>NC_059102.1:14285027-14616277 GCF_020740685.1 Jaculus jaculus | reverse complement strand
CTGGAACAGTCCTCATAACATCCTCCTATTTGGTGGCACAAGGAGCTTGTGGTCAGGGTGAGACAGCTGTAGTTGGCCACGCACCCCGGGTGTGTCCCGTTCTGTTCCTGGCCTCGGTCTTCCCGTTGGTGCAGTGGGTCTTGTGCACAGCCTGCCGAAGCTGTGGACTGGGGAGGTACTATTTGTGCTGTGGGGCTGTCTGCTGTTTCTTTAGCAGTTAAGTCACCTGTGGGATGAATGGGTCTGGGTTGCCTCCCCACCCCCCAGGATTTGCTCTGTGTCCGCTAATCCTCTTCAGGAGCTGCCCACTTTATGGTGTCTTCCTGTGGTCTCAAGCAGTAGAATAAGAAGGTAGAAGCAGGGGCTAGAAAGATGGCTTAGCAATTAAGGTGCTTGCCTGTGAAGCCTAAGGACCCAGGTTCAATTCCCCAGGACCCACGTAAGCCAGATGCACAAAGTGCTGCATGCATCTGGGGTTTGTTTGCAGTGGCTGGAGGCCCTGGTGTGCCCATTTTCTCTCTCTTTCATAAATAAATAACTGAATGCAGAAGAAGGAAAGGAATTTGGGGAGGGAATTCGAGGTGTCTCCTCCAAGAGGACCTTGGATCTTCCTTAAAAGTCATGCTGGAAAAATGGATATGGTGACACATGCCTGTAATCTGTCCTTGGCACTTGGGAGGTCGAGAGAGGAGGATCAGCAGTTCAAGGTCATCATTAGCTGCATAGTTAAGTTTGAGACCAGCGTGGACTACATGAGACCTTGTTTCAAAAAGCAACCATCCAACCAACCCTGAAACAAGCCATGCTAGAACAGGCTCTGCCCCCTCCTCCCCCCCTCCCTCCAGTGCAGACCCGGATGACTGCACTGGGCCCTGCTGAGGGCAAGGGATTACTGTCTCAGGGAAATGTTAGTTTTTGTGTCCAGACTTTCTCACCTATGAAAACCAGAATAGGCAAGAGTATTGTCAGCTCACAGATATGCTTAACAGGGATTTTCCTTGGAATGCACTTTTTGTTTGTTTGTTTGTTTTGTTTTTCGAGGTAGGGTCCCACTCTAGCTCAGGCTGACCTGGGGTTCTCTATGTAGTCTCAGGGTGGCCTCAAACTCACGGTGATCCTCCTACCTCTGCCTCCTGAGCACTGGGATTAAAGGCGTGTGCACCACGCCCGGCTGGAATGCACCTTTTGAAGGTCAGTGTCATAGTGACTGCAAGAGGAGGGGTCTGCTTCCTTGAGAAGGAAATGATTCATCACTCTCTAGGTTGCTGGAGATTAAACCCAGGGTCTTGCACATGCCAGGCAAGGGTTTCATCCCTGAGCTTGATCCCCAGTCCTCTTTTGACTCTCTCCCTTTCGATAGGGTGTCATCAGATGGTTCAGGCTGGCCTTGTACTTGCAGTCAGCCGAGATTACAGACCTGATCCACCAAGCTCCAAAGGAAATACTCTCTTAAAAAACGTTTGTCTGTGCTCTCTCCAGACAAAAAATTGGCCTCGATATCATGCCTGACACTACCTACATAAGACCATCGTAAGAGGAGGGAAGGATCATGACATACAAATAGAGGAGAGACTTACTGAGATGGGGAGTGGATGTGATGGAGAAAGGAATTTCAAAGGGGAAAAGGGGGGTGGGTATTACCATGGGATATTTTTTATAATCATGGAAAATATTTAATAAAATTGAGAGAGAAAAAAAACATTTGTATGTGTGTGAGGGTGCACGTGTGTGTAGGCCAGATGTCGCCCTCTCTGGTATCCCCTCCTTGGGATTTTCACTGGCTGGGAGCTCACCAATTAGGCTGGATTTGATGGCCAGTGAGCTTCAAGAATCCTTCCGTCTCTGTTAGTGCTGGGATTACAGGCATGTGCCACCACCAAACGTGGATTTTTCTCATAGGTTCTGGGAATTGAACTCAAGTCCTCACGCTTGCGAGGTCATCACTTTACTGACTGAGCTGTCTTCTTAGCCCTGAAATACTCTTTGAATGCACACAGCTGGTAGGGTATTGGGACGAGCAGGGGAAGAGGGGAATGAAGAGCAAGAGGGTTTAGGGTTGGGTCCTGTCCACTCAGTGCCTGACCCAAGACAAGGGCTTTGGGCACTCTCTTCGGTTCCTTATGTCGGGTGTGTGGTTCTTATCCCAGTGTGGAAACTGGCTCAGAGAGGGTGGGGATGTGGCCTGTGGTCACTCAGCTCTCAGAGGACTCAGGTTTGCAGATGTCCACCTTGGCCCCGATTTTTCCACATTGCCCGTGCAGAAGATGCTCTCAGTCCAGGCTCAGAAGATGCAGTGAGGGGGCCCCATTTGGAAACCTCATGTCCTCTTCTTCCATTTAGCTTCCCCATCTGTCCACCCATTCACGCACATCATTGGGTGGCTACTGTGTCCAAGCTGTTCACTCGCCACAGGAAGCCTGTAGTTCAACAGAAGTGGGGCTGCGTCAGGGGCCCAGTGGGCAGAACAGCTCAGTAGCGCGTGGAGCAGTAATGGCCGGCTTGCGCCCCAGAAACTGAGCAAGGTAGGGGCATTGGGAAAGCTGGAGTGACTGGTGGGCAGGGTGTTGGGTTGAGGAAGGGCCATCACAGGGAGTTTCTCTGGATTGATGGGCATGCTTCAGAGCCCAAGGAAAGCTGGCCATAGCAAAACATCGCTGTTATACCAAACGCCACCGAACTGCTTACTGAACAGTGGCTAATGTAATGCTACCTAACTCTCCCTTGGTCAAGGTCAGCCTCATGGAGGAAGTGGGATGGTGCAAAGCTTAAGAGAGGTGGGGGTGAGCACCCTGAGGCTGTTGTTTTGTTGTTGTCTCACAAGCTGAGGGGAGATGGTTCCAGGCAAAGGGAGCAGCAAGGAGGACAAGCAAGGTCAGCTGAGGCTGTTTTTTGGGGTTTTTTTTTGTAAATAAAGTTTTATTGGAGCAGGGCCCTGTCTATTAGATGATATATAGTCTGTGTGAGTCACAAGCCTATGTGGCCCTTTTCAGATAAGGTTGGCTGACTTCTGTGTAAAGGACTCAAGGGGCAGCCTGCCCAAGGGGTTGAGAAGCAGTGAGGAGAAATGCTAGAGGAAGTGCATGTGAGGGGAGTAGTGGAGAGGCGCAGCTTCTGCCTCCTGTGGTGCCTCTGGAGTGGAACCATGCTGGGGTGTGTGTGTGTGTGTGTGTGTGTGTGTGTGTGTGTGTGCGTGCGCGTGCACACGTGTGTGTTGGGATGAGGGTTTAGGAGGGTAGAGACGTTGCTAAACTTGGATCCAGACAGCTTACACTTCAGACCTGCCGTTTGTCCCACGTCGGCTCAGAGTCCTCACTCACGTCCAGCCCGATGGTGGTGACGGTGGTGGTAAGGTGTGGGGTCGTGGGGGTGCTTGTGATGTAGGCGATGGTGCGTGGAGATGGAGGGCATGGTGGTGGCAGTTGTGATGAAGATGATGGGGCAGGAACGGTGGTGATGACGGTGGTGCAATCGTGACCACTGATGAAGAGGGCGTGGAGGTGACGGCCACGTTGAGTGGCATCTACACTGCGTTAGATACTTCACACGTGACGTGCTAATCCTCAACACAGACAGCATTGCAGGTGGGTAGCAGCTGTGTCTGCGTGTGGAACAAAAACACGGAGTGACTTAACCAAGGCCCTGAAGCTGTATGCGGTGGCCTCATCACAATGGCACCATTTAGGTTACAGTTAAGAAGCTGGAAAGCTGGGCGCGGTGGCGCACGCCTTTAATCCCAGCTCTCGTGAGGCAGAGGTAGGAGGATTGTTGTGAGTTCGAGGCCACCCTGAGACTCCATAGTGAATTCCAGGTCAGCCTGAGCTAGAGTGAGACCCTACCTCGAAAAACAAATCAAGCAAACAAACAAAGCTGGGGAGGCAGTGGACGACTGGCCGTGTGAGTCTCTGGTGGGCAGAATGGCTGCCCCTCAGGACGCAGCCCTCAGCACCAGCCTTGTCCTGGGTGCTGGTTTTCTGTGGAGCCGTCCTCAGGCCGTGCACCTTTTCCAAGCCACGCCAGGATCTTTGCTGTCAGTCTTGGACTGTGGGGGAGGTCCTGTCTCCTTGTCCCCACGGTGCCCAGTCATCAGGCCCGGTGTTGGTTTTGGTTTTCCTAATTTGAGGTTGTGGGATCCCCTGGTCGTGGCTGAGGTTTCTCTGTTCTGGAAAGCCCAACTGTAATGTGGCCAGGAGGTGGGGCCTGGAGGTGCTGGAACCTGCCCACAGACCACAGGCCCCACATGCCCTGGGCAGGGGCCCACGCCTCGCCTCACTCTGCATGGCATGTTCTGGGTTCCTCTAGCTGGAAACTGCGGCCCCCGTGGAATGTTCTGGGGTCAGGACTATGTGTCTTTGTCTCGCCACATCCAATCCTGCACAGGCCATGGCTGCTGGAAGGCCTGCAGTGTGTCAAGGCTCCTGGCCCCGTCTGCTCAGTATAACTTTTCACCACACATTTAATGGGGTCCTCTGTCACAGTGGAGGCCCCCTATGAAAGAGTCAGTTGCTGAGCAGGGCAAGCTAATAGGCCCGGAACTATCATCTTTCACTCCTGCTGGCTTAATACACTGCTACTGCTGCGGTCTCCTCTTTTTCCTCCTCTTCCTATCCCCCCCCCCAATTCCTACCCACCTTCCTTAGCTTTGGCAGGCTGCTCCCTGGCCTGGCTGTGCGCATGTCAGAGCATTAGTTGTTTGAATGAAGCTTGTGATTTTTTTTTAAAAATTATTTATTTATTTGTTTGAGAGCGACAGACACAGAGAGAAAGACAGATAGAGGGAGAGAAAGAGAATGGGCGCACCAGGGCTTCCAGCCTCTGCAAACGAACTCCAGACGCATGCGCCCCCTTGTGCATCTGGCTAACGTGGGACCTGGGGAACCGAGCCTCGAACTGGGGTCCTTAGGCTTCACAGGCAAGCGCTTAACCGCTAAGCCATCTCTCCAGCCCTGATTTTTTTTTTAAGTATTGTGTGACTGAGTGTCTGAGATGGTACTCTTCGATACAAAGGATCAGTCCTCCCCATGTGGTGAAGGCAGGCATCCTGGACAGGAAGAGGCTTTGTGTCCCCAGACCTTCCCTCTTTGCTGTCCTGCTCATCCCCGGGGTCCTGTGTGTCCATCTGGGAAGGTTCTGGTCACACTTGCAGACACGAAGGCCAAAGCTCTTAAAATCTCCTGCTGGGGCTGGAGAGATGGCTTAGCAGTTAAGGTACTTGCCTGCGAAGCCAAAGGACCCAAGTTCAATTTCCCTAGGACCCATGTAAGCCAGGTGCACAGGTGGCGCATGCGTCTGGAAGTTCCTTTGCAGCGGCCGGAGGCCCTGGGATGCCCATTCTCTTTCTCTGTCTCTGTCTCCCTCTCTCTGTCTCTCTCAAATAGATAAGATATATTTTTTAAAAGCTCCTGCTGGTCCCTGTCCCAAGAAGAATGTACTTGGACCACCCAGAGAGGGCAAGCCCCAGTCAGGAGTCTCTGGTCCGCAACAGTCTTTCTGTGGCCCCTCCTCTGAGGATTTCTTTCAAATGTGTCAGCCTGTGGTTACAGTTATGGGGTGGACAGAAGCAGGCAGACCCAGCCCCATGCACAGCACGAGTAACGTCGTGATGCTGCCTTCCAGGTGTCATGTCCTTTTATACCTGTCCCTGGCACAGTTGCCAGGACACTTGAGAACCTCCCAGACCATGGGGGAATCCTCTGAGAACATCTCCTTTACCTTTCATAGTTTTCCTCCCCATATGCTATCTCCGTACTCAGGGCCAGCTTAGTGTAATAAATCAGTCTGACACATCTGGTCCCTGGCATTAAGGCCCTGCTGACCTTTCCAAGCCACAGGCCTCTCTGTTTGTGGGCGTGGCCCTGGTAGGAAGTCCTGGGGTCTGTATAGCCTGGGCCCTTCTCTCTCCAGTATGCATGAGCTTTTAATTAACCTCCCTCAAACGCCTTTGGAGGATGAGGTGACAGCCTCTGTGGCTCA
Source organism: Jaculus jaculus (assembly GCF_020740685.1). Classification (NCBI taxonomy): domain Eukaryota; kingdom Metazoa; phylum Chordata; class Mammalia; order Rodentia; family Dipodidae; genus Jaculus; species Jaculus jaculus. The sequence continues at coordinate 14,610,307 of NC_059102.1, read as the reverse complement.
TCTGTCCTGCCTCTCTGGTCACACCTGTCATCACCACTGGGACCTCTGCTCAGAGCCTGAAAGCCGGGGTTAGGGGTGCTCATATGGCTGCCGCCCCATTCTCAGAGAACCGACTGGAATGTTGTTAATTCCTGGCAGACCCACGATGTGTGTCCTGGAGAGAGACGAGCTAGCTAGCCAGGCCGATTTGTTCCTTAGAACATTACGGCCAGGACTGGAGGAAGACAGCGAGTCCCCGAGAGGTCACGAGAGCTCCGCGCCTCCTATGACTGCGGAGTGTCTTGCCGTGAGAATGCTTGTTGCAAGGCAGGCAAGATATGCAGCTACGGGGCTGTTGTTAAGAGCTGGAGCTGCTTAAATTTTGGAGCCGGGGGGAAGATTCTCAGTTAGCACTAAAAGTCTTGCGCTTTTTCCTGCGTATCTTTTTTAGAAGAAGTGGGCAGGGCCGAGAGAAACAAGAGAAGGCTAAACAGAGAGGGGGGAGGCAGGGGAGGAGGGAGGTAGATACTCTGGGACTTTCTTTTCATTTAGCGCAGTAGCTGAACAGAGTTTGCACATCAGAATCATCTGAGGCCACACTCCCAGGTTTCTGATTCCGGTTTGGGGGTGATGTGCATTTCTAACCAGGCCCCTGGGATGCTAGTCCAAAGAGTACCCTGAGAACCACTGATGAAGGAAAGGAAGGGAGGGACAGATGGAGAGAGAAAAGAACTGATTTCAGGTTGGGGAGATGGCTTTGCAGTTAAGGCGTTTGCCTGCAAAGCCAAAGGACCCGAGTTTGATTCCCCAGGACCCACGTAAGCCAGATGCACAAGGGGGCGCATACGTCTGGAGTTCTTTTGCAGTGGCTGGAGGCCCTGGTGTGCTGATTTTCTCCCTCCCTCTGCCTCTTTCTGATCTCTCTCAAATAATTAAATAATGAAAGTATTTGAAAAAACTCATTTCTTGACTTTCTCCACAAGTCCTGTGGCATGTTCACCTGCTTACTGGAGGCCCTGCCTTCCTCACCCCCAGCCAATGAGAGGGCATGTGTAGGAAGCCATTGCTGGCAGCCCAGGGTTCCCCAGGGTTGGGGAGAGCAGAAACAAGAGGATGGGATGGGATGCAATACCCTCAGAGGCTCCAAGGGGCTAGCCGGAGCCTGAAATTGGGGAATGGCACCCTCCCCCTGTTTTCCTCTCTGGGCTTTGTCCCGAATTCCTTTCCAGTCAAGCTGGAGACCTGTCCCCTACGTCCTTTGGGGCCTTCCTCAGTCATGGTTGAGCAGAGTTCAGTTGGCTCCTTAGCCCCACGTCATGGTCTTATCCTGCCCTGTGGTACAAGCCATCCTGGCCCTAGACCATTGTCCTGGCTGGGACCACTCTCCTCTTATGCCCTCTAGTGCACCACAGATCTTTCTTTTATTTTTAAATTTTTAATTAAATTTTTTAAAAATTATTTATTTCCAAGGAGAAGGGAGGAGAAAAGAGGAGAGGAGAGGAGAGGAGAGGAGAGGAGAGGAGAGGAGAGGAGAGGAGAGGGAGAATGGACATGCCAAGATTTCTAGCCACAGCAAACAAGCTCCAGATAGGGGCGGGGTGTGGTGGCGCACGCCTGTAATCCCAGCAGTTGGGAGGCAGAGGTAGAAGGATCGCTGCGAGTTCGAGACCACCCTGAGACCACAGAGTGAATTCCAGGTCAGCCTGAGATAGAGTGAGGCCCTACCTCCAAAAAAAAAAAAGTAATAATAATAAATAAAACTCCAGACACATGCACACCTTTGTGCATCTGGCTTTATGTGGGTACTGGGGAATCAAAACTGGGTCCTTAAGCTTTGTAGGCATGCACCTTAACCACTGGGCCATCTCTCCAGTCCAGCGTCACTGATCTTTTTTTTTCACTGATATTTGACACCTGGAACAAGGGCAGCACGTAGGTCATCTTGGCCATCGCCAAGGGCTTTAGTGGATTGGTTAGAAAAGCCAGTGCGACCCAAGGCAGTGGGAGGCAACTGTGGGCCAGTGTGAGTGGGAAAGGACGGTGCCCCTTTGGGTGCACTGCTTTCATTAAGCCCTGGCGTCCCGTTCTGCAGATGGAACTAAGGGAATAGCACCTTATTCAGGGAGACTGGGGGGAGAGAGAGGCTGTCTCTGATTACCGCAGGCAGTCATTCACTTCCCCAGTTAGCTCAACACGCTGAACGTCTGCGGTGACCAGGCCTCCTGTTAGCTGCCTCCTTCCTCTTCCCCTCGCCCCCGTGAGAAGCAGAAGGCCAGACAGGGCCTTTCAAGGGCCATACGGCAAAGGACCTTGTAGCTGGAACTAGGAGACCTGGTGGAGCTTTGATGGATGGGGAGGCCAGGAAAGGCCATTGCTTGCAGAGACATGAGGGGCACGTGACGCGTACAGCTGTATACCTGTTCCCTCTCAGCAGGTACTGTTTGAGCCAGGGAGAGAGTGGCAGTGAATGAGAGACTGGGTTCCTGCCACCCACGAGTCTGCTGTCTGTGCAGACAGGTATGCTAGCCATTTCAAAGTGGCCCTGAGCCCTGGTGCTGGGAATTCCCATGAGATGGTTAAATGAATCAGTGAAGATATGCTGGGAGAATGGATGAATGATTCTGTAAACTGATACGTGTATTCAGGAGACAGACTAAGCAACAGACCAGGGCCCTTCAAACTCTTCTAAAATCTACTGGAGAAGGTGGAAACCTGGCCTGCTTCAGCTGCTGAGGTCACAGAAAAGGTCTCTGGGCAGAGACTGGATGCAGGGGTGAGAAACCTTTGGAGAGGCGTCGCTGCCAGAGGGAACAGCAAGTTCAAAGGGCCTGAGAGCAATGGCCTGGAGGGGAAAAAGACTGGGGGAGGTGACCAGGGTGATGAATGTGGCCAAGGAGAATGGGCTGAGTCTGTGGGTAGCCCAGGTGGTCATCCCTGGGAAATCCTGCTGCTGGGGCCTGGTTGCACCCTGGGCAGCAGGGAGATGGGCTGTGATGGACCTATCCTTATCCCCTTATAGGCCTAACATCCCTCCAAAGTGGAGCAGGAGACGGCAAGCAGGTGGGGCTTGCATGAGGGAAGAATTTCTGCAGCAGTGGGACTGGACCTGGCTGAATCTCATGATACAGAAAAGCAGGTCCCATTGAAGTAATAAACAATGTCAACACTTCAGCTATTAAGTATGCAGCTTAGAAATCCAGGAGTACACTTGTGCTAAGTATTTGTCTGGAAGTGGTGACCTCCTTGAGACAGGTTTGTTGGTCGTTAAAAATGAAACATTGCCCCAGGCCCGTCTAAGTCATGGAGGCCAGGTTTATTACGGGATCGGTAGTGGAACTGGAGGCCAGGCCAGATGTGGTTGGGGGGGGAGGCCTTTAAGGAGGACATCTGGTTTTTTAAAAAATATATTTTATTTGTTTATTTGAGAGAGAAGGAGAGAGGGAGAGAGAGAGAAAGAGAGAGAGAGACAGAGAGGGAGGAAGAGAATGGGCGCGCCAGGGCCTTAGGCCGCTGCAAACAACTACAGATGCATGCATCCCCTTGTGCATCTGGCTTCCATGGGTCCTGGGGAATTGAACCCGAGTCCTTTGGCTTTGCAGGCAAGTGCCTTAACCACTAAGCCATCTCTTCAGTCCCTTTTAATATTATTTATATTATTTATTTATTTGCAAGAGAGAGAGGGAGGAAGTTCACTGCAAATGAACTCCAGATGCATGCGCCACTTTGTGCAGCTGGTTTTACATGGGCACTGAGGAATTGAACCTGGGTCATTAAGCTTTGCAGGAGAGCACCTTAACCGCTGAGCCATCTCTCTAGCCCCAGGAGGCTATCTTGCTGAGGGCATCTATATGTAATTTTCCCATGGCTGTTAGAAATTGCCACAAACTAAAACTAAAACAGCACACCTTTCTCCTCTTAAGAGAACTAAGTGGATTAAAACAACACACATTTATTGTTTTGTAGTTTCTGTGTGCTAGAAATCTAACCCAGGTCTCACTGAGTTACAAATCAAGGTATGGGCAGGGCTGGCTCTTTCTGGAGGTCCCAGGGGAGAATGTGTTCCCTGGACCTTTCTAGTTTCTACAGCTCTCTGTCATTTTGGGGGGGAGGGCCTGAAACCCCTTCCATCTCCACAGCCCAACTGGCTAGGCCAGCCTATCTCATGTCTTATCACTTTACTCTAATGCTTCCGGCTGCCCAGATTCCATTAGGCCCTCTTATCAGTTACCTCTATGTCACTTTGACCACATTCCTGAGGGTTGATTTTGGGCCAGCCTTTCAGAGGGCTCAGTCCATCACTGTGGGGAAGGCATGGTAGAGTGGGGCAGCTCACACCATGGTCGGCAGAGAAATGGGAACGCTGGTGTTTAGGTGGCATTCTTTTTCCCCTGCCTCCTATCAGGGGCCTCTAGTCCTGGGGATGTTGCCCTCTCAGGTAATCCTCCCTGGAAACACCCTCAGAGACCCACCAGAAGGTGAGCCTCCCCAGTCTCCCAGGGCATCCTCAGTTTAGTGAAGTTGATGGGATTAACCATCATAGGCTCTTCTGGGTCATGCAGGATAAAAATGTCCCTGTTGAGAGATGGCTTAGAGGTTAAAGCGCATGCCTGTGAAGCCTAAGGACTCAGGTTCAATTCTCCGGGTCCCACGTAAAACAGATGTACATGGTGGCTCATGTGTCTGTAGTTCGTTTGCAGGGCCTAGAGGCCCCGGCACACCCATTCTCCCTCTCTCTTTCCCCCTCTCTGTTTCTAATAACGAAATTAAAAAAACGTCCCTATTGTTGCTAGTCCCCACTTCCCCTTGTTGTTCCAGATTCCAGAGTTTAGGGTGCCTTTTGGGAGCATTACCCTACCCTTTCTGCCCATAATCCCTCCGCTTTGTTCTAGAAGCTGAGGAAGGCAGGATTAGGAGGAAAGAGGTCTCATCTGTGGCTGAGGAACCTGAGCAGGCTCCAGGGGGTTAAGCGGGGTCTCCCCTCCCTCCCAAACACCCATAGTAGAGTTTGGGGCCCCAGCTTCCGTGACCCATTCTCTAGGGGGCTTACCTTTCCTCCCTTCCCTAGTCCCCTCAGAGCCTTACCAGCGCCGTACAAGTCTCCTCCGGCTTTTGTTCCTCTCCTAAGTACTGTAGGTAAAGCAGTGGTTCCCCACATTGCTATTGTTGGCATTTTGGAGCCAAGTTTTCTTTGTCCTGGGAGGCTGCCTCATATCTGACATGATGTTTATCTATACCCTTGGGCTACAGCCACCAATGGCCAGTGGCAGGTTGCGACAATTTAATATCTCTCCATACATTCCCAGGTGCACCACGGAGGCAGTCATGGGTGGAAAACCCCTGGCGGGCAGCTCTGACGTCAGTCTCTGTGCTTGTGATGGCCGTGTCCCAGCACACGCAGAGGGCGCTCAGTGTGCCCTGGCTGAATGAAGCGATGGATCTGTTAATTTTCTTAAGTTACTGAGTCCATCCATCCATCCATCCCATCCATCCATCCATCCATCCATCCATCCATCCATCCATCCATCCAAAGTGTGCATGTGTGTGTAAAGCAGACTTGGGGGCTGGAGAGATGGCTTAGCGGTTAAGTGTTTGCCTGTGAAGCCTAAGGACCCTGGTTCGAGGCTCGATTCCCCAGGACCCACGTTAGCCAGATGCACAAGGGGGCGCGCGTGTCTGGAGTTCCTTTGCAGTGCCTGGAGGCCCTGGCGCGCCCATTCTCTCTCTCTCTCTCTGCCTCTTTCTCTATCTTTTGCTCTCAAATAAATAAGTAAATATAAACAAAAAAATAAATAAATAAAGTAGATTTGGTTTCCATAGCCCAGCCTTCCAAGAAGCCCCTGGAGCCCTGTAAGAAGTCACTCTAAGTCACTCTTGAGGTCCAGCCGGTGGAGGGGTTGATGCCTGGGACTCTGCATTGTCAAGGGTGCAATGACGACTCTTCACAAAGCTGAGCATTGACTTACCATGTGACCCAGCCGCCCCTCTCCAGAACACGCCTGAAGGGAACGAAGACAGGAGCTGACGGGGAGGCTTGCCCGCCGCTGTCTGTGGAGCGCGCTGCTCAAGTGCATCCTCGAAAGCGGGAGCAGCTGCCATGTCCACAGTCGGATGAGAGCGTACACAGAACATCCCTGGGGCTGGCGTGCAGCTCACCAGGCAGGGCGTGTGCCTGGTGTGCACAAACCCAGCACTCTAAACCAGGCGTGATGGTGAGCACCTGTCGTCTCAATGCCTGGGAAGTGGGAGAACCCGAAGTTCAGGGCCGAGCTGGAGAGAGGGCTCAGTGGTTAAAGGTGCTTGATTGAAAACCCGATGGCCTCGGTTTGATTCCCCAGTGCCCACGTGAAGCCAGATGCACAGAGCGGCGCATGTGTCTGGAGTTGGTGTGCAGGGGCAAGAGGCCCTGGTGCGCCCATTCTCACTCTCCTCCCTCCGTTTGCAAATGAATAAATAAAATATTAACAAAAAAGAAGTTCAGGGTCATCCTTGGCTGTGTTGAGAGTTTGAGGGCAGCCTGGGCTACATGAGACTCAAGCTCAAAAGAAAGCAACACAAAACAGAAAAGCATACGTCCACATAACCCAATATTACTCAGACCTAGTCAGGAATGACGTTCTGGCACATTGTTACACATGGTTAAACTTTATAGATGTTGTGTTAAGTAAACTAAGTGATTCTACTTACCATGAGGTTCTCAGAGTGGTCAAATCCACAGAAGCAGAAAGGTGAGCAGAGGTGACAGGGTTGGGGGAGGAAGAACAGGGAAATACTGTTGAATGAAGACAGAGTCCCTGTTTAAGATGTTGAGAATGTTCTAGAGGTGACTGGTGATTGTTGTACAGTAATATGAATATACTTAATGCCACTGAATGGCACATCTAAAAACAGTTACTTTTAGGTTTTTAAAAAATATTTTATTTTTATTTATTTATTTATTTGACAGAGAAAGAGGGAGAGAGAGAGAGAGAGACAGAGAGAGAGAGATAATGGGTGTGTCAGGGCCTTAAGCCATTGTAAACGAACTCCAGATGCTTGCGCCCCCTTGCGCATCTGGCTACCGTGGGTCCTGGGGAATCGAACCAGGATCCTTTGGCTTTGCAGGCAAACTCCTTAACCTCTAAGCCATCCCTCCAGCCTTATGCTTTTTTTTTAATCACACAATCAGTAGTATGGAAATGGGAGTAGGAGCCATTTGGACCACTCAAGTCCTGACGCCCCTTGTAGGCCCCTCAGTGGCTGGGATGGGAGTGCCCAGCCTGGTTTAGCTGCTGCTCAGGCTAATGTGTAGAAAGGACCCCCTTCCCTGAGCTTTCACATAGGACCCTCTAGAGCACCCAGGCAGGTGTGCATATGATCCTCTGTGGAGGGTAGACAGGCACCTGAGTGGGCCCCTCGCTGGTGGGGACAGCTCATCTGGAGGCCTTGTGTCCTGTCCACAGGGCAGTAGCTGTCCCGTTCCAGCTGGCTCTGGCCATTTGGGAAGCCTGGCTGTAGACGAGAAGTCCAGGGTCGGGATTGCATGTGAAGCGTCCTCATGTTGAAATAGCAGCAGCTTGTCACCAGAGAGCAGGTGGACAAATGAGCCATGTGCAGGTCCAACAGAAGGAACTTCATAGGAGTTTGGCCTAGTGTGTGTCATTTTGGGAGCTTGGGCCTCCCTGGATTTCCATTCCTGCCTGTTACCTGATGCCATGCCACACCTGAGGTCTCACCCAGCTCTCCCTCCGGTCCGCTGAACCCATTTACAGACAGGCCAGCAAGGGCAGGAGCCTCTGCTCAGGCTGGGGGTCTTAGCTTCACCACCGAGGAGCCATATGACCCTAGGTGACTTGCTTCTTTCTCCTGCGTGCCTCAGTTTCCTTCTCCGTCAAGCGGGAATGTCGTAGTTCCTGCTATGTAGAATGAGCGTGAAGCGTGCAGGAAAGTGAAGGTGAAGGGCTCTCCAACACATATGAATATGAGTGTGTGTGTGTGTGTGTGTACTTGTGTGTGTGGGGGGGCACAGGGGAGGGAAAAAGTGACCCCAGAGTGGGGCAAGCCTCAGCTGGTGAGATGCAAGCTGGGAGGTTTGTCTGCCACATGGGTTGTGATTTCTTCCTCAGGGACTCAATCCGCGGCTCCCGTGGCAAGGACATAGGACACCCTGTTCCGCCCCTGGAGTTTGAGTCCTTTGCCACCTGCTGAGACTTGAGAGGGAGGAGCTGGGCCTGGCAGCGCACTGAAGGCTGGATGAGCAGAGATCAGAAAACTTGGCCTGGGTCCTGCCTCACTGCCCGCCCCAGCTCCCCCCTCTGCTTCCTGGCTAGCAGGAGGGGGTTCTGGTCAGAGTCAGCTCCCTTACTGAGCAGGGGCTGGCCTCAAGATTTTCAGGACAGCATGTGGACAGTGGAGAATGTGTGGCCATCTCTTGCCTGCCTCTAGGCAGTCTGTCCGTGCCGTCAGCCCCGTAGGCAAAGTCTTACTGTCTGTGGATCATCGAGGATGACCCACAGAGCCTGGACCTACCCGGGTGTTCACATACAGCTTGGGAGGACCACTGGGTTGACGTATGGTGCTGACTGGCCAGGCTGGTCTGAGGGCATCACCGAGTTTGCCCAATCCTAGAGACCCTTCCCTGGGGGGAGGGTTAGAGAGTGGAGAGGTCACCTCTCCACCCAGAAAAGGGAGCCACTGCCCTGCCCAAGAGCTTGAAGGAGGGGTAAGGACCTTGAACACCCTGTGAGCGATGTGTGTTCATTATGTCTGTGTGGCATGCTGTGGGAGACAAGAGACAAGACAGAACTTCGCGTGTCCTTTTTTCCAGCCTTGGGAAGTGTGTCCTATGAGATCCTGGATTTCTGAGGAGGGAGGGGCAGGTCCCAAAGGCACGTGGAAATTGAAGTCCAGTCGAGGAAGGGGACACTCCACAGAAAACAAGACAAAATGAGGGCTGTCAGGGAGTTGCAGTCGGCTGGCTTGTGAGTCGTTCTAGAAAGTTGCTTGGTGGTCCCGGGAGAGGTTACGATGTAGCAGGCCTGGACCTGCCGTGGGAAGCTTGACACTTCCATGGGGGCTGATTGGCATGGGAGATACCAAGAAAGAGCAGGGCCGGGCACCAGCTGGCATGAGTGTGAGGCACTCTGCTGTGGTGGCATGGCCCCTGGCCAGCCATGTGGGGTCTCGGAGTCTGTGCCCACCGGAGAAGTGTGTGTATGTCTTGGGCTTAGACTACATCTGCCTAGAGCCTCTGCTGTCTCCTAGCCCAGGAAGCTGGTAGACGGGCTCATTGGGAGGGGGCACAGGCTCTGGACCCTTGGGCAGCATCAACATCAGTCCCCCTTTTCTCCCCATCTCTGCAGGGGGAGGAGGAAAGCGCAAAGGGAAAAGCAAGAAGTGGAAGGAAATCCTGAAGTTCCCTCACATCAGCCAGTGTGAAGACCTCCGCAGGACCATAGGTAAGCTCACGTCACTGCCCTGAGGGGCACGGGCCACCAGGAGTGGGTGAACTGCCAAGCCCACTGTACAGCGAGTCTGGTGAAACGCAACTAAGGCTATAGGGTGACTCCTGCCGACCTCTTTAGTGATGTTGACTGTTGGGTGTGTGCTAGGGTGGAAAGTCACTTCCCAGTTACCCTTTGTGGCTGGTTCTGTTATTTTACCTAGATGGGTGTTGCAGGCAGGTCACATCACTGTAGAGTTCACCCAACCAAGAGCAGCTTCTGGGAAAAAGAGGATTTATTTTGGCTTACAGACTCGAGGGGAAGCTGCACTATGACAGGGGAAAACAATGCCATGAGTAGAGGGTGGATGTCACCCCCTGGGCAACATAAGGTGGACCATAGCAACAGGAGAGCATGCCAAACACTGTCAAGGGGGCACTGGCTATAACACCCATAAGCCCACCCCCAACAATACACTGCCTCCTGGAGGCATTAATTCCCAAATCTCCATCAGCTGGGAACCTAGCATTCAGAGCACCTGAGTTTATGGGGGACATCTGAATCAAACCACCACAATGGGGAAATTGAGGCATGATGATTCTTTAACTGGCCCATGATTGCCTGGCTCAAGGAAGAGCAGAGGAGGGAGGCCAAGACCAGCCCCAGGTTCCCAGCATCATGGACCCCCTCACTCTCCCTTCTTGGTTCCCCCATTTCCTGCCCTCAGGAGGCAGCCTCACTGTGGGTTCTCCTTTACCCTGCCCAGTGTTGGTCACTCCATATAGCCACCGCTTTGCAGCAGAGAGCTCAGCTCCTATAGGTCTGTCCCCAGGGCCACTCAGGACATGGCTAAAGAGAGGAGACCATTGTGATGAGGAGATGGGAGTGATGTGGCTGGGGTTGAGGCCTGGCTTTCCCTGCTGTGCACTCTGGCGTGGGTGCACTTCCTCTACTGCAAGGAGACTCTAGCCTGCCTGCTGGAGACTGCTGGGTGTCAAAGATGCATGCTGACCACACTGCCTCGCAGTCAGACCCACTGAGGGCTAGGTGTGGAAATGACCTCGTTACAGAACTCTAGCCTCAGCTGTCTGGGGACTTACGCCCAGGGCTTTGAGTGAACCACCCTGTACCTGCCCTGGGACGCAAGGCCATGCACGGCCATTTCTTGGACTTTCCTGAATGGTGTCTCCATGTACCCTGGCTTCTAGCACACTAACCTGCTATCCTGAGGTTTGCTCAATCCTGTTTACCTTCCAGATCTTTTGTGAGGGCAGGCAAAAACTGGGTTCTTTTAGGGTTTTTTTTTTTTTTTTTTTTTTTTTTTTGGTTTTTTAAGGTACGGTCTCACTCTAGCTCAGGCTGACCTGGAATTCACTCTGCATTCTCAGGGTGGCCTTGAACTCACGGCAATCCTCCTACCTCTGCCTCCCAAGTGCATGTGCCACCACACCCGGCAGTTTTTAATGAGAGAGTGAGAGAAAGAAAGAGAATTGGCCCTCCAGGACCTCTAGCCACTGAAATTGGACTCAAGACACGTGTGCCACCTTGTGCATCTGGCTTATGTGGGTTCTGAGGGTCAAACCTCGGTCCTTAAGGCTTCGCAGGCAAGCACCTTAACTGCTAAGCCATCCCTCCAGTCCAGACTGTGGTTTCTTCATGACTCTTTGTGCCAAATGTGAGGGAAGGTGCTTGTTAAATTGGTGTTGGTGAAGCTTTTGGCAGCCCATGAAGGCAGGGGTAAGTAGGCAAAGAGAGAGGCCAAGTGATAAAGGATGAGGAAATAGCCTCGAAACCAGCCTGCCTTGTCAGCGAGGTTGGGATCTTCGTGACATCCTTGGGCCAGAGTGAAGCCGGCCTAAGGGGCTGAGGGTCTTGGGCCCATGTAGATTTACAGTTGAACTTGTCTCTTTTACTGACCATGTGACAGATTAATCTAACCGAGCCTCGGTTTCCCTGTCTGTAACACATTGACCCTGATCTCGGTTTCAGGGTGTTAGGGTAGAGTGAGTCAGAGGGGGCCGTGTGTGGAAGGCTTACGTGGAGTCTCTGAGAACTCTGGGCTCACTCCTCTCACCTCTGACGCTCTTCCCCTTCTGCAGTTCCAAGTAGCTACCACTCTGCTCGGCCCCTTCTGAGTTGTGACCACGTTCACCACTGAGGCTCAGATTTTCAACTAGAGGCCCGTGGGGTTGGGTGAGAGTGAAAATGGGCTCACTTCCCGTGAGGGGTGCTAGGGAGAGCTCCCTTTTTAGGCTTAGAGAGAACAGAGCCCGCAGTTGGGCCCAGGACTTTGCCATGGTTGCCGCACAGTCCCTGGGAGCCTAGAAAGGCACTTCTTGTGGGAGACTGAGCTTTCTCTATTTCCTTTGTTCTGTGTCTCCTGGCTACTAAAAATTCTTTTCTGGCTGGCCGTGGTGGCACACACCTTTAATCCCAGCACTCGGGAGGCAGAGGTAGGAGGATCGCCATGAGTTCGAGGCCACCCCGAGACTACATAGTGAATTCCAGGTCAGCCTGAGCTACAGTGAGACCCTACCTCAAAAAAAAACAAAAAATCTTTCCTGGATTCAGAAGCTAGCTTTCTCCCAAGGGAGAATATCACCTCAATTCCTGTTCACTGTAGGTCCCAGGGAATATCTTATATTCCTTTCCCTGGGCGAGAGGGCTGATCTGAAAGACCTTGTTGTGCTGAATTAGAGGAGAGAGTTTAAAATGGGAAGGAATCATCCAGAAAGGTGAAAGCATACAAAGACAGGGTAACTGGGTTAGACCAAGTTCACCAGGGTTGGGGCCTGGCCCTTGAAGCCACAGCTGGGAAGCTGTTTGCTCCTCCCGCGGTGGCGTCGGCAGGCGGGATAAGGCACACCTGAAGGCCGCATCCCCCGCAAAGCCTCCCCCAGCCCCTGACTGTCTGGTGGCTCCTGGCCAGGGTCCCTCAGAGCACCCAGTCCTCTTTGGCTCGGGCCTCCACCTTGGCTATTGTCTGATGCCTGCTTGTCTCGCAAGTGGGAAAGACTCTAAGGAACTTTTTCAGTTCACCACTGTGCTGTTGACATCTTACAAAAGGGGTGATAGGTGAGGGAAGTGGAAGGAACGAGTGAGGAGGTGAAGGAAAGCTGAGAGCGCAGGAAGGGCTTCTGATGAGAGTTCGGTGGTAATGTGCAGATCACTCATGTGCTTGCTATCCATGTTGAAGAAGTCCCTGTGTCTCACTGCATTTGACTCATATGTTTCTTAAAAATGGAAAACATAAAAATATGAAATACAGGATTTCTAGTTTCAGACAAGAAGGAACAGCTGGGCGTGGTGACACACGCCTTTAATCCCAGCCCTTGGGAGGCAGAGGTAGGAGGATCGCTGTGAGTTCGAGGCCAGCCTGAGACTACAGAGTGATTTCCAGGTCAGCCTGGGCTGGATCGAAACCCTACCTCAACCTCCCCCACCCTCCCCCCCCAAAAATGAGGGAATAGATACACTGTTCACCGTTTCTTCTCCCTCCTACTAAGGGCAGTTGAAAACCCTGTATGTTGTGTGTAAAGCAAAACAGAAGGTTCTGGAAGGTGGAGAGAAGGCAGATGGGTGAGGTCCTTGGGACATGAGCAATAAGAGCTCTTCAGCTATCCTTTTTTTTTTCCTTTTGTCTCTGTTATATCTCTGATTGGTGTTAGGAAAACAAACTGACCTCCACGATACCCACACTACAGATAAACCAACCTGTTCTTTCTAGAAAGGGCCTGCACAGACCTTCTGTGTCAAGTCACACATGTAACGAGGCACTGTCGTAGTCCGCTCCTTGTTGCTGGGACGCCCATCCAGCTAGACACAGTTTATGGGGGGAGCAGGTTTATTTCAGGCTTGCAGGTCCAGGGGGAGTTCCGTCAGCGGTGAGAGAAGCTGCTTCCCTTTCATTGGCCCAAGCAGAGAGAAACACCCACGGCAAGAACTCATGAACTGCCGGAGCTCAAGCCGCGCTTTGCACACGTTTGGAACCTGCCTGCTGGGAAGTGTAATAAAAAAAAAAAAGACAGTCTATGGGCAAAATATTCAAAGTACCACAGGCGCCCACTTACAGACTTTTTTCTCCTGTAGCCTGTGTCTTAGTCAGCTTTCTTGGGCCACTATTAGAAATCACATAGCATGGGCCACTTGGGCAGTAGACATTGCTCACAGTTCTGGGGGCTGGAGGTCCAAGGTGAAGGCTCACTTCTGGCTTTGTAGGTGGCTTCTTTGTGTCCTTGCCTGGTAGAGCAGACTGAAGGTCTCATGCCTCTTCCTACCATGGCTGTGCTCCTATTAAGAAGGCCTCCCCCTCTCTTGTGCCCAGTCCCTCCCTCATACCACTGTATTGGGGGTTAGGCTTCACCATGTGTGCTGTGAAAAGGACACAGACATTCGGTCCATGGCAACCTGGTTCTAGATTCAGAGGGCCAGCTCTCCATATCCGTCTTCTGAGGAACTGCTGCTACCTTCAGGGGAGCTATCCCCACTCAGGCTCTGGGGCCTCCCCTACCCTAGCCCTGCTTCCAAGTCAAGGCACTTAGATGCCTTTCTTGAACCCTCCTCTTTAGGGGCTTCCTGATTGCCCCTCACCTTTTAGTGACCTGTTCACTTCCAGTTTGGAGATGCAGGAGTGCAAGCTTCTGCACTGACCCCCCCCCACTGTATAGCTCCAGGCCAGTTCAGGTCCATCAAGAGGCTTCTTGGTGGAGCCCACGCCCCTGGGGCCGAGAACCATGCGTGCTGGGCATGGGCTCGATGCCCCTGTTCTAAGAGGAGGTGGGAGAGTCTGCGTGTGATCGCATGCTGTGTGCGAGAGGCCCAGACAGACAGGAGGGCCAGCCTCAGCCACGGCCTGCCGCGCGTGGAGCTGGGCCCTGGGCTTGGGCCTTGTGCCTGTTTATAGTCCGTCGCTGTGGTGTTTGCCCAGCCTCTGCTGGGGTGCTGTTAGAAGGCCTTCTTAAATAAAAATCCCATTGCTTTTCTAGACCAACACACAGACCAAACAGTGGTGAACACCGCGCTTGTTTTTCTTGTGGAGGACACATGAGCTCACTTTCTGACATGCTCTGGGAGGATGTCCCAGGTCAGGCACTGTGCCAGGGTTCTGGGGCCCCTTTGGGTCTTGAAGGCAGCATGGGGTGGTGGAAGGCATCGGAGGGAAGGGGTGAGCCTACAAAGACCCTAGGATGCTGCTTCCTTGGAGTCACTTAGAACACTGCTCACTGAAAGTCACAGCCACTTCCTGCCTTTTGCATTACTGTGGGCCACAACTGCTCTGGCTGTGAGTGAAACTGTGGGCCCTTATTCTTTCAAATATTGTTTTTAAATACCTTTAAAATGTAAAGTATAGGGGCCAGAGAGATGACTCAGTGGTTAAGGCACTTGCCTGTGAAGCTAAGGACCCAGGTTCGATTCCCCAGTACCCATGTAAGCCAGCTGCACAATGTGGTGCATGTGTTTGGAGTTAGTTTGCAGTGGCTAGAGGCCCTGGTACGTCCATTCTCTCTCTCTCCCTCAAATAAATAAAAATGTACAATATATAAATGTGCATGTTTCTCTGTTACACTTTCAATAATAAAGTCTAACAGCTGGCCTGTTAGCTGTTGTAATTTTGCATTTGTGGTGAGTGCAAATGGTACTTTTGGGTGTCTGCGGTGAGAGTGATATGCATGGAGGAGCAGTTTCTTCTGGTGTCAAGTCCCGTGTACTTAACGTTGCTGCGGGCGTGTCTGTGTTCATGATCAGAGGACGGGCTAATTTTCAGCTAGGGGCTAGTGAAGAGAAGGGCGCCGTTGCCTTCACCCATGCCGCCTGCAGCTGCGTCCCTCCCCGCAGTGACCCCTGGTCAACGTCCTCCTGTGTAGGTCGCTCCGTTTTCCATTCACAGCTGCTCTCATCGCCTTTCAGTTTCGTGACTCCCCACGCTTCTCTCTAGCTTGGGGCCCTTGCTTGTGCTGTTTCCTTCACCTGGAACGGTTTCTTCTCCACATGTGCCCCCCGGCGCACACAGGGCCTTTGTGGTCTCAGCTCAGATGTCACCTCCAAAGAGAACCCTTCTAAAGAGGAGCTGCCTCCACTCTGGCTCCGCGTGCTTCCTTCCGCATGGTGCCGCTATTGGACGGTCTCTGCTCATAACCCTATTGGACGTCGTCTTTATTTTGACGCTTGCTCGTGTAGTTTCCACCTCCCACGCTATCCTGTCTGTTCTGCGTTGGAAGTAGCTGTATCTTGGGGCTGGAGAGATGGCCTAGCAGTTAAGGCATTTACCTGCAAAACCAGAGGATCCTGGTTTGACGCTCCAGGAACCACGTAAGCCAGATGCACAAGGGGGTGCATGCATCTGGAGTTCGCTTACAGTGGCTGGAGGCCCTGGTGTGCCCCATTCTCTCTCTTTCTCTCTCCCCTTGCTTCTTTCTTAAATAAATAAATAAATAAATAAATAAATACATAAATACATATTTTAAAAAAGTGGCTGTATCTTGCCTTAGAACAGGGCCTGGCACATGCTAGGGCTCATTAACTATTAGTTGAATGAAGGATTAAATGAGGCAAAAAATTTGAAATTAGGGTCCTTTTCCAAAAGCTTGTAATGTGTTTGCTATGACTAAATTTAACCATAGTTAATGGTTTCAACCTAAAAGTAATGAACGTTTAGACGAAGGAGGTTAAGTTTGAAAACCATCTATACTAACCCATTCCCCCACTCACTTCCCAGATGAGGAAGCTCGGCACCGTGATGAGACCCTGGCCACAGACTCCAGTGCACAGGCAGGAGCTGCCGGGCCAGCCTGTGGTCCCTAAAGTCGCAGCAGGAGTCCCTACCACAGTGACGTCAGCTCTTACAGAATCCCTTACACGAGGGACGGGAGAACATCTTGTCCACCCCTCTCCCTGTCTCAGAAATGAGTGCAGAGGTTCCCAGAGCTGAGTGACCCCTCCCCCCCGCCCCAGGACAGTCCAAGCCTTGGCATTGAACTGCAGCTCCCTGAGCTTTGGCCTCATGTGAACGCAAACATTTGGCCTGTCGGCTCCAGTCAGTACTCAAAAGCGTGGAAGCCCATTACTTGTTCCAAGCGCTAGATGTTTCTGTCTCTCATGATTGTATCTTCTCAGTTTGCATCGCACCCCCATCTGCTGCTCTCTGATGGTCACCGAGCGCTTTCTACGTGCTGCCCACAAGGGGAAACAGAGCGTAGCGCAGTGGCCGACGTAGGCATGTGGTAACTGACAGAGAGCGTGCCGTGATGATGGGAGCGCGTCTTGACATGCCCATTTCAACTGCCCTGGGGGAAGTCATCACGCGCCCCTCCGCATGCTTGTGGAAGCCCTGTGGGGTTCTGAACCTCATTCTCCACATTTGACAGTGTCCACTGAGGTACAGTGAGTGGACAGATAGATGGAAGGACAGATTCGTGGATGGATGGGTGGACAAGCTGACAGATGATGTGGCTGGCTGGGTGTTTGTTCCTCTTTTGACCTGGAAACCAGACCAGTGATTGGCATTAATGCAAAGACGCCTCGCTGCTCGTCCCTACTTCTCGTGTGAGCTCCAAACAGCAGGCAGAACTGCAGAGGGCACACGGACTGAGGGAGGAGGAAGCCCCCCCCATCACATCACAGCTTTATTAGTTAATAGGCTAATTGTTCACGTAAGCGTGTTAGAGGACCTGAATCAAAGAAGTTCTCAGAATGTCCAAAGCTTGAAAGGCTGGAAACGTCATTGTGAAGATAAAAGATTGTTGAGGTCTGCAAATATTTCTTAGTGACGCAGAAGGTTCTCTTGGGCAAAAGTGTGGCATTTTTATTTATTTAGCTCAGGCTCATTGCGTACTTTATTCTTTCATTTAAAAAATGTAGGAGGGGGCTTGAGTGAAAGAGTTGATTATTCTACTGTTTGGCAGTATTTCTGTAGGAACTGTCCAAAAGCTATATAATAAATCAAGGCCTCTTCCCCCATACCCAGCAGGAGTGACGCTCATGAGGAGGTTATTCTCAGCAAGTGGCTTCTCTACCTACAGTGTCACTACATGCCTCAGCCTTCGTAGACAGGAGGGACGAGGGAAAAGGAGTTGCCTTATAGAGAGCCACTTGCAAAGCGTTAACTCCCCCGAGGAACTGCAGCCCTTGGCTAGGTGGCATCTCTAGAGGAAAAGGTAGAACTGTTATATTGAACGAGCCCCTAAACTATCTCATGTCTGGACCTAGCCTAGCACTTCCCTGGTCACTGGGTATGAGTCAACAAAGACTCATTGAGTGTCACTGTGTGTTAGATGTTCTATTCTGGGCTGGGTCTCTGGCCAGCCTTTGAGAAGTGATGCAGTCCAGTGACGGAATCTCTATCAGAGCCATCAAGATCCAAGAGTGGCTCGAAGGCTGGGCATGTAGCCAGTGGGTAGAGGGCTTGCTTAAGCATGCACCAGGCCCCTGTGTTTGGTCCGCACACCTCATAAACCAGGCATGCCTATAATCCAGCACTTGGGTGGTGGAGGCAGGAGGATCAGAAGTTTGTGGTCATCCTTAGCTACACAGTGAGTTTGAGTCCAGCTTGAGGTATATGAAACCCTCTCTGAGAGAGAGAGAGAGAGAGAGAGAAATGGTTGTGTTCTCCCAGTTGGGTGCCATGGAGCTACTTGCTTGGTTTCTTTGGGTTAGTTTCTTAATATACAAATGAAGACATGTATGACAAGTGGGCAGAGCCACAAGGAGTGCTACAGACTGTCTTCCCAAGTCATTGTTGCCATCACCATGGATGATTTGGAGATTTAAAAAAAAAAAATTGTTATTTGAGAGAGAGAGAGAATGGGTGTGCCCAGGCTTCCAGCTACTGCAAATGAACTCCAGGTGCATGTGCCATCTTGTGCATCTGGTTTACGTGGGTTCTGGGGAATCAAACTGAGGTCCTTTGTCTTTGTAGACAAGCACCTTAACCACTAAGCCATCTCTCCAGCCCTGAAGATTTTTTTTTTTTTTTAATTTTGGTTTTTGAGGTAGGGTCTCACTCTAGCCCAGGCTGACCTGGAATTAACTATGTAGTCTCAGGGTGGCCTCCAGCTCATGGCAATCCCCTCCTACCTCAGCCTCCCACGTGCTGGGATTAAAGACGTGTGCTACCATGCCTGGCTGAAAATTTTTATTTGTGTATTTGTATTTGTGTCTATATGTCTGTAGTGTGTGTGCCACAGGATAATCTTGGGGTGCAGGTCCTTGCCTTCCACTTCGTTTGAGACAGAGTCTCTGCTGTTTGCCACTGGGAACACCAGACCAGCTGACGTCTGAGCTTTGGCATTTTCCTGACTCTACCTCCCATTGCTATAGGCCCTTGGGTATTCCAGACCTAAGTGCCACTTTGTGTCTGCTGTATGTGAGTGCTGGGACCTGCACTCCAGTCAGCAGACATACAGAGCAGTGCATGTCACCGCTGGGCCATCTCCTTAGCCCCAGTTTGAGGATCCTTTGAGAGGAACTTTGGGGTTTCTCCAAAGGCTTGAACTGACTCCAAGTGATGAGTGGGACTATTTGTGGTTGACCCGAAGTGTGTGGATCCAGTGTCCCTGGGAACCTTGTCTTGGAGTCATCTGAACTGTCGTCTTCCTTGGGTACCTGCCCCAGCTTCTTCCTGCCTGGGAGCCCCTCCCCCCACCTGGAGCCCCCAGCTTTCTCCTTCCTCTCAGCTTCACAACACACCCCGAAAACTGGGAAAGCATCACATCCTGGCCCAGATCCCAGAACAGATTATTTGAAAGGAAGTCTACATGTCCTGGAAGGCTGCTGCCTAAAGTCTGAGCACTAGTTACTCCTGGGACAGAAACAGAGGTCAATGGGACCTCAGCTTCAGCTGTAATATAGTTTTGTAAAAAGAGATTGTATGAGTGGCATAATTAAGAACTAAATGAATGTAGCCTGGCACTAAAGTGGTGCGTGGCTGTAATTCCAGCATTCTGGGGGCAGGGCTGTAAAGAATGGCCAGAAATGCAGGGTCAGCCTAGGAGGCTACGTCGCATAAGCAGTTTCAGGGTAGACAGCTATGTGGAGAGACCCCATTTCAAAAACACCCAAACCCAAAACAAACAAACAAACAAAAAGCTAAAGGAATAGGAATGAAGCCTGGATTCCATGATTCAGGCTAGAGAGAATGGTGGTGTTATTGTGCCCTTTGAGGAGTGTCTGTGCGCCAGGGGACACAATCAGACTGTGACCCAGTGCCCTTCAGGCCTGCCAGGGTGGCAAGCAGCTCTTGATTGCATTTCTTGGGAAACCAAGTCTCTGTGGACGTCACTGCTGTCCTTGGGGTGATAAGGGTGCGTCACGTGACTCCTGTGGCTCTACCACTTCATCATGCTCTGATCAGGCTCAGCCTTGGAGGGCGTGATAAGCGTAGAGGTGGTGGGTTAGGGACATCAGCTGACTGTTTGCGTCTGGCTCTCAGAAGAGGGTGAGGGTGGTCCAATCTGCCCCCCCCCACCCCCAGGATTCTGGTCAGTCTTGCTTCCTCCACCATGAGCCCACAGCTTACGAGATGACCCATGGTGCTGGCTTCTGCTTTGGTGTTCTTGGGGACAGGTCACTGGCAGTGGTTTGTGGGCGATCTGGGCTTACAGTGTTTGCAAGCTGCTCCACAGGGAATGTGTGTTCCATACCAGGTTCCTAGCCGAACAGGTTCTCATTACCTTCTGTGCTTGGGCTTCTTTTCTAAGACCTTCATTCCAGGGCTGAAATTGCAACCAGTTTCCCCTCACTGCCCCCATCAGCAAGCCTGACTCGAAGGCTGTTCCTCACTCTCAGTTCCCCTTGATCACTGTAAAAGAGTGTCATACACTGATTTGCTTTAAATGGCAGTAAAGTCTTACAGGCCTACAAGTCCAAGGTCAAAGTGCTACTTGGACCAGTTCTTTCCGAGGCCAGAAGAATCGTCCGTGCTCCTCTTCCAGTGCTGGTGGATGGCTGGTCTTTGAGCTGGCCCGTAGGTAGTTCATTCCAGCTTGCCTCTTCGTCTGCGCATGTGGGTGTCTGTCTCCAGGCTTCGCTTCCTAAACACACTAGTCCTTTTGGGTTAGGGCCTATCTTAATGACCTCACTTTAAACTCATTACTTCAGTAAGAAGTCATATTTTCAAATAGGACCACGTCCTGGGGATTAGGGCAGCAGCCTTTGAGAAGAGGACACGGATGAACCCGTAGCCCACGTTCTCGGGTGGTCCATGGGGCTCAGGGGAGAGGGGCTAGAAGTCCTTGTCCCGTAGTTCTGAGGTGCCCCTTTCCTCCCTCCTGCAAGCCCTGGGGATGCTTCCCCAATGGGCTGTGGGAACATTTGTGGGAGGATTTTCTTCCCAGCCATATTGTGTGGTGGTTTTTCATTCCATCATTTTAAGATTTCAGTGACAGCAGTAGTAAATTACTTTGCTAAAAACACATACAAGAAACTTTAAAGAAAGCCAAAAAGAAAAGAAGAAACAAGGATGAGAAGAGGGCATTTAAGCCAGGTGTGGTGGTGCACACCTTTAATCCCAGAACTCGGGGGCAGGGGGAGGTTCAGGGCAGAAGTAGGACGATCACTGTGAGTTCGAGGCCACGCTGAGACTACAGAGTGAATTCCAGATTCCAGGTCAGCCTAGGCTGGAGTGAGACCCTACCTTAAAAACAAACAAACAAACAAACAAAATAAGAAAGAAAGAAAGAAAGAAAGAAAGAAAGGAAGGAAGGAAGGAAGGAAGGAAGGAAGGAAGGAAGAAAGAAAGAAAGAAAGTCACTCTTTTTTTTTTCTTTGACGTAGGGTCTCTCTCTAGCCCAGGCTGACTTGGAATTCACTAAGTGGTCTCAAGCTGAGAGCAGTCAGTCCTCTTACCACTGCCTCCCAAGGTCTGGGATGAAAGGTGTGTGCCACTGCACCTGGCTTTGTATTCTTACTCTTTTTCTTTCTTTCTTTTTTTTAAAGAAGTATGGCTTCAGTGCATTTCTTTTTTTTTTTTAATTAATTATTTATTTATTTATTTATTCATTTGGAGCTACAGACACAGAGAGAAAGACAGATAGAGGGAGAGAGAGAGAATGGGTGCGCCAGGGCTTCCAGCCTCTGCAAACAAACTCCAGATGTGTGCGCCCCCTTGTGCATCTGGCTAACGTGGAACCTGGGGAACCGAGCCTCGAACCGGGGTCTTTAGGCTCACAGGCAAGTGCTTAACCGCTAAGCCATCTCTCCAGCCCTCTTACTCTTTTTCTTAAAAAAATTATTCATCTTATTTGTGGAGAGAGAGAATGAGAATATGGTGTGCTGAGGCTTTTTGCCACTGCAAACAAATTCCAGATGCACGAGCCACTTTATTGGGGAATCAAGCTGGGCCAGCAGGCTTTTGCAAAGCAAACGCCTTTAACCGCTGAGCAAGCCTCCTCGGCCCTTTACCTTTTTTCTTAGTACGCTGTCAGAAATACTCTTGTCTCCTTGAAACCCTTTCCCAGTTGACACACAGTTGATTGGGTGTCAGTGCTGGGAACGGAGTTCCCTGTTCACAGTAGCCTCTCCGCAGGTGAGTGGCTGGACCAGTGGACATCTGGGAATTTGCCCCTTAGCCCCAGTTCAGCATCAGCCCAGATCCCTGACTTCCCCTGTCTGTCTGTGGCTGGTTTTCTACGAGTGAACCCTTTCTTCAAGCTGTCTTGAGGATAAGTCCTGTGCCATGCACCCTAATGCTGTACTTGGCCTCCCCCCACCCTCTGGTTTCGGCTCTTATCAGTAGCACTCAGATGAACAGCATTGTGGCATTTCAGTCTTCTGTCCAAAGGTGAGAAATCCACGCTGGCTTTTTTCCCCTGTGGTGCTGAGGCTTGAACCCAAGGCCTCATGCATACCACACGGGTGCTATACCACCGGACTCCACCGCCAAGTCCTCCGCACTGTTCTTTTAAGGCCAAAGTGCATTTAGCTCTATGGAGCACTCTGTCTAGTGGCTTCTCTCCTTCCCTTGCCTTTTCTGGAATGTTCTGTGTCCGGCTTTGCACTTGGGTCTGCAGACACTGTTAACCTGACCTGAGACAGGGAGGAGGGAACAGATGATGTGTGTGAGCCGCCTCTCACTCTGGCACTCCATCCCTGCAGTCAATAGGCAGAGAATGGGCTTCTGTCTGCTTTAGGGCCCGTCACTGCAAACAGAGGAAAAACAAGCTGGTTTATGCAGCAACGGGAACCTCAAACCAACGCAAGGGACCAGCCGCTCCACAGCAGGCTGAGCATGTCAGCGTTCAGGCCCATAAAACGGTGCTGGGCCAACACTTTTAATGGTCTCTGCCCAGGCTCTATTTACGGAATTTATTTCCTAGGGCTTGCTGTGTGCAGCTATACCTTGGCAGCCGAGCTAGGCAGAGTGGCTGCTCGCGTTTCCCTCGGCGTCTGCCCCAGTGGATTAGACACCCCTTGTTATTGAGCACCCCCGCTAGCATCTCGGAGGGAGAAGGACAAGAAAAAGTACGGGCAGAGGATATTTGGGACCAGGAGGAACCTTGAAATTAAAAATGAAATGCAGCCACCACCAAATGAACCCTTAAAGAGTTCCCTGGCTCCTCCTGGCTTCTGGCCACCTCCCTCTCCAGCCAGTCCCAGCGAGGAATGTGTAATCCAGAGACACTTTGAGGGCTGCTGCCTTAAAGAGTTTTTTTTTTTCTTTCTTTCTTACTGTTTTGTTGGCTGTTTCCCAGTTGTACCATCTTTGTAAATTACTTCTCGAATGATACTTTTTTAGTTCTTTTTCTCATTATAAAAATATCTATGGATGAAATTTCCCAAGCAAAATTTAAAAAGAAGAAAATAAAAATGCCACAGCAATATCTGCTAGTGAGAGTTTGCTCTGCGGCCCTTTGCTAGAGCAGGAGGGAGCGTCCCACCTGAGCTGTCACCTCCCTTCTGGCCCAGGTGCCAGGCATTTTATCTTACTTTTATTCTGTATTTTTATTTTTTTGGTGGTAGTTTATTTATTTATTTATTTATTTATTTATTTTTGAGGTAGAGTCTCACTCTAGCCCAGGCTGACCTGGATCTTACTCTGTAGTTCCAGGCTGGCCTCGAGCTCACAGCAATCCTATTACCTTTCTGCCTCCTGAGTGCTATGATTAAAGGTGTGTACCACCACTCCCTACCATATTTTACTTTTTGCATCGCTGGGAGCTGAGCCTAGGGCCTCACTGATGCTAGGCAGATGCTCTACCACTCAGCTATATGCCCAGCTTTCCTTTTTTTTTTTTTTAATGGGACAGAGAGAATTGGCACACCAGGGCCTCCAGTCACTGCAGTTGAACTCCAGATGCACGAGCCACCTAATGCGCATGCGTCACCTTGTGTGTCTGGCTTACATGTGTTCTGGAGAGTCAAATCTGGGTCCTGAGGCTTCACAGGCCTTAACTGCTCAACCATCTCTCCTTTTTACTTTTTATTTTGAGATGGGGTCTCAGTAAGTTGTCAAGGCTGGCCTTGAACTTACTCTGTAAACCATCTATACCTTGAACTTGCAATCCTTCTGCCTCAGCTTTCTGAGCAGCTGTTCCACCAGGCCCATCAGATAGCATTTTTTAAAAATAATTTTATCTATTAATTAATTATTTATTTATTTGAGAGCAACAGACAGGCAGAGAGAGAAAGAGGCAGAGAGAAAGAGGGAGAGAGAGAGAGAATGGATGCTCCAGGGCCTCCAGCCACTGCAAACAGACTTCAGATGCATGTGCCACCTTGTGTATCTGGCTTATGTGGGTGCTGGGGAATCGAGCCTTGAACTGGGGTCCTTAGGCTTCACAGGTAAGCATTTAACCGCTAAGCCATCTCTCCAGCCCCAGATAACATTTTAAATGAAAACATCTGGTTCTAGAATCTTTGCTGGATTGGGAAGTAGAAAGCTCAGGTTCTTGTGACAATCACTGGCTTTGGGAAAGTTACTTAACCTCAATTTGCTCATCTTGAAAATGGAGTTCTTTCTCCTCACCTTAATGGGTGGTAGATCAGCCAGAGGAGTGTTAGAAAGAGCAATGTGCTGGGCTCTGCAAATCATTGCCAGCCAATTTCAATGCAGTCATGTGATTTTTTTTTTTTTTTTTTTTAGTTGAACATTGGCTTGTCCAATTTTCCTGTCTTCCTGGTGAATCTTTGTCCTCAATACGCTCTTGTCCCTGATTCTGGTGAAAATTTCCACCTCAGTGCAGCTTCCATGCCCGAGTCCCCTGTGCCAGGGCACATACGCAGTTCCCCTCCATGTCCATAGTACCCTCTGGTCTGACCTTTCTCTCCTTGTCTCCGCCGTTTCCCTTGCCCTTCCTGGAACGCCTGCGCTCATACCATACTCACACCACGAGGCACTTTGCAAAATGTCACCCTGGTTTGGCAGCTACCGCTTTAGGATCTTTCCATTGCTGACAGCATGGAGCCCCAGGTCTTGTCAGAACTGGCTAGTCCCAGCCTCAGACCATCTTCTGACTCCTTGGGTGTCACCCTGCACCCTGCGGCCTGGCTCAGCTACCCCTTCCCCGTCTTTGCTCTAGGACTTGGAGCTGTTCTCTCTGCCCTTCAGGTAGCCTCGGCCTGATGGTTCATGTCTACCTTCTGCTTGACCTTGAGCTCCCTCCAGCGAGGAGCTGGTCCGCCTAGCTTTGTTTGCTTCCCCAGCACCTTGACTGTGCATGGGTCCTCTCAGAACCCTGCCTTGCTTCTTTGCTTCGATATCCTGGATAGGAAAAAAATCACGTAATTCTTTCTGGTCCTGGATTAATGGCCAAGGTCTTGCTTTTTCACTCTTGAGTTCTTTTAAAAGGCCTGAAGGGGCTGAGGAAATGGCTCAGTTGGTAACATGTTACCTTGCAGGCACAAGGACCTGCGTTCATTCCCCAGGACCCATGTAAAAGTCCCAGCGCGGTGGCACGTGCCTCTAATCCCAGCACTAGGGAGGTGGGGACAGGAGTATTTCTGGGCCTTGTTGGCTAGCCAGTCTAGCCTAATTGGTAAGCTTCCAGGCTGAGAGACCTTGTCTCAAAAGAAAAACAGCAAAAAAAAAAAAAAAAAAAAAAAGTGGGGGTTGGGGAGATGGCTCGGTGGTTGAAAGTGCTTGTTGTACAAGCCTGACCATGGAGTTTGCATCCCAGAATCCACCTAAAGCGGGGCACCAGCAGCCGTGTGCCTAAGGCAGTGGGAGGCGGAGTCAAAACCCCAAAGCTTTTGGGCAGCTAAGACTGTCATTTTTTTCCTTCCTTCCTTCCTTTCTTCCTTCCTTCCTTCCTTCCTTCCTTCCTTCCTTCCTCCCTTCCTCCCTCCCTTCCTCCCTCCCTCCCTTCCTTCCTCTGGCCCTCCACCTTATTTTTTGAGACAGGGTCTTGTTTTGTTTTGTCTGTCTTTTATATTTTTATGTATTTATTTGCAAGCAGAGAAACAGTGAATGGTAACGCCAGAGCCTCTAGCCATTGCAAACGGACTCCAGTTGCACGTGCCACTTTATGCATCTAGCTTTATGTGGGTACCGGGGAATTGAACCCAGGCCATGAGACAGGGTCTTTTGTTGAACATAGAGCTCACTAATTTGGCTAGACTAGCCAGTCTGTGCTCCTCGGGAATCCCTCATTCTTCACATTTTTAGCACTAGGATTAGAGACACATTGAGCTTCTAGATGGGCACTGGGGATCTGAACTCAGGTCATCTTACTTGCGCAGCAAGCACTTCATTCACTGAGCCATCACCCCAGCTCATCTTCTGAGTTCTTGACCTCTGCTCAGGTGACAGCCCAGGTCCGTGTCCCCCCCCCCCCCCCCCCCCCCCCCCCCCCCCCCCCCCGTCTACCTTGCCAAGTCCTTCCTCCCGTGTCAACTCGTGGTTGTCCCCGAACTCCCCCTCTCCTGCCTGGGCCACGAAGCACTCTGCCAAACTCACTGTGGGGAAGGGCCAGGTTTCTGGGCTGTCTTCCCAGGTCTGTGCTTTCGCACCTTTGTGGGGCCAGAGCCCTCACCCCACGGGAGCTGCACGCGGGGCGCCCTCCATTAACAGCAGGGTGTTCTAGAAGGGCCCGCGAACAAGCACGGAGCCTGTGGTTGTCCTGTGACCGGCGGAGCGTCCCCACCAGGCCCCGGTCCTTGCACTTCCCTAGCAGGGGGCCGTTCAGTGCTCCTGGCCATCATGTCGGATCGGATTGATCTTTGGTGAGACTGGATGCGGAGGTAGCTCGGGCCCAGGTGCGTGGCTCCCCTTGTGGGACGCTGCCATAGGCCTCAAGGTGGTCCCTGCAGACTTAACGGTTCCAGCTGCTGTGGGAATGGCCTGAGCTGTCTCTGGGACCACGTGGACTGAGGAGTGAAGCCAATGTGCCGCCTGTACCTGCAGAGCACCTGAATGCTATTGGAGAGGGCTGGTTCACCCACAGGGCCGTGCCCCCCCCTCCCCTGACTTCTAGGTCCTGGGAGGGGCCATAGATACAGCCAGCCTGTAGAGTGAATGGCTTCTCCTGCTCCTCCTTCCTTCCTCCAGGCATGGTGCCTCTGAGTACAGAGCTGGCTGGGCTTCCCATGAGCCTGGTGAGGGGCTTTGGCTGGCATCTGTCTCCTAGGGAGTACAAGGCAGGTTTTCAGAGGTTGGATCAATTTTCCATATGTTGGTTTTTTTCTTTTCTGCCTCATCATCAGGTAGTGTCTCAAACCATTTATTTATTAGAGACAGAGAGAGGGAGAGAGAAGGGGGGTTGGGGGGAGAAGGGTATGCCAGGGCCTCTAGCCACTGCAAACAAGTTGCCAATGCATGTGCCATCATGTGCATCTGGCTTATGTGGGATCTGGAGCATCAAACCTGGGTCCTTGGGCTTCACAGGCAAGCGCCTTGACCACTAAGCTATCCCTCCAGGCCTCTCACACCATTTTGGTCAGCTGCTAAGAACTGCGGGCTGAGGCGTAAACAGCACCTGGCTCAGCTGAGGAGCGACTGGCTTGTGTTAGGCGTTATTTCCCATCCTTCTAGAAGAATCCTCAGCTGGCCTTTGTGATCCTCCACTGTATTGTGTGGGCCTGGGTGACAGACACGCTTTTGCAGGGGTGTGTTTCCATGCGTGGCTGTAAATGTTAGCATTACACAGAGTGTCCTGAAGGCAGGTTGCTAGCTGCTTTGAGTCCTTCCCACCTGCACAGGTATCAGGTAAAAGGATTCCGACCCAAGCAAGGTCAGCACGGAAGGGTAGTGGGGTGTCATGGAGAGACCTGGGTCAGGCTGGGTGTTCCAAACCCATCCCAGCCCCCATTTCTCAGCTTTACCTTAGGCTACCCAGCCCTGGCCTCTTTAAGACTTCCTGGCAGGTGGACCCACTGCCAGGCAAGTGGGCCCAACAGTCCATATTAGGAAAGGGCTATCTCTTGGTACCAGAACCTTCCCTGCGAGACAGAGACAGAGTGGCAAAGACAGGAACCTCACCTGTGCCCATTTTTGTAGTCAGGCCACATGCCCCTTTCTGCCTCAGTGTTCCTCTCCTTCTCTTTAAGGGAGGGCATCATGAGGTCCCGTGAGTGAGCCTTTACTCTCTCACCACGGTGGTTGTCCCTGTCACGGCCTAGGCCAGCATTCCCGGCAGTGCCTGCGCACACTCGGCGCTTGTTGTGAGCATCTGTGAGGAGCTGTCTGGCCTCGAGGCTGTGTTTCTGCCACTCACTGCTCACCTGCTCTCTCTTTGTTCCCACTGCTGGAAGCCCATAGCCCATCTGAGGCCAAAGGCAGCTCTCTTCCCTCAGCTGTGCTGGGGGGAGCACCTTTGACTCTCTCTTCACTCCTTGTCTTTGTGGGACAATTGACCATGTCATGTTTTTGAAAAAAAAAATATATATATAGTTTTAGGGAGAGACAAAGAGAGAATTGGCACACCAGGGCCTCAGCCACTGCAAATGGACTCTGGACACTTGCACCAACTAACGGGCATATGCAACCTTGCACCTGCCTCACTTTTGTGCATCTGGCTAACGTGGGATCTGGAGAGTCGAACATGGGTCCTTAGGCTTCGTGGGCAAGCGCCTTAACCACTAAGCCATCTCTCCAGCCCTCATGTCACATGTTTTTATAGGAAGATGCTGTGGATCCTTTTTTTTAAAAAAATTATATATTTGCACGCGCGTGCATGGGCATCAAGATCTCTTGCCACTGCAAACCAAAACCAGAGGCTTGTAACATTTTTTGCACTTGGCTTTATGTGGGTGGTGGGGAGTTGAACCCAGCTGGGAGGCTTTTCAAGCAGGTGCCTTTACCCACCGAGTCGTCTCCCCAGCCTTCTATGGATCCCTTGAGAAGTAGGGGTAATTCATTAATCTGTACATGAGAAATGCCAGGGAAAATGTGCATCTGACCTTGCTTTCCTTGTGGGAAAATGGGCTCATGAGCACCCGTCCTGATGCCCTCAAGGAATGGAGGTGCAGAATGGGTTCTGACAGGCTAGTATGCTAGACACTGCCAGGCTGGTCCCTCCCTGGGCTCCTGAGAACCAGTTACCCAGAAGATGCCGTGTGTACCCCTGGGGGATTAGGTGTGGGACAGCATGCCTGGAAGGTCTGGCACTATAGACAGGTACAACTGGCCAGCTCTGTCCTCCAGAGAGACTGGCCAAGAGCTGGACTGGCCAGGCCTTCTGGTAGTTTCCTGTACACAGGCACATGGCTCTATCCTTGGTATATACTGAGGAATGACTATGTCCTTACCATCCTGAACATACCCAATCTCATCTGTTCTCAGAAGCTAAGCAGGCAGGGTCAGACCTGGTTAGTCGGATGGAAGATCTCCAAGGTGGTTACATTGTCCAAAGAAGGAGGTGGCCCCTTGGAAAGGCATCCTTACTGCCTGGGGCAGGGCAGGCGCTAGCTCCACCCAGGCCATCCTATGGGGCCTGCTGTGAAAGTTCTCGTTACCAGCAGGAGACAGGTTGAGACTGTGTAGCAAGTTGAGTTGAATGACCTTCCCTTCCCGCATGAACTCTGGATGGGGACCTTCAATAGTGGGCCATTGCTGTGTTCAGACAGAAATCTTGGGCTCAGGCCAGAGGGGGAAGAGGCAGGAGGCTCCATTGTCCAAGGAGGGAGGCAGAGAGTTGTTGCTGTGTATAGCAGTTGCTGCGTGTGGCCTCGTGGCTTAACTGTTACACGGGTACAGGGAGGGCATAGCCTGGCTGTGGCAGAGCAGGAGGTGGGGAGTGCTGGGAGGTTGGTATGCTCTGGAAGGAAGACAGTGGCTTCCAGGCCAGGCCTGGGTTCTGTTCTTTGCTCTTGCGTTTAATTGCTTTGGGCAAGGCTGGCCTTTACGAAGCACTTCCTCACCCTGTGTCATGGAGCAAATAACTCCTACACCTCAGGGGGTCCACAAGTATATCAGCTAATGTGCAGGCACGGATGTGTCCTAAGAGGTCAGTGCCAGGCCTGGCTCGCCACAGTCTTGGTGGCAGCTCTTCCTGGGGTTCCAAAAGTCAGCTTTCCCATTCAGGACTGATTCTCAGTCTGGACTCTAAACTGAAATGCCTCCCATGACTCTTTACCCCCTCCCATAACTCTTCGCGCCCAGACCCGTGCCATGGGCATCACTCTGAGTGTGCCAGCCTTCCCCATCACCAAGGCTGTGGCTGGCAATAGCTCTGAAGTTCTTACTCCCTGGGGAATCGAACCAGGGTCCTTTGGCTTTTCAGGTGATCGCCTTAACCGCCAAGGCATCGTGTTTGCTTCTTAACAAGCCAGGTCCATAATTTTCCACTGAATGTTTCCATTGTGAAAAGGGGGTTCTGACTCAGGTGCTGGGACACCGTCCTTGGCACAGCTCCCGTTTGATTTGGGCTCTGCTGACTTCAGAGCGTCACCACCTCGCTGCTTAAGGCACACTCTCTGCTAGAGCCCTTTTTTTTGGTGAAGGCCCTGCTGGACAACACTTGCTGTGCCAGGTAGCTGTGACATGGAACAAATCTTGTCACAGTAAAAGCCATTTGGATTTCATGGAAGCATTCGTGAAAACAATTGCAGACTCCTCTGTAGCCAGCGCGCTTCCACCATGTATATATATATTTAATTAATTTGAGATTGACAGAGAGAGAAAGAGGCAGATAGAGAGGGAGAATGGGGACGCCAGGGCCTCCAGCCGCTACAAACGAACTCCAGACGCGTGCGCCCCCTTGTGCATCTGGCTAATGTGGGTCCTGGGGAATCGAGCCTCGAACTGGGGTTCTTAGGCTTCACAGGCAAGTGCTTAACCACTAAGCCATCTCTCCAGCCCCCAGCGTGTAAGTTTTGATAGAGCATGCAGCAAGTGCCACAGAAGAATGCGGACAGCGCTTGGAATGTGCTGGATGGAATTTGGCAGGGTCCTCTGTCCAGGTCTGATTCAGGTGGGCAAGAACATTTGCCCTCTAACCAGGAAGATAAACATTTGGAGTGCAGGGTATATGTGTGTGTGAACACACGTGTGTCTGTGTGCATATTGAGGTCAGAGGTAGACTTTGGCTGCCTTACTCCATGTAAGCCACCTTAATGTTTGAGACACTATCTCTTCCTGAACCTAGATATCACCAACTGGGTTAGACAAAGCAGCCAGCAAGCCCTTAGCGATCCTCGTGTCTTTGTCTCCCCAGCTGGGATTACCGGCATACAACCATGCCCAGCTTGTATGTGGGTGCTTGGGGTCCGAATCCAGGTCCTCATGCTTGCCAACAACTTCTGTAGCCACTGAATCCTCTCCCAGCACCCAGCATCGAATGGCTCCTTGTGTTCCCAGTGCTGGGATGCTTACAGAGATAAATCCAGCCCAGCCCCGTGCCCTGGGCATCTGCCTGGTGGGAATAGATGCAACAGGTACATTTTGCTCCCGGATACCTATGTCAGAATTGTGTGCGTGGCAGCCACACCACAGGGTGGGCCATGGGT
This sequence comes from Jaculus jaculus, assembly GCF_020740685.1. Classification (NCBI taxonomy): domain Eukaryota; kingdom Metazoa; phylum Chordata; class Mammalia; order Rodentia; family Dipodidae; genus Jaculus; species Jaculus jaculus. The sequence continues at coordinate 14,579,033 of NC_059102.1, read as the reverse complement.
GGCGGTGCCATGTATTTGTTGTAATATATGTCACAGAAAAGAAAACTGTATCTGCAACACAGTCTCTGTGTGTTTTAAAATGAGATAGTTTATTCTTTCTTAAAAAATTTATGTATTTATTTATTTATGAGCGAGAGGTAGATAGAGAGATAGATACTGGGAGATTGAACATGGGTCCTTTAGCTTCACAGGCAAGTGCCGTAAGTGCTAAGCAATCTATCTTGCCCCTGTTTTGTTTTGTTTTGGTTTGGTTTTTCAAGGTAGGGTCTCACTCTAGCCAAGGCTGACCTGGAATTCTCTATGGAGTCTCAGGGTGGCCTCAAACTCATGGCGATCCTCCTACCTCTGCCTCCGGAGTGCTGGAATTAAAGGCGTGTGCCACCATGTTTTTTGTTTTTTGTTTTTTTGAGGTAGCGTCTCACACTAGCCGAGGCTGACCTGGAACTCAGTCCTCTGTAGTCCCAGGCTGACCTTGAACTCACAGCAATTCTCCTACCTCTGCCTCCTGAGTGCTGGGATTAAAGGCGTGCACCACCATGCTCAGCTGCTTCAGTGGTTCTTAATCCTATCAGGTTGACAACCAGAGATTTAACTGTCACAGCCTCCCTGACAAACAAGTGGATCTGCAAGGTGCTTCAGGATGGGCCCCACATTGAGGGCTGGGAGCATACGTTTTCCCTCTTTCCCTTTTTATCCCATACTTCCTTGAGTCAGGGAGCTTGCATCAGCCTCATTAGACCAGGAGACATCTGGTGGAGCAGAGGAGAGGATCCTGGGTCCTGATGGCACATTAGGGCCAACCCACAGCCCAACTGGAGATTTCATTTATATGAGGAGAAAATGTTCCAGTCACTCACAATCAAACCATCCAGCCAACAGGCATGGGTGCCTGGCCCGTGGGGCATTCTGTGTTACGTCCAGACATCCCTTCCTAAATCCTGCCACGGAGCCACAGAAACCTCAGCCAGGAATTCCCAGGATTACACCCTAGGGAGGAAAGAATCACTTCTTTGTTTGATTGATGTTTTATGGTACAGTGGTTAAGAGCTCAGGATCAGGAGTTAGGCAGGCCTGTGCTCCAATCCAAGTTCTAGAATTTAGCAATCACATCACTTTAGGCAAGTCATGTCACTTCTATAAGCCCACCCCCTATCCTTCTCTCTCTCTCCCCCCTCCCCTCTCTCTCTCTCTCTTTCTCTCTCTCTCTCTCTCGGTTTTATCATGTGTCAGTTGGGAAGGGTACAGTCCCACCACGTAACAGTCCTGGGGTTTCCTGAGGATTGGGTGATAACGCAGGTGAAGGTCCTGGTAACTTGCCCACATGTGACACACCTGAACTTCTGCTCCAGGCAGCAGCCGTATGAGCTGATTTCAGTGGAGTCAGCACTTGTAATGGTGACAATTACCACTGCATAGTCCTGTGCTACATAGCAACGTTTGGGCAATGACAGGCTGCACACACGATGGCTGTCCCATAATGCCACATTGCTGAGAAACGTCCCAGTCCTATCAGCTGATGTGAGTACATTCTACAGTGTTTGCACATTGATGAGATTGTCTAATGACACAGTTCTCAGAACTTGTCCCTTGCTAAGTGACTCGTGAGTATTGACTTGATATTTCCCTTTCTCTTTTTTTTTCCCCCCCATATTTCAAGGTAGGATCTCACTGTAGCCCAGGCTGAACTGGAATTCACTATGTAGTCTCAGGGGGGTCTTGAACTGACAGTGATCCTCCTAGATCCAAGTGCTGAGAGTAAAGGTATATATCACCATGTCCTGTGGTATTTCTCTTTGTCTTGAGTCTTTTAAAATATGTTTATTTGCAAGGAGAAAGAGAGAATGGGCACACCAGGGCCTCTTACCACTGCAAGCAAACTCTAAATGCATATGCCATTTTGTACAGCCTGGTTTCATATGAGTATTGGGGAATTGAACCCTGGACAACAGGCTTTGCTAGCAAGTGCCTTTAAACACTGGACCATCTCCGCAGACCCTATCTTGAGTTGTAATTAATTCCTCTCCCCGCCTTTCCACTTAGCCTCTCTCACCTGTAACATCAGGATTGGAGTTTGCGAGATCGTCCCTCAGTTGGTAAAGCACTTGCCTTGCAAGTGTGGGGACATGAGTTCTGATGTAAATGTCAGGCACAATAGTATGAATCTGGAGTCCCGGTCCTTGGGTGGCTGAGACAGGTGGGTCCCCAGGGCAAGCTGGCTAGACTAGGAGAATCAGTGAGCTCTGGGCTCAGAAACAGACCCTGTCTCCATCAGAAAGGTAGAGGGCAGGAGTAGTATGAAGACATCCAGTGTCAATCTCTGGCCTCCACACAATCATGTTTGCATACCTGCATACACACACGCACCCACCCACCCACGAGCGTGCATACACACGCCACTTAAACATACATAGGACAAAAGTAAAGAGTAGGGCTGGAGAGATGGCTTAGTGGTTAAGGTGCTTGCCTGCAAAGCCAAAGGACCCAGGTTCAATTCCCCAGGACCCACGTAAGCCAGATGCACAAGGTGGCACATGCGTCTGGAGTCTGTTTGCAGTGGCTGGAGGCCCTGGTGCCCCATTCTCTCTCTCTGTCCCCCTCCCTCCCTCTCTCTCAAATAAATAAGTAAAGCTTTTATTATTATTTTAAAATATTTTTTGTTTTATTTTACTTTTATTTATTTATTTGAAAGCTACAAAGAATGAGAGAGAGAGAGAGAGAGAGAGAGAGAGAGAGAATGAATGGGAGTGCCAGGGCTCCCAGCTACTGCAAATGAACTCCAGGCGCATGCGCCCCCTTGTTAGTGTGGGTCCTGGGGAATCGAGCCTCGAACTGGGGTCCTTAGGCTTCACAGGCAAGCGCTTAACCACTAAGCCATCTCTCCAGCCCTATTATTTTTTTTTTTAAATCACCAAATTGACAAATCTTTGGGCATATCTGTCAGGGATTTTCTAGATGAGGTTATTTGAAGCTGTCATCCCCAACGAGGAAGGTCCCTCGGAGGCAGGATGGCGGGGTGAGGATAGGGGTGGTACCGATATGTGCTGTTTATGCACTGAGTGTGTACATAACTAATAGAGGAAAAAATGGTAAGAATAAACAAAGACTGGCTGACACCATCCCATCGTCTGGGGCCCTGTACTGAGTAAAAAGAAGAAAGCTAGCTGAGCCCCAGCGTTCGTCACCCAGTGTTTCCTCACGGTGGACTGAGCGTGGCCTCTGCTGCTACTTTCCTCTCTTTGATGGACTGTAATCTTAAATGGAAATAAACCCTTCCGCCCTACGCTGTTTTTGTCAGGTATTTTGTTACAATAAGGAGAAAAGTAATAACGGAAGATGCTCACTCGGTGAGGCACCCGGGTGTGGATTCAAAAGGCCTGCCCTGGGGGCTGGAGAGATGGCTTAGCCGTTAAATCGCTTGCCTGCAAAGCCTAACTTCCTGGGTTCGATTCCCCAGTGTCCACATAAAGCCAGACGCACAAAGGAGCGCATGCATCTGAAGTTCATTTGCAGCTCTGGAAGTCCTGGCGTGCCCGTTCTTTTGGTCTCTCTTCTCCCTATCTCTCTCTGCTTGCAGATACATAAAATTATTTTAAAACTTTAAATACAGTCCTGCCCCGGGGTGCTTCCAGTCAGCTGGGCTGCTTCCTGCTGGGTCTATAAAGGTGCCCGTGGTTGACTGGAGAGGGAAGAAGCTTCCGGTAAACCCAGGCTGACCTCTGGGGTGGCCCCAGTGAGCTCTGGGTGTGTTTTGGTTTGTTCCAGTGTGTATTTGGGTTTAACCGGAGCATGGCGTTGCAGCCCCTGCTGGCCATCTGAACCAGCGTGCGGTGGGAGCAGGGCTTGGAGCTGGCTTTGCATCCAGCTGTCACTTAGCCTCAGAACCCTGTGTGTGTGGGGGGAGGGAGTGCCTATCCCTGAGGGAGCCCACAGGCGAATGTGGGACCCCAAAACTGCCACCCTTTGTCATGGCCCAAGGCCTGGGCTTGCTACGTACTTCTCGTCTCTTCGGAGTTCACACTGGCCAGCGGACAACGATGTCAAGTTCAGAGCACTCCCTCTCTTCTTCCCTCCCCCCTCCCTGCGTGTGTGCGGGGGTACGGTGTGTGGTGTGTGCACGTGTATGTGCGGACTCAGCGCCCCGTGCGCTCACCTGCAGCAGGACACACGGTGTCCCCTCTGTCACTGTTCTGCTGCTCTTAATTGAGCCGGAGCCACGCTGATCCAGGGCTTGCCGTTTTTCTGCAAACTCTGGTGGTTTACAGGGCCCTGCTCCCTCGTGGGACTGGGTGACAGACGTACACGGCCACACGCAGCTGTTCGTATCGGCCCTGATGATGGCACTCCAGCTGTTCCCTAGGCCTCCCCGGGCCTCGGGCTTGCGCGGAAACTGCTCTCTCCAGCCCTGAGCCGTCGCTGCCACTCTCGGAGTTCTTCAACCCCACGGTGTTTTCGGCTGTCCGCCTTTTCCTGAGGACTGGTCCAGACACGGAGCCTTGCTCATGGCAAGCTCCGTCTCCCCTGTGTGGAGCTGAGGCCTCCTGTGAGTCTAAAATGAGTCCTTCTCAGAGGGATCCAGAACATCACTCTGTGGGAAGAAGGTGAGGGGAAGGTGGGTGAAGGCTGGCCAGAGCTACTCCTCCCAACCCCTGTTTCTCCACCGTCATCACCTCTAAGCTGTAAGGAGTGGAGAGCTCTGTGGCCTGGGGAGGTAGAAATCAACCTGCTATTAATATGCTAATTACAGCAGGTTCCTATTTACCATTTAGGCAGTCCTGCAGAGCCTCCCCCTGGCAACTGTTGATGTTCTGCTCTCGAAATAGAAAGCCTATGCTGGCATTCCCTATGATCTGCTAGTCTTTACCTTGGACCCCACAATGAAGGCTGAGGGGGGTAGCATGAGGAAGCTTCAGCAAACTTCAGCTCCTCAGAGGTCGTGGATGCTAGGGTGCCACGGGTCTCGGGCTGGTGTCACTGGACATGTAAGCATTGTTCTTATAAGTGATATCACTGCTGTTGGCATTAGTTTTAGACGGATAATGCAGACACTATTTCTGCCATGCCATTTTTGCCCTGGAAGAACCTGGTGTATGAGAAAAACAAAATGACAGCTACGCAGCCAGGGACAATATAAATATTTGTTTGGAAAACTGAGATATGAGTGACCTGTGTTCTGTATGGGTGGATCCCAGAGGATAGAGTTGACCCATCCCTTAGTTTTTGAGGAACTGGGTAGGTCAGGAGCCCACTCTTTCTGAGCTGACGACTTTGGTTCTCTGGCAAACAAAGGAGAGTTCACCCCCTTTTTTTTTCCCAGCCAGGCACTGAAGTTATCCATGGGTGGTCATGGGATTTTTCTGAAGAGAAAAGGTAGAATAATATGTTTCTGAGAGACTTCATCAACTCAGCTGATATTTATTAAGCCACTGCCGTGTTCCAGACCTAAATTTGCTGTTGGGGGAACATGGGGGAGCATTCCTGTTCCTACATCTGAATGATAAGGTGTAAAGAATCCACTTATACTCACAGAATCTCTGCGTTGAGATTTCAAACACAGTAAAAACCGGGTGTCTGATTTCCACTGTATGTTATTTGAGGCTTCAGTTTAAGACTTGAAGACGAATCCATTTGCTTGTTTGAACGGCTGTTGGTGGGTTTTCTGTACCTCTGCATGTGACCTCACCAAGTGGCCTGGGCTTCCCCATCGTCAATGTGGTGGCCAGATACGAGGGAAGCCCAAGCCACCATCACGCCCGTCTCCCCCATGTCTTCAGTGTAGTCAGTAGGGGGGACCCGTGTCTTCTCGTGTGAGAACTCTTCTGCAAACTAACAAAAGGAGGGAGGGCTTGCCTCACCAAAGTTCACCCCGACAGCCCTCTCTTCTGCAGCCTACCAGTGCTAAGCTACCTCATGGAACCTCTATAACAAAAAGGACAGGGAGAAACCATTCCCACCCAAGAACAACATTGTGGGCGAGGCCAAGGCTAGGGAAAGAAAACTTCTAAACAAGCCGTGAGGTGTGAAAGGCGCCCAGGCCACCTGGAGCCTTCAGTCCAAGCAGCTTAAAGTAGTGCCAGATGCCTCACCCTCTCCAAAGTAATGAAACTGATCTGGAAATGGTGTTTTTTTCCTTTTCTAAAAGACTGAGCAGGGCTGGGTGAGGAACAGTGATTTGACCAGAATGCAGGTGAAGCTTGTTTATGCTCCAAAGACAAATCACCACATGGAAGGGCAGGGAGGGCTGCGGCCTCTTCCACTGTGGGAGCTTTCGCCTTGCTCTGCGCAAATCCCAGTGAGCCAAAAACCACCTCAGCCCTTCAAGGAGGAGCCTTCAGTGGGGCCTGTGTGGGGTCTGGCAGATTTGTCCCCTGGGAAGTGGGGACCGAGGCACCAGCATCAAGGCATCTATCTCACAGCCTCGTCTGGCTGGTCGGTTTGGCCGCTGGGGTCAGCGAGATGTTTGGGCAGGCTGTGGCTGCCAGTGGGAAGGAGCATGAGTCTGGATTGCTGTTGCCTTGGCTGTCCTGTGCAGGTCTGCGTCCAGGTACCAGGGCAGTCTTGACTGAAGTTTGTTCAAAGATACCACTCGCAACTCAGACTCCGCTGTGTAAGCCCGGCCTGCATTTCTTTCCAGGCAAGTGAGCGTCCCCGCTTACCCCAGATGCCACTGCTTGTCCTCTTTGCCGGGTGGCAAAGCCCTCCCTGTATGCACACTCTTGTGTGCCCTCTCGGTGTGCAGGCCTCCCCCCTTGTCAGTAGCCATGGGTGAACAAGACTGGATCTCGGAAGCAGTATGGACACTGCTTCCTAAGCGTGCCTTGGCAGCATCTGCTGAGATGTCCTGGCCCATCGCACCCAGGGGAGGGGCCTCAGGGTGGGAGGTATGTGAACTTTGGGTGATACCATAAACGGCCCTTGGGACAGTCCATCTTCATTGCCGACTTGACTAGTTTTAGAATCTCCTGAGAGACAAACTCCTGGGAGTGTCCGAGAGGGCATTTCCAAGAGGTTTAACTGAAGGTGGAAAATCCACTCTGGATGTGGGTAGTGCCATCCCATAGGCTGAGATCTCAGAACGAATAAAAAAAAAAGAGAGAGGGCTGGAAGCCGGGCGTGGTGGTGCACGCCTTTAATCCCAGCACTTGGGAAGCAGAGGTAGGAGGATCGCCAAGAGTTCGAGGCCACCCTGAGACTACATAGTGAATTCCAGGTCAGCCTGGGCTAGAGTGAGACCCTACCTCGGAAAAAAAAAAAAAAAAAAAAAAAAGAAGGCTGGAGAGATGGCTTAGCAGTTAAGGTGCTTGGTTTTGAAGCCTAAGGACCCAGGTTCAATTCCCCAATACTTACATAAGCCAGATGCACATGGTAGTGTGTGCATCTAGAGTTAATTTGCAGTGGCTGGAGGCCCTGGCATGCCCATTCATTCTCTATCTGCCTCTTCCCCCTTTCTCAAATAAATAAATAAAAATAAAAATACTTAAAAATGAAAAAATAATTAAAAATTTAAAAATGGGTGGAACACCAGCATGCATCCCTCTTTGCTTGACTGTATACGTAGTGTAACCAGCAGCCTCTGTAGGCCTTCCCTACCACAGTGGACAGTGTTGCTTTAAACTCAGATCCTCAATAAACCCTTCTTTCCTTACGCTTTTTTCTTCCCCTCTGTCTTTGGCGACTAAGTTTTCACTATGCACCTTGACAGGCCAGGAACCTGCTATGTAGACCAGACTGACCTCGAAACTTGTGGTGATCCCCATGCCTCTGACCTTAAGTGCTGGGATTATAGATGTGTGCCACCATGCCTGGTTCCTTAAGTGGCTTTTTCTCAGATACTGTCACAGCAGTGAGAAAAGTAACCATAGCCCTGGGAACTCTTTCTAAGGACTCAGTTGCTTCCTCATCATGTAGTGGGCAGGGAGCCAAGGGCCAGCTTGTGTCAGTTCTCAGAGTCCAGTGAGAGTGTCTGGGCCATGGCGGTCAGGGGCATGCTCATATCAGCATCTTAATTGTTGCCCAGTGGAACAGGAGCCTGTTCTGCTAGGTGGGGATACAGGTCACTTGTGCCTGAGGTGTGGAAGGACACTGTCTGAGGAGCTGTTCTGACCCTGTGAGACTTCAATGAGGTCACCTAGGTCCTGAGTAGGGGCTGATATTGAACTGTGTCCGTCTTTGGACCAGCCTATACCCTCCGACCCTGTAGCTGGATTTGGGTCTGGCTCCTGTGTATTTCCATCTCCTCATTCCCAGTCCAAGCTAACGCGACTCCAGCCCTCTTCCTCCACAGGCCTCTCAGGGATGCAGGACCAGCAGAAGTATTTAGCAGCCCTGTTTACAGATCAGGAAATAGACCAAGTGATTCATCAAAGGTACCAAGATACCTCACTCTTGGTCATATACCTTTCATTATTCTGCTAGACCTATTGTAGCTTAAATACCACAGGCCTCGTGGCTTAAACAACAGAAATTTATAGTCTCACCCTTCTGGAGGCTGGAAGTTCAAGGTCAGGGTGTCTTCAGGATTGGTTTTTGACGAAGCTTCTCTTCCTGGCTTGTAGATAGCCACCTTCTTGCTGTGTCTTCACATGACCCTTCTCTGACTTTGTTGTCACTTAAGACTTATAAGGATACCCAGTCTCATAGATTAAGACTTCATCCTTATGACATCATGTTATGTTGATGACCTCCCAAAGGTCATGTCTCCAGTTGTCACATTGGGGGTTAAGCCTTCAACATATGAATGCAAGGGATACAGGTTAGTGCGTAACGTACCTTGTTTTCTTTGTTTTGGACACCCAGATTGTGCCAAGTGATGTAATCAGAGAAGTTCTTTCTAGAGACTGCTGTGTAGGCATGGGGCTGACTCAATCCAAGGCTTCCTGATGGAGGTATTTAAACTAGAATTTTGGGGTTCCTTGTCATTGCACCAAAGATGCCAACACACCAGTAATTTGGGGGTATCCCTGGATTCTTGTGTTATGAATTCAAAGAATTGAAATCCATAGACCACAAGATAAGGTTTAGAGATTTTTATTAAATTAAGAGGGCTAGAGAGATGGCTCAGCAGTTAAAGGCACTTGCTTGCAAATCCTGACAGTCTGGGTTCGATTCCCCAGTACCCACATAAAGCCAGACGCATAAAGTGACTTGTGCATCTGGAGTTTGTTTGCAGTGACTAGAGGCCCTGGTGTGCTCATATTCTCTCTCTCTCCCCTCCCTCTCTCTGATTGCAAATAAATCAAGTTTTTAAAAGAGAGAAGGAAAAAAGAACAAGTATGAAGGGTTCCTGCCAGAGGGTACAGCCACACAGAGAGCCAAATAGGGGTCACTTCACAGGTTCTGAATGAGGGCTGAGCTAACCAACACACCAAGTTTTGGGGTGAAAGTAACGAACCACAATGCCGGGTTCAGGTTTAATCCTTCCACAATCTTTAATTCTAGGAACAGGGGACTCCTTCCTGGGGACTCAGGCTGTTTATGGGGGGAATAAAACAGGTCTAGGACACTCCTTTAGGCAAGATCCTTCTCTCCTCTCCAGCAAAGTGAAGACCAAGGGCAGGCTCAAGGACATTCCCAGCTTTTTCTTTCACGGTTCAGTCATCCTAAACTACCTCGATATGTGTGCACACTGTGGGTTTGGGGTAATACATGAGTTTAGGTGAATCTGGCATTTTGGGACTGCTGTACTTGCCATCTACCCAGTGACTCCAGTGAGCTGGGACTATTTTCTAGAAAACACTTCTGCCTGTGAGTGGGGCAGGAGGGGGGATCTCTGGGTTCCTGCCCGGCCCTGTGAGGCTGGTGGATGCAGGCTGATGTAACCAACCACGCGGCATTCCCATCTTCAGTTCGGAAGGGACTGGCATAGGAGCCAGGCAGGGGCAACCCACAGCAAAAGCAGCCGAGAGCCGGGTCCCTCTGTGGGGGAACCTCAGGGACGGTGGCCCCGGCTGCCGGGGAGAATAATTCTCTTTAAGTAATTTGCGTTGGCATCTCACGTGGCAGCCCCTGGCATAAACTTGCTTGTGTTCCTCAGCCAGTGTTGCTCCCTCTTGTCTGTACACCCTGGATGGGACTATCCAAGACAATCCGTGCTGCCAGGTATAGACAGTTTGTTTCTGGAATGTGGGGGCTGTTGCCAGGGTGCATGCAGCTGAGGAGTCCAGAGCAGTCAAGTTCCATGTGATGTCACAGTGGGCACTGGCTGGTGGCTGAGGGGCAGGTGAGGGAGGCTGAGAGGAGCTGGGGACACTGAAGGGAGCAGGGTGAAGACAGACTGAAGAAGTAGAGGAGCCGAGAGACTGAGGGGAAGAAGCTAGAGGAGGGAGATGGTGGGAAGCTGAGGGAGGCTGAAGGACACTGTGAGAAGCCAAGGGAGCTGAGGAGGCTTTGGGAGACCAAGCGAAGCTGACGGATATGGTCGGGGAGCCTGAAGGAGGCTGAGACGGCCATTCCTGTGTATCACCTTCCTTCCTACAGGCTCAGCCCTGCCCCATAGCCGAGTCCGGGAGTTTGTGGCCCTGTCTTGGGCACAGTTCTGGCTTTTGTTTGTTTGTCTACCCCTTGGCTGGGAGCCACCCTGGTGAGGTTCCAAAGGTAGGTCTCTTCTCGGTTTAGGCCACAGCCTATCTGAGTGGGTAATGTCCCTCTCGTAGCTCTCCTGGAAGCACTGGGAGCTAAGTTAAGAAAAGGGACAGCCCGCCCTCCCCCATTTTCCATGGCTTATCTTCTTGCTCTGCACTGGCTAGGACTCTGTGCACTGTTTGCTGTGTTCCCAGGACCCATGGGTGATGCTGGGAGCATTGGGAACAGTCTCTTTCCTGCCTTCTCTGGTGGGAACTGTTTCCCTCCTGATGGAGGAACACGCCTTAGCTCATCCATCTTCCTAATTCCCAAGGGTAGGTCTTTCTAGGACAGCAGAGGCCTCCAGGAGGCCCATCTTTAACAAAGCGGGTTCCACCTTCCCAGGTGTCCCAGAGGTTGTGGGGCATCAGAGATCTAGATCGGATCCCGGCCTCTCTGGGACACACAGAGGCTGCTTGCTCTGGCCTTCAGTCCTGCTGGACTGGGTAGTGCTGTCCATGCGGCTGTGAGTCCAGGAGTATGGGTCGGGGTGCTCACGGCAGGTGAGTGTCTGGCTGCCATAGGCGAGCATGCGTGGACACCCACGTACTCCCACTAGTGTGCGGTCTTGGCTGTTCTCTAACTGCTACATGGGAGGGCTCTTCATCATGATGATCGAGACCATCTCATTCAGCAGGCACTGCCACCCGCCCACCCATCCACCCACCCACCCATCCATCCATCCATCTGCCCAGCGACCCATCTAACCATCCACCCACCCATCCTTCCCTCCCTCTCTCCCCCCCCCCCATTCCTGACAACCTGCCATGGTTGCGACGTTACTCTCAATTCTGGCAAATGCAGCCATGAAGGTTGAAGGCCTGGATGCCACTCTAGTTCTAAGTCTAAGATGCAAGCAGTTAAAGCAGCCAGTGGAGCGGATTTCGTAGGGTGTCTGTGTTGAGTGCCTCTGAGGAGAGATGAAGGAGCCCTGGGTAGGTGCCCTTAAAGGGCATACAAGGTGGTGCTACCCTGAGGAAGAGTGAGTACTATGCTCATTAAGGCAATGATGCTATAAGGAAGCATAGTCAGTATTTAAGAAGATACTAATTTCTAGCTTTTGGTAAACTGCAAAAAATCCCAAAGTTTAGCCAGGTGTGGTGGTGCATACCTTTAATCTCAGCACTCGGGAGGCAGAGGCATGAAGATTGCTGTGAGTTAGAGGCTAGCCTGGAACTACAGAGTGGAGTTCCAGGTCAGTCTGGACTAGAGTGAGACCAGATGTCAAACAAACAAACAAACAAACAAAAAACACTGGACATGGTGGCGCATGCCTTTAATCCCAGCACTTGGGAGGCAGAGGTAAAGAGGATTGCCATAAGTTTAAGGCCACCCTGAGACTACATAGTGAACTCGAGGTCAGCCTGGGCTAAAGTGAGACCCTACCTCGAACCCCCCCCAATAAAATAAAATAAAATAAAATAAAATAAAATAAAATAAAATAAAATATCCTGAGTTTAAATAATGCCATAGCCTGGGGTCAGATACTACCTGGGCTGCTGTGCCCACCACCATCAAGTTTCTTGTCCTTTGTGAGCAAAGTCAGTGTCATCTGAGGTCCAGAAGTGGCCAGCTCATTATGGCCCTCTTGTTGTATTCTTGGGGAATGCCAGGTCATTTGTGTCTGAGTTAGCTGCCATGGCCAGGCCAAGGGCAGATTTACACAACACTTTTACCTTGGGACAACACATGTGATTTCTGATGCGTTGTCTTAAATTCCTGAAACCAGGGCACTTCTTTCATGCACTATACCCCAGAAGCAGTCTGTTAGCTCCAGAACATTCTAGCATCTAAACTGTAACTCTCAGTGAAATGACGATGTCCCAGGTGATCTCAGGGAAGGAAGACTTTAGCATTCAGGGAAGAGCAATGTCCAGCAGTTCGAGCCACCAGCATTTGAGAGACAAGTGTGTACTTTTAGAGCCTTGAGGGAAGCAGTCCTGTTTGCATTCGTGCAGGGACAAACTGAAGAATGAGACACCTGTGTGCTACCATAGCGCCTCAGGTCAAGCTGAGAGGGCTCAGCACGTCCACTCGTGCACTTGGCTTGAAGCAACACCGGAGGCTCCCACTCCTTGACAAAAGGAATGCTTGAAATGGCACGTGAGGGAGTATTGGTGCCTCCAGATCTCACACATGGGTGGCAAGCAGAGGGGTGGTGTAGCAGTTAATTTCTCTCTGCTGGGACAAAACGCCCAACCAGAAGCAGACTATGGAAGAAAAGGGTTTAATTCTAATCCATCCTGGCAGGGAAAGCACGGTCGAACAGACAGCTGGGGTGTCAGGTCTTGTCATAGTAGCAGGAAGGAAGCAGTCTGAGTGAGCTGGCTCCGAGCACCCAGTGGGTGTGACTAACAAACCTCAAGGTCATCGCCAGTGGCTCTACAACCTTCCCAAATTTCCATCAGCTGGGACCTAATACTCAAAACACATGAGCCTATGGGGGGGGGGGCATTTCATTCAAACCATCACAGGTGGGTATAGGGAAGTTTGGAACGCTAGTGCCTGTGCCTCATAAGTCGTAGTGGGTGTTGGCAGTGATAGAGGCCCTGCCATGTGCCGGGCACTTGCTGAGCACCTTAATCCATACAGTATCTTCATCTAGGGCCAAGAAAGTAAGTCTCCAAGGTGGTCATCCAGCTAGCTCATACATAATATGCCTGTCAGTGTAGGCTCAGCTGCTGTAACCAAGACCCTCATGAACACTGATTTCAGTGGGGCAGAGAAGCTATTTCTCCTGTAAAGAGTCTTATGGGTAGGTCTGGAGTTGTTATGGAAATTCCATTTTCATGGTCATTTAGTCCCAAGGCTCCCTTGGCCCTAGGATGATGTTCTCATTGATGTAGCCCAAGACGGCCCAGCCCACTGCCCTCTGCAGTCTAGAGTATGGAAGGGGGGAAGGGAAGGAAGGGGCTCACGGGTTGTAACTCAGAAGTAATGAGGACCTGTTCTTTCTGCTCACACATCGGGTTCAGAACTTGTTCACTGAGCCATACCTAGCTGCAGGGGTGATGGGGAATGTAGTGTTTCTTTTGGTGGCCATAATGCCCACCAGGTGTACCCATTATAAAGAATGCGATAAACAGCTATTGGGTAAAAGCCACTCTTTTCTGCCCCAGAAGTAGAGTGGGGTGATTTCCCCACCCGTTTCTCTGCTGCCTCATCCCACAGAGGTCAGCATCTGGGAAGAGTCCAGAGCTAGGCCAAGCTCCTTGGTCAGGGCCGGTGGGCATTTCTGATCATCTAGACCTAGTACTAAGCAGGGCACAAAATAAATTGTTCCTAAAGGGAAGGAGAGAACCACCCTCAGCCAAATGAAGGTAGCAAACCCAGGATGTCCATAGGAGGGGCTGGAAACTGCGCCGACCAACAGACGGCAGGCAGAGGTCTAAGGGATTCCCCTTCTAAGTGGGAGATCTGCAACTGTTTGGGTCAGGCTCAGCGGTCAGGGTGGCCCGATGGTTGTTCTGGCTTAACCCCAGTTTTGAACCATGTGCTAGCGCTTGCTTCCATCACGGAGCTCAGTTACATGCGGCTTTTGAGGGGAGGTGGAGGCTCAGGTTGTTTTCTCTCCTGGTGGCAGTGGCTTGGGTTGTGCCGCACGCACCTTCCTCATTCCCTTGTGGCTCCATGCTTCCAAGTCAGGACCCTGTGCAGGGAAGGGGCCCTACCTCTCTCCTGATGGTCCTGGCTCATCTAGTTCAAAGCAAAGTCACAGCCTGACCTGGCAGAACCCAGGTCTCTAGGGGGCAACTTTGGGGCATTGTCTGATCTTACAAGCTGTCTTTGAGGAGTTCTGAGCTCACCCGTCATTACGTTTTTCCCGAGCAAAGCCCCTCTCTCCAGGCAGGTGCTTAGAAGGAAAAACAAGAAACGTCAGGGATTCCGGCATGGAATTTTTCTATCATCTGAACATTGTTCTTGGCAGGGAATAATTTAAAACAAACAGTTGTTCAGGGTTCCATTTGGAGACCAGTTAGACATGAGGAGCTCGCCACAGTGGTATTGGATCATCCCAGTCACTCCTTCCCAGTTATCTCTGCGGTGCTAAGTCACCGAGGAGAACCCCTGTTAGGTTTCCGTCAGTTAAATATTTGTCCAAATGTCTGTTTCAAGCCTGGCTGTCAGGAGGAGAGAGAGGAGCAACTCTCCAGCTGTGAGGGAGCTTACGGGGTCTAGACAGTTATGAGATATGTGGGACTCTTAAAAAAGACAGAAGCAAAGGGAAGCATGTGTTTTTGGGTTCTGTCTGCGTCTATTCAGTGTTTGTATAGCTGAGAAAGCTTTAGTCTAAAATAAGTGGTATTTGGCAAGAAGTGGTACTGCATGCTGACAAATTGATTGTGCTCTTTGACTTAGATAAAAATGAAAATGCATGAGGCATTTTGCTTTCTTTGCTCCTGATGATTAAAAGCATCTACTCAGCTCCATGCAGAGAAGGCTCTTGAAGATTCATGTGAGACACCTGTGTAGCATCCATCACGGGCCTTTGGGCTGACAGAGCAGCTCTGCCTCCTGGTGTTCAAAGTATCAGGTCCTAAGAGGGAGGTCGGAATGGCCTCCAGAGAGATTTCTATGTCAGAGCTGGGTGGGACCCTTGAATATGAGGAGGGTCTTTGAGTTTTAATAAAGGACTTCCCTTCAACCTCCCCTCGTTCCACAGAAAGGCCAGTTTCCTGCAAGCAGAACATAGCCTGGCTCAACACAGGGAGAAATTTGGAAGCTGGTGTATTAGAATGTAGACAATGGCTAGTCAGGGCTATGTTGGGTCATTCATTCAGTCTAGTATATCATGAAATCCAAGCTGGCCTCAAACTCACTATATAGCTGAAAATGACTTTGAACTTCTGGTCCTCCTGCCTCTGCCTCCCAACCTCCCAAGTGTTGGGAATTCAGGATTGTGCCACCATGCCCCATTTGTGTGGTGCTAGGGATTGAACCCAGGGCCTCTTTTATGGCAGAGCCTTACTCTACTAGCTAAGCTACACCCCAGCTGCTTTTTCTTTTTCTTTTTGTTTGTTTGTTTAGTTTTTCAAGGTAGGATCTCACTCTAGCCCAGGCTGACCTGGGATTAACTATGGAGTCTCATGGTGGCCTTGAACTCACAGTGATCCTCCTACCTCTGCCTCCCAAGTGCTGGGTTAAAGGCTTCTTTTTCTTTTTGAAAGACAGTCTTAAACTGTACCTCAGCCTGACCTGGAACTTACTGTGTAGTCTATGCTGGTCTTAAACTGTCATCAATCCTCCTGCCTCAACTTCCCAAGTGCTAGGATTATGGGTGTGCACCACCTCCACCCCTGGCTTATCCCTGCATTAGGTCTTAAGCTATTCATTCATTGGCTTGTCAAGTGTTACTGCTTATAGTTCTGTGCCTGGTACCTAGATGTGTGGGGAACAAAATAGCCTGGTCCCCTGCCTGCTCCTAGGCGGGCCAACCCTGTTTGGACTCTTGCCTTAAGGACTTACTGCCGTGTGGGTCCCAGCACAGGAATGTACTATGAAATGTAATTCCAACACCCCGTTAAAGCCAGGCATTGATTTCTACACACTGGGGACTTGAAGACTCACCCTTAAAGGAACACCGACTTTGTTTGGACAAAAGAAGTGTAAACAGGATGGTGAGGCTGCTTCTGCTTTAATCAGTTGTATATTTAATGGTGACCTCATAAATGTCTAGACTGTCCCCGGCTCTACAGGGGAGACACAGTGATGGCAGAGGATATTTACAGCTTAGCTGACAAGGCAAGACCACTTCTTAGGACAGTAGCCAAAGGTATGACACAGCATGTAAATTACACAATCATGTGCGTGGTACAACTGCTGAGCTGAAGGCTCAGAAGGGTGATCTTAGGTCTGGCTTTCTGGTGTGGGGGGAGAGGGGGCGGGTATCCTGAGCTGTTAGCTAGCCTGGCCCGTAGGTGCTCAGTTAACAGCCAGCTCTGAGCATCCACGCCTTATCTCCTAGAGGCCGGAGGCCCTGGACTAAGAGGGCAGGGCAGCCTGGACCCGAGGAAATAGAATGACCAACAAACAGGCTATTGGGCTAGCTGGATTACATAACTGCCTCCTTTGCCCCATGGGTTTCTACCTGGTACCATTGGTGTGTCGTCTCCCACTGCTTGGACGCCCCTGTGGATCTCAGGGAGCTGAGAAATGCAGACTAGTTCTGCAGTTAGCAGCAGCTGTGGCCAAAGCCCAGCCCTGGGCTGGTTCTGTGTCCAGACCTCAGTCGCAAGCATCTAAATTACAGGCTGGCGACGGAACCTGTCCTGCAAGCCGTTATGAAGGGCGCATGTGAAGCAAGCGCTCAGCCTGATGCCTGGCATACCGTAAGCCCCCCAGTCACATTAGCAGTTACTGCTTCTGTTACTGTTTTGGCATGTGAATGTGTATGTGTATATCTGTTCTTGTGTGTGGGTGCATATGTGCGGGTACCTGTGCGTGTGTGTGCACATGTGGAGACCAGAGGTTGATGTCGTGTCAGTGAGGTTTGTGCCTTTGTCTACTGAGACAAAGGCTCTCACTGGAATCCAGAACTTGCCTGTTCATCTAGTCTAGCCATCCTGCCCCTACTTCCCGTGTGCTGACATTATAGCTGGGCTGCTATGCCCAGCTGGCATTTACGTGGGTGCTGGGGGTTTGAACCCAGACTCTTATGACTGAATGTTATCCACTGAGCCATCTCTTGGGCTCTTACTGTATACACCTGGTGGCAAAGTGGGAAGGAGGCTGTTGTTTGGCCTCAACCTCTTTCCTTCCTAAATCTAGCTCTTCCACCCTCCGTAGAAATCTGTATTGAAGATCCCTTCATCACTAGCAGTAGTGGTAAGCAAGGGCATGAGACTGGGTCCTGCGCGCGCACGCTGCTCCGGGCCTGTGAACACACCCCCTCTTCCCTCTGTAGCATCCCAGCCCCTCCTGAGACCGAAGCCGGGCCAAGCACAGATGGAAGGAGACTTGAAGGAGGAGTTGACGTAGTTTGACATTTAATCACCAAAGATCCGGGTCATGTTCCAGCAGGCCAAACCCACGGCTCTCCATTCCTTGGGGAGCCGGAATCTGGGTGTGGTCCTTGTGGCTGGCAACAAGAATTATAAGCTCACTGGAGAGGAGGGTCCAGAGGACAGAACAGCCGCTCCCTCCAGTTTTTCGCGCTCTACCCCAGGAAGGCAGGCCGAGGGATAGGTTTTAGAAAGGCAGACTGAGCTTTCAGACTAAGAATAGCCTTTCTGCACAGCTTTGAGAATAAGCCCTTGGACACACAGAGGCCGGGCGCTTCCCTTGAGTGCCCAGGCTGAAGTAGGAATCATGTAGACGGGTTGGGATGTGGCTCAGGGGCTGCTGACCCAGAGACATCAGGACTTTCAAGCTGCTTTGGCCGCAGAGCTGTGAGCCACACGAGGCCCTGGCCAGTGGCCGGGGAGGAGAAGCGGGGCGCCTGGTCAGATCTGGGGAGGACAGCCAGGTCTGAGGCAGCCGTTTGACTTGGCTTCCTCTCCTGCCCCACCGCTTCCTGGCCCCACCCCGCCCGTGGCCTGAGCTTTTTTATTAACTCATCCCCCAGGTGAAGCCCGTCAGGGCCCCGCTTCTGAGGCTCCAGAGCCGCACCCTGCTTGCCTCCTTCCCTGGCAGGCCCCGGGGCAGCCTGCAGTGAGGGCAACAGAGTTGTCATGCAAGGGCCAGCTGAACTGCCTGGAGAGAGGTGACGCCTCTCGCACCCAGAGAGGCGATAGCCCATGTTCCAGGTGTGGGAGGAGAGCAGCTGGGCTGAATGACCCCCGAGGAGTGAACTGTCTGGGGGGCTCCCATATCTCCGTCCACACCAGGCAGACGACTGCCCTGTGGCACCATCATAGTTGAGAGGTCCAGAGAGAATGAGGAACCTCAGAGGTGAAAGTGGGTCAGAAGCGGAGCTCAAGGCCAAGCCCAGTCCCTGGACTTCGGTGTCCTGGTAGGCTTTTCAGAAAGCACTGAGCTAAGCAGGGCCTGGGTCCCAGCTTCCTCGTTTCTGGGGACTCTGGGCTCACACACTGTAGGTCTGACTGTGGCAACCAGCCTGGCCCAGCCTCACCTCCACCCCACACCCAGAACCCAGTGAGCCAGCAGGGCCCCTTTGTGGCGTTTAGATGGGAGCCACGTTAGTAGCAACTATTGGTCACTCTCGTTTCTGACACATAGACCACGGAGGGTCATGTTGAGGGAATTGCCTGGGATTTGGAGTGTAGCTCTCCCTGTCATGTTTATTAGTTTGTTTGCTATTCTGCCACTCATTTATGTATACACCTGCTCTGGCCAGATGCTGATCCAGGTACTAGGGACACGGGAGAGCCGGATGCACAGTGAATAGTACATTGGAAACACTTGGCACTTTCGTAAACACTGATGCCTCCCCAGCATTGGTGGATTGGTCTCCATGTAGCCTGGGCACTGCAGTTTCTAAAACGGCACAGAAATATATTTTCAAGGAAAAAAAAAAAGTTATCCAGTGTCCCCAGAAGTGGATGGTATTCCCAGGTGGTAAGCAGGGCACAGGATGGAAGGCAGTAGTCACTATGAAGTCAGGCTGTCCTTGGTTCCTCTATGCTAGCCTGGTCCTGGATCCTAGAAGGTTCCACCGCAGGCCTGTCGGGTAAAACGCGGCGTTCTGAGCCCCGTGCGTTCCTGGCCTGGCGCAGGACTGGGGCTGGCAGTCACAGTCCTTTGCTTTGCAGGCTCTTCAGTGATTCCGCAGCTGTGCCTTTAGAAGCGTTGTTTTCCCTCATCTGTAAAAACCCCGACATCTGTAAAAATAGGAGCGAACACAGGTCATGCATCGATGTGCTTCCTCTTTGCCCCAGCATATTTTTTTGACATACATATGCGTGTGGTACGTGTGTGTGCATGTGTGCGTGCACGTGTGGGCCACAAGAGAACATTGATATTGTGTTGTTCCTCAGTGACAGCATCTATCTTCTTTGAGGCAAGGTCTCTCATTGGCCTGGAGCTCACCTATTAAGCCAGTCTAGGTGACTGGTGTCCCCCAAGGATCCTCCTGTGTCCACCTCCTCAGTGCTGAGATCACAGGTGCACACTACTACACCCGGTGTTTTATGTGGGTACTGGGGTGCTGTCACCCAGCCCTGTACCCACCGAGCCATCTCCCTAGCCCTGTCCCAGCACTTTAAAGAGACAGTCCTCATGGACCAGGTGACTCTCCTGCCAATCCCCCTTGGCATCATGTCCTCCTAGTGGTGGCAGAGAAGTGAAGTTCAGTCACCGAGGGGCCTTAGGGCCGAGGAGAGGAGTTCAAGGCCAGTGCTTCTGACCCTCATTCAGAAACAGCAACAAAGAGAGCCAGGCTTGGAGCCCAGAGCCCCCACAATCTCCTCAGCTCTTCCTGGATGCCAAGCCCGTTGCCTGTGTGATTCCTGGATCCACCTGCTTCGTGATCTGCATGTTTCCTCCCTCTGCCTTACCCTACCCCACTGTTTGTTCCCCAACTCTTGAACCCTTCCCACTGAAAGGAAGTACTTGGGTTCTCTGTCCTACGGGACTTTGAGAGTGAGAATGAGTTTGCTGCCTGACTCTGGGGCCCTGGCATTGCCGAGGGGTGCCATATCCCCCTGCCCTATTTACCTTAAGTCTCAGCCCCCGCCCAACTCCTAAGTACCTCCTTGATTCACCCGAGTTCGTTGGGCTGGAGACCTGGCCCCTCACTGGGGCGTCTGGCTCCCCGCTAGCCCTCGGCCTCAGAGGCACAGGCAGGCACCTCCTTCCCTCTGCTCTTTCCTCCCCTCCCTCCTCCTCCTGGCAGCCCAGTCCCCAAACACCCTGCAAGTCAGTGGTTTTGACTTGCGGCTTGTCCAGGTGCCACCAGCCGTGTGAGACCGCGCTTTCTGTTTATGATGCTGAGGTGACGTGTGACAAGCACAAGGCATTAGCGAAACGAGCGATCGGAGTGACGGGGGGGGGGGGGGGGGGGGCACGAGGCTCAGGAGGATGGGGCTGGGCGGGGGCGTGTTTGTGTAATGTGCCATATGTCGTTTTTATTCACATGAAAACATCATTCTTGGAGTAATCGGAACCCACTCAGCTGTCGCTAACCAAATACCAAATGTCTCCCTTTCCTCCCCTGCTCCTTCCAAGGGGCGGATGGCGAGGAGCGGCCCTCATCGGCGGCGCTGTCTTGCTTTTCCAACGTCGCAGAGCTTTCTCCTCACGGCAAACGCCAGGCTATTTTTCCAGCTTTGGCAGGAATTTTTCAAGGGAAGGCTGACTTTTCTGTTTATTGTTTCAGACCTGGAGTACCACAGAGTGTGGAGGCTCCGGCCTCTCATCCAGTCTCCTTACGTGTTTCCTACACCGAGGACCCCAACCCCAGCCAATAACCTGGTGTTTGGGGGAAACAAAGTTCAATAAAATATACTGAAATAGGCTTCCACTCGGTAGAGAGATGCCTGCAGGAACCTCGCTTGGAGCCCCCCACTTACCATAAACATGTGGTTTCAATTCCAAGGGCTCCGGTGTTAGCATTTCCATTTCCTCAGGAAGCCGCATTTCGTTCTTGCTCTTATTTCTGAAATGGAACGTTCGTTTTCCTTGGCCCAGGTTCAAGGAGCGCCTGGGGCAACAATGAAAACAGTCCCAAGCAGGTTTCAGTCATGGCCGCCCCTCCCCTACCCCCCGTCCGTGGCTGCCCCTTGCCCCCCTCCGGAAGGACTGACGCCAACGCTCCAAGAGCTCAGGAGGCGGCCACCTCACTGCACTTGGGTTTTGTGGCCATCCGAGGGGAGCCCTGATGGTCTCAGTGCCTGTGTTCTGGCCTCCTGTTGGGGGAGAGCTGGTTGCCGTCCAAGTGCCCACATACCACAGGCTCTGAATTAAGAAAGTACGTTCCTACTTCATGTCACTGGGAAAGAATGAAAACAATGACAACATTTATTTATCTTCACTATCAGTATCATTCCTGTTTCTAAGTCTACTGGGGGTTACAAGCCTTAAAGGAATTGCCTGGGTTGTGAGATTTTAACCTCAGGCATGAGCTGTTGGAATACATGTGGCTTTTTTTTTCAGACAGGGGGGTCTCAAGGCATGCCAGCCAGAGTGGGCCCCAGAGCCTTTCCCAGACCCCCTTTGAGCTTGGATTCCTGGGCTTCGGGGACAGAAGATCAGCTTGGCCTGAGCCCGCCCCAGTGCTGACCAGGGTTTGAGCGCCTCGTCTCTGGCTGCATCTCCTTATCTGTCTGAATCTCCATAGCAGTGAAAAGTCATGCTGTCTTGAGTCTGGTAGAGGAGATACGATCCGTCTGTCCAGCTACTGTTTACACAGGACCGGCCACGTGCTGGGCCTGGCCTGGGTGCGCACATGTGCTCCTGGTAGTCCTGGCAGCAGCAGGCCAACCTTGATTAATCGTTTGCTCCAGGCTAGACCTCAGGAAAGGGACCTGCCCAAGCCTACATAGGTAGCCTGGGTCTGGTCACCAACAGGCCACATTACTGCCACGGGGAACTGTGTGGTAGAGGGTCTGTCCTGGGTACTGTGTGGTCTCTACCCACTAGATAATCAGTAGTTATGCACACTGTGAAAACCAGTTATGACTACAGACACAGCTAGAGTCACTTCAGCTGTGACCCTGTGAGGCAGGGTGGAGGAAAGATTCAGACACTAGCCTGTACCAGCTCTGGAGGGATTCTCTGGGATCCAGTCAGGGCAAGGTGCTTTGGTATTTCTGAGATGTTACAGTGAGCTGCTGCGGGCACACGCCTTGTCGGTGGGGATCCAGCTTCACAAGAGAGTCAGGAGACAAGAATCCCTGGTGAGTGGTGCGGGAGCTTCCTGTAATAGAACATTTGTGTGTGCAAAGCTCTTGGGTATAGGTTTTCATCTTGAGTCATCCAAATGCTGCTCAAGGCAAAAGGCTTCTTTGTTTTGTGTGGGCACACGTGTGGGCATACGTGGAGGCCAGAGCTTACGTTCAAGTATCTTCCTCAGTTGCTCTCCACTTTATTTACTTATTTTTGAGGGTCTCTCTCTCTCTCTCTCTCTCTCTCTCTCTCTCTCTCTCTCTCTCTCGCCCAGGCTGACCTGGAGTTCACTATGCAGTCTCAGGATGGCCTCAAACTCACAGCCACCCTCCTACCTCTGCCTCCCGAGTGCTGGGATTAGAAGTGTGAGCCACCACACCCGGCTCCATCTTATTTTTTTGAGACAGGGTCTTTCAGGGCACCTGGAGTTCACCGATTCTGATAGAAGAGCTATTAAGATTGCAAGGGGCTGCCACAATGCCCAGTTTTATTTACTTTTTTTTAAAAAAATGTTATTTTTATTTATTTGAGAGCCACAGGCAGACGGAAAGAGAAAGAGGCAGATAGAGAGAATGGGCGCACCAGGGCCTCCAGCCATTGCAAACGAACTCCAAGCGTGTGCACCCCCTTGTACATCTGGCTTACCTGGGTTCTGGGGAATCAAGCCTTGAACCGAGGTCCTTAGGCTTCACAGGCAAGTACTTAACCACTAAGCCATCTCTCCAGCCCTATTTATTTACTTTTAACGTGAGGGTGGAGATCTGAGCACTTTACCAGCTGAGCCATCTCCTGAGTCTCCCAAAAGGCTTTTTAGCACATGGTTTGGTTGCAAGTTTACTAAAATCTAAAACAAACTAAGGGATACAAAAAATATATATATATGGAAAAAATACGGTTTATGATTTATTATAACTAGAAAGTCCAAGGGTAGATTCCTGACTTCAGCTCAGCACTGGGCTGTCATCAGGACACTGCTCCCTTGACTCGGTGAGGCTGTGGCTTCCTTCTGTGTCAGGCTTTATTTGCAAGACCAAGAGGTAGGCATCAGCAGCCCCAGGAGTGCTGGCCTACGGGTTTCAAATCTCAGAGAAGTGCCATTAAAAGGTCAAGGACAAGTTCGGGTGAGGTGAGGCTTAGGTCCCATACCTATTCTGAGCATTTCTGTAGGCCAGGAAGGGAACTTTCCTGAGAAAAAGGACACAGGACCAAACTATCCTTGCTTCTCAAGCATGGCCACCTCAGGTCTGTGGTAGGGGGGGTGTGCTCAGACACTTAAGGCGCTTCCCGCGCCTCCCAGCGTGTGTTGGGAGATGCATCGTATTCTGCAGGTTCTAGGCAGGCAACTGCTGTGTGGCTCACGTAGGAAGTTGTGAGGGGTGTGAATTTTATATACACATGCATCTCTGATGGGCTAGAAATTTTTTTTTAATTTTTATTAGCATTTTCCATGATTAGAAATTTTTTAAAGCTAGTGCTTACCCTGCAGTAATTGAGAAAGCATCACTCAGACCTCGGGAGCCTACTCACACAGGTCTGAGAGCCACACCAGCGCAATTCAGATTTGATGGCTGTGAGGTGGAGCCTGGGAATCTGCGTTTTCACCAAGCTCCTGGAGGGTGCTGCTGGGCCCAGATTGGAGAAACACTGTGGTCAAGTGAGACCAGGTTAGGATTTTTCTCATCTTATGGCTGAGGAAACCAATTCAAAGAATTCAGGTGGTGTAACTTGAATTTTTTTTCCTTGCTTCACTGCAGTATTAGTTTACCTACGACAAAACTCACCAATTCAAGTGTATAATTACTTTTGACACACACATAGCTGTGCAACCACCCCAGTTATGACACACATTTCGCCACCTCTGGAATTCCCTCACACACTCTTGTTAAAGATTCCTTTCTTCCTGACCACTGTTGGTTTGATTTCAGGTTATCATGGCTTTGACTCGTGGATGACAGACAAACAGGATCCACCTACCCCACCATAAGCTTGTCTTTTGCCTATACTGTAATAGAAAAGCACACCTTTAATCCCAGCACTCGGGAGGCAGAGGTGGGAGGATCACCATGAGTTCAAGGCCACCCTGAGACTACGTAGGGAATTCCAGGTCAGCCTGGGCTAGAGTGAAACCATACCTAAAAAAAAAAAAAAAAAAAGCTATGTTTGCATGATATTACTATTATAATATTTACTACTAATCTTCACAAAAGTTTGTCAACCCTTGCCACAGAACCAGGAAAGGACATGCCAGACCAGAGCTGGACAAAAAATGTCATGTGGAATCCTGGATACAACTGAGCTTCAGAACTGCACTTGGACGCTGGCTGGCATGAGAATCTCATTGTCACCTTCATGAAACTGTCACTCAAACTGCCACTCAGGTGAAGAGGAGGCTCAGAGACTGCTCTGTCCAAATCCTCAATTTTATATACGAAGGGACTGAGGCTTAGAAAGAAAAAAAAAAAAAAAGTGACTTTCCCATGGTTACCAGGAGAGTTTGCTGACAGAGCCTAGCACCCTTCCTCCGAGGTGTCCTTGGCCGAGGGCCTGGTGTGGCTGTGCCGTCAATGGCCTGGGAAAGCACACTGGCAGACCAGGGCAGGCCTCAGCCAGGAGCCCAGCCATTGCTAAGGGTTAGTGACAAGGCCCTTTGTCTTGTGGCACCCTCTGTTGGTTGACAGCTGGGGGTGAACATGCCTCTGTGTGCCTGCATGTGGGTATTCAGGCAGTTACACTCATCACCAGGTAGATTCACCTTCCCCCACTTAGCACAACGTGTTCATGTCTGCCCTTTCATGCCTTGCCCCCGTCCCCAAACACCTGCTACTTTCTGTCCAATTTCTTTTCTTCTTCTCTTTTTTTGGTTTTTCAAGGTTGGGTCTCACTCTAGCTCAGGCTGACCTGGAATTCACTATGTAGTCTCAGGGTGGCCTTGAAGTCATGGTGATCCTTCTATCTCTGCCTCCCGAGTGCTGGGATTAAAGCCATGTGCCACCACGCCCGGCTTCTGTCCAATTTCCTTTTTAAAATATTTTTGTTTATTTTTATTTATTTATTTGAGAGCAACAGAGAGAGAGAAGGAGGCAGAGAGAGAGAGAGAGAATGGGCACACCAGGGCTTCCAGCCACTGCAAACGAACTCCAGACGTGTGTGTCCCCTTGTGCATCTGGCTAACGTGGGTCCTGGGGAATTGAGCCCCGAACCGGGGTCCTTAGGCTTCACAGGCAAGCGCTTAACCGCTAAGCCATCTCTCCATCCCTGTTCGATTTCTTTAAGCTGCTCCTCAAGGTCTACTCAGTGACATCCTATGGTGGTCACAGATCCAGCCCTTAATACAAGACCTTTAAATTTAAAGTAAGGGGCTCAGTGATTGAAGGTGCTTGCTTGCAAAGCCTGCCAACCCAAGCTTGATCTTCCCGAGCACCCATGCAAAGCTGGACGCAAAGGGGCACGCATGTCTGCGATCCCATTGTGTGAACAACAGTGGAAGGAGAAGCTCAGGGATCAGCCAGACTGGTGTTCACTTACAGTGGCAAGAGAGCCTTTTTCAAGACGCAGTGGATGGAAGCCCTGGCACACCTGTTCTCTCATTCTCCCTCTCTCTCTCTCTCTCTCTCTCTCTCTCTCTGTACCTCCCTATTTCTATATATCTCTCTCTCAAATAAATACATAAAAATAAATAAAATATTTTTGAAAAGCAAGAAAGGAACAATAAATACTACCCTTTGCTGATAACACGAGGAGGCTGAGAACAAAATCTGAAAAGACAATTGCAGGTCCTTCCAGTGAGCGCCTTTCCCGCCTGGGATGCTCTGTACAGTTAGGAGAGGCGGGAGCCCGCGCTGACAGCTTGTGTCAGAATCACATGGTATTTACTGTGCTGTGTGTTTATAACAGTCTTGTTTCCATACTGACGGCAAATGCCATATGGAGAGGAAGAAATCATGTCAGATGAACTGTTGGGGAATAATAATATGGTACACGAAATCTCCTAATTGCTTTTGGAAATGGAGGGCGTGGGTTACCTTGCTCAAATCAAATAAGAGGTCCTGTGCGCTCTCCCATAATTGAGTCAAACTGAAGGGTGACACATGGTCGTTTTGTCCTGTTTCCGGGTTGGAGACGAGTGTGAGGCCTGTTTTTCTCTCCTAGGGGGTCAGGCTGAGGGGGAGGCAGGGAGTGCTGGGAAGTGTGCAGAGCTTCGTGCTGACAAGGACAGACGGCATACCTGCCACGGGCCACAGAGACCACGGTCCCTCCCGCGGCTGACGGTCACACTCATCTAACCTGCCATTTCATAACTGTCACTTGGGATCGTGTCTGCTCAACCACGGGCACCCCTGCTGCCCTTTACCATCGTGTTGCCCTCCTCCCCCACTCCCTTGAACCTGGGGCACGTCGAGGCTAGATGCCTGGTGGAGTGGCTGTTTGTGAGCCATCTGTGCCCTGAGAGGTGGGCCCTGCGCCCACATTGAAGGGCAGGGTTAAGGAGCGAATCCAACGCTAGTCTGAGCTGCTGAAACACTTGGGGAGGAGCCAAGTAGCGAAGGCCAAGCCAGGTTGTCCATGTTGATCAAACTGTCCACTTGAGCAGCTGGGGACATGGCTCGGCAGTTGAAGGCACTCGCCCCAGCCAGGAGCTTGCTGACTCTAGTTCGGTTCCCTGGCACCCACCTAATAAAAGGCTCTTGCTCCACTCATGTGCTGGTGCAAGTTCAACTCCCCAGCATTCACAGAAGGCCTGAAGCAAAGCTCACGGGTGTTGGTGTCTGTGGTACCTACGGCCCTGGAGGACGAAGCCGGGAGAATCCCACAGCCCGCGGGCCAGCTGCACTTGGCCCTTCCTCACAGCAGAAACAGCAAGAGAGGTGACAGCAGAGGACTGACATTCCGAGAGTGTCCTCTGACCTAAACATGCGTGCTGTGGCATGCACACACGCATGCACATAGAAAAACTGTCCACTTGAGAGTGTAACATTCGAGTGACTTCTGACGTCATATTTAGAACCTGTGGGTTACCCCCGAAGATTATCCTTCCAGCCATTTGATCTTGAGGGGAGCAAACTGCCTGCACTGCAGCGTCCCGCCAGGTTCGGCCCCTGCCCTGGCCTCGGGTGAGCTGCCGCAAGCACTGTGCTCAGCCGCCGTCCCCAAGCTGCCTTCGTTCTCATGAGCCTCTCGCTGCCTGGCAGGAAAGACACCTGTTCAGGATTATCGACCCAGAGATAAGCAAGTTATCTTTCCAGGAATTCTAGCAAAAGCCTCCCAAGGACTCCAGAGCCGTCTGTGGTCACATGTCATGACCTCAGTGGGTAGGACCAGGACAAAGGCCTCTTCCGTACCCTATAGCTGTGGCAGGAAACAGGTCTCCAAACGCAGCTGTGACTGAGTCACGCACCCATCCTTGATTTTATCATTATCACTGGCTGGGACTGAGTCACATGCCATTTCCCAAGCTTTTAGAGGCCCCGGTGGCCCCAGAACCTGAAGGTCTAGTAAGGATTTGTTCAGACTTGGGGAAAGGAGGTACCCTAGAAGAAGGAAGATGGAACAGACCAGAGAACCCACATCCAGGTTGATAACAGGTCCCCTTGTAGGAACAATGTCCCTGCTCCTCTGTACTTGGCAACGAAGGACATGGCCCTTCCTTTCTGTCAAGTTACTGTCAAGCGATGTCAGTTTCTGGGACAGTTGCAAAGCAGAAGGCCCAGTGTCCTCTGCGGGGGAGGGGCCGGGCAGCATGTCCCAGCCATCCTCTGGCCAGCATTTCGTGTCAAAGAAAGAACTCTTGTCCCAGCTCCGCTTCACATGTGTGCTTTTGGTTTTCAGAGGAGGAACCGAGGCCCAGAGAGGGTGAGTTCTTTGAAGTACGAAACAGCCCTAGCTAGCATCCAGCCTTGGGGCTGGGCCGCTCACCCTGTTTCCTCTTCAGAACCCTCTTGGCTGATGAGAGAGGAGAGCTAGTGACTTCCTGTGTCTGTGCCTATTCAGCTGAGAAATGCCTGGTTTTCATAATTCGAAACATCTGAAAAGTAGGCTTTGCTCCAATTGGGTAAAAATGAAAAAAAAATTTTTTTTTTTTTTTACTGTATAATATTGGGATGCTTCAAACTCTGCTTCTTGTAATTTTCTCAGCTCTCGCCTCCCCTGGGGCTCAGCCCCAGCATCCTCACAGCAACTGTTCATGTAGGGTCAAGGGCACCCCTGCAGATCCTGGGCCACACCCAGCTACTTGCATCCCGAGGGAGAGAGCACCTACCCGCCTGGCCTTACTCACATGCCTGCCACCCTCATCCGGGCACTAGAATCAGGGACCAGATCATACCGACTGGCCAGCCAGGTCATGGAGCTATGCCACCAGAGCCACTGGCATCTCCGTACAGAAATAAGGGCACTGGAAGACAGAGCCTGGTAGGAACGAGTCATTCTATGTCACCTTTGCCTCTCTGAGAAATGCATAAGGACCCTACACGTTTGCCATTTGTCTTCCCTCGTGCAGCCAGGACCCTAGACCCAGCTGTGGCGTGACAGATGGCCCTGCCTGAACCCTTCCCGGTCTCACCACGCTCTTCTTGTCTTGTGTCCAGACAGGGATTACTGCAGTCTATGTGACAAGCAGCCAATTGGGAGGCTGCTTTTCCGGCAGTTCTGCGAAACCAGGCCGGGGCTGGAGAGCTACATTCAGTTTCTGGACTCGGTGGTAAGTCCCTGTCCCCTCCTAGTGGCCCTTGGGGCCTCTGTGGTCAAGCAGTTGTTTGTACCCAAAGGAAAAGCAAGGTGGATGTCATGGTTTAGAAGACCAAGGAATGCAAGCTTTCCTTAAGAGACTGGGCAGTTTTTTAGCATCCCTAGGTAGCTTCCTCCTGCCGAGAGCGTAGTTAGTTGAATTCAGAGTTGGAATGCTTCTGTTGACTGGCTTGCTGTCTGCTTCTCTGAGCGCATGAAAGCTCCCGGCCCCCTTGGCTTCCTGTTGGCTGTATGCAGCATGGTTCCCCCACGCGCAGGCACCGGTAAACGTGTGTGTTGATCAGCCATTGGCTACTTCCAGTCAGCCTGCCAACGCAAGGTTCCCTCTGTCCCCGGGTCAGGTGCCTGATGCTTCCCGAGGTGTTGTCCCTCATTTGTTTAACAAATGCCCTGGTCAGATCAAAAGGATGTGGAAGTGCTCAGGGGTCCCTCAGCTTTTGCCCTGGAAGTACAGCCCCTTGGCCCCAAGGCTTGGCTAACTGCCTTTTGGGGTTCGATCTGAAGAAGGAGAGAGGCAGAAATGGAGAAGGGACCAGCTCCATCAGGAGACACCCCCCACCGTCCCGCCACCCTCCCAGGAGCAGGGCTGATAAGCTATTGATACCCCCCCCCCCCAGCCATGTTTCTATGTAACTTTGTAGATCCATAAGCCAATCTGCCGGCTGGCATCTCTAGTGAAGTTGCATGGCCCTGCCAGGTCAACACAGCCCCCTCTCCCAGCCACTACAACATCCCCCATTCCACTGTCCCTACAGTTGTTGCATTGACTCCTCTCCACCACCCTTCCCCCATGCTCAAGGACCATGGGCTTCGCTCCTTGACTCCCTCCCTCCCCCCCATCCCTGTCCCCTGCCCTGTGACTTGTGCTTAGGTCCTGGTCCTAGTTCTCACACAGACCTTGGCATCTCTCACACGAGTGACTACACTGGTTCTCAACCTTGGCTGAGGACTTCAAATACCTGAGGCGCCTTAAAGACTATCAGTGCCAGAGCTGACGCCCAGACTAATGAATTTGGATCTCTGGGAATGGGGCCTGGTGTTTTTATAACTTTTTATTATGGAAAGTTTCAGGCTATTGAAAAGTAAAAGTGAGCTGAGTAGTGTAATGAAACCACCATGTTTCCTTCACCCCTTGAACAATCACCAGCCCAGGGCTAATCTTGTTTCACTAGGCCCCATTTGTAGCAAATATCAGCTATCAAAATTCTTTCATCTTTGAAACTTTCGGTATGTATCTCTAAAACGCAAGAACTCTTTAAAACAACTCAGAGCTGAGAATGTGGCTCAGTGGTAGAGCTTGTTTTTATTTTATTACTATTATTTTTAAAAATATTTTTTATTGGGCTGGAGAGATGGCTTAGCAGTTAAGGAGCTTGCCTGCAAAGCCAAAGGACTCAGGTTTGATACCCCAGGAGCCATGTAGGCCAGATGCACAAGGCCAGATGCATCTGAAGTTCATTTGCAGTGGCTAGAAGACTTGGTGTACCCATTTTCTCCTGTGTTTGCCTCTTTCTCTCACTCAAATAAATAAATAATTTTTTTTTTTTTTTGAGTTTTCAAAGTAGGGTCTCACTCTAGCCCAGGCTGACCTGGAACTCATTATGTAGTCTCAGGGCGGCCTTGAACTCACAGAGATCCTCCTACCTCTGCCTCCCGAGTGCTAGGATTAAAGGTGTGCACCACCACACCCTGCTTAAATCAATAATATTAAAAAAAAAAAAAAAAACAAGGGAAAAAAGAGCTCACTACAGCTTTAAAAAAAAAAAGAATTCTTGACTGTCATCAAATGTGAGGATTCAACTTTCTGGTTTGCACGTGCGCTACATTTGTGTTTTCCCAGGGGAGCACACCTGGGCACATGACTTGCCCTTTGTCCTTACTGTAGACTCCCCCATCACCTCGCCCCTGGCATGGGTCTCTGGTTCACCCAGAGTTGCCACAGTTACTTCTGAGGTTCCTTGGCGTTTCTTGTAGATGGCTAACCGAATCTTGGGCCTGGGTTGGATTCGGCTCCTCTTCAGGGTAGTGGGGTCGGGGAGAACAGGCGTGTGCTCCCCACATCGGCAGTGGTCATGTTCTTATGATAGGAAGCATGTGCTATCTGGTCATGTCTGGTTGTGAGAGGACAGCAGTCATTGGTACCCAACACCGACGTCTGCTGAGGAGTGAAGCATTCTGAGCCCACCACTTCATGCCAACTGGAGCATGGCTTCCGTCAGTCACTCGCTGGTCACCCAGCAGTAAAGCTTGTGTAGGAAATGACCCAGGTGCTCTCATTGTGCTTAGGTTTTCAAGATAGCTTCCCTAGCACTCTCCAGGAAGGGTAATGCATGAGAGTTCTCTTCTTTGCATTTGTGCAAGTGTGTGTGTGTGTGTGTACACACACCAGGGCCTCTTGCCACTAGAAGCAAATGCCAGACACTTGTGTCACTTTTTGTGTCTGGCTCATGTGGGTGGCTTGGGAATTGAACCTGGGCTGGCAGACTTTGCAAGCGAGCACCTTTTTAACCATTGAGGCATCTTCCCAGGCCCTCTCAAGAGTTTTAAAGTCATGGTTTAAAACGTGATATATGTGTCTCTGCACTATAGTCCTTGTTTTTGTCACTCCTTCCCGGAGTCACTGTCAGCTTGGTGGTGGTGGCCTTTGAGGTGGGCTTCTGAGGCCTGACAGGGTCAAGGATTTGCTGGCAGCTTCTGGCTGTCTGTTGTGGCAGTGCTCTGGGCCTATTTTGTACTGCACCAAGGAACCCCGGCTCCTTGGCCTGCAGGGTGGTACTTGGGAACCACAGTTTGGATAAGCCATTGTTTCAAATCTCCTAGGATGTCAGTGTGCACCTGGGGTCGGGGAACATTGAAATGGGCTAGTGCCCAGATTTTGAAGATGGCTCCCCAGATGGGCCCTGCAGGGCCCTGCCCTCCCTGTCATTCCCAGCCTTCAGCACAGGCTTTTATTTGTTTATTTATTTATTTTGGTTTTTCGAGGTAGAGTCTCACTCTAGCTCAGGCTGATCTGGAATTCACTATGTAGTCTCAGGGTGGCCTCAAACTCACAGCGATCCTCCTACCTCTGCCTCCCGAGTGCTGGGATTAAAGGCATGCGCCACCATACCCGGCTCTAGCAGTGGCTTTCCTGATCCTTAGTTCTGCCTGACCAAATGCTTTTGGAGGCTCTGATGTGCCAGGCTCACTTAAGCTCCCGGATCTAGCTGCCTTGACTCTCTGTGACTGAGGTGCCTCTCCATGGTCCCATGTGCCCGACAAGTGCCCGGTTGCCCTCTGACCCTGCTCCCAGAGCCTCTTTTTCCTCATGTGCTCCTCTGCTTCCTGCCCACACCTGCACCGTGTTGGCTGACAGTTACTGATGGAGAGTGTGGGCTCAGAGACAGGCTGCCGGCCTGTGCCGACCTGGCCACCAGCTCCCGTGAGACCATCGGTACTGGGGACTCTTGTCTATAAAGGTCTTTGTTTATAGCCATCAAGCTTGGAGCTCACTGGCCAACAGTGCAGCAAGGCACCAAGGGCAGCCCCCTCATAGACACCTTGACTAGAAAATTTTGACTCTGGGCTGGAGAGATGGCTCAGCTGTTAAGGTGCTTCCTCGCAAAGCCTGATGACCTGGGCTTGGATACCCAATACCCAAGTAAAACCAGATGCACAAAGTGGCACATGCATCTAGAGTTCGTTTGAAGTGACTAGAGGCCCTGGTGTGCCCATTCTCTCTGTCTGTCTCTCTCTGCTTGTAAATAAGTAAGTAAAACCTTTTTTAAAAGAAAAGGAAAAACTCTGATCTTGGTTGTTTCTCTTCTGGGGTAGCTACAGAACATGACGAACCATGGTCTGCTTTTTACTTGAGGCGGGATGAAAAGTCCCAGCACCAAATTCCTTGCCATTCTTTAGAACTTTCATCCAAGTGACAAAAGTACTGTCGTCAGCCAGGCGGAATTCTCGAGCCTTGGGATGGATGGAAAAATAGAATGACCAAAATCTGTGCACTTAGAAAGTTTACTTTCTAGCCAAGAAAGGGTGGGCTAGGTACAAAAGCACAAGAGGTCAATATTAGGGAATGTTAGACAATGGTCAGTAGGGTGGAAAAGGAAAAAAAAAAAGTGGGTTATGGAGTTTGGGAGTGAAGACATGGAACCCTAGTTGTAGAAGCCGGTAGAATGATCAGAGAAGGTGTCCTTGGAAAGGAACCTGTGGCTGAAAACAAGGAGTGGGAGGAGCTAGTAGGTGGTGGGAAGGCCATTGCAAGTGGAGAACAGCCAGAGCACAGGGCTTCAGGCAAGGGCACCCATGGCTGCACAGGAGGGCATGGAGAAGGGGTGGCATTGATTGTGGAATACGTTAAACCACTGAGGAACTGTGGCTTTTATGTTGCGTGAAGTTAGGGTGCTGCTGGAGGGTTTTAGCAGAGCCATGAATGGTGTGGTCTGGCATAGGTAAGTACTGATAATATCTCTTTGGTGCCCCTGTTGGGAACAGGCTTTGGGGAAGTATAGGAGCCGGAAGATCTGAGAGTCGGTTGCCATAGCAATCCACGTATGCACCGGGGTGATTGAGTCAGCGTGGATGCCAAGGCTGGATGGAGGACATGCTTTGCAGGCAGAGTTTCCAGTGGTCTCAAATGGATTGGGGATGAATGAGAAGAGATGGAGGATGATTTCCAGGTTCTGACCTGAGCAACCAGGAGATTGGAGTAAAAAATAAGGCTGTGGGAGGTCATGTTGAGGGAAATCAGGAATTTCATTCTGTACTTTGATCTTCTTCAGTGCTCAGGTTGGAAAGTCTAACAGACTTTTTTTTATAAGTGGAAATGTTCCAGGAGAGATGAGTATCCAAGACTGGAGCTTGTGAGGAAGGTCTGGGCCGAAAATGGGAAACTAGGGTTATCAACAAGCACCTGGGATGTACAGCGGTGGGTGTAGGTGGGCCGAAGACTGAGCGTGGGAGTGGGGCCACTTACCCATCTGGAAAACATGCGGTGGGGCGCCTTGAGACCTGTCGAGAGAGTTGATGAGGCAGAGCAGGGTCAGGCTGAGCCCAGGAGCTGGTGGAATTTTCCAGCCACGTGTTCGGTTAGGCGCCTCTAGTCCGTTTGAGAAGGAAAAAATAAAACGCATTGGATGCCCACGTTCATTCTGGTTGTACAGTCCTTCCCTCCTCACTGGGCCAGTACCAAGAGCTGTTTATTGGAAAGGAAATGGGAGTCTGGCTCCCACATTAACGGGTCAAACGCTCGGCATGCGCCTTGACAGAGCCACCACTGCAGAGGCTGACCTGTCCCCTCCACACTTTCATCCAGGAATTAGTGAGGCCTTTTTCATTGCTGTCTTGACGTCATGACCAGCCTTTGGACCCTTCTTTTACGCATGAAGACTTTATTGAGTTTTCCAGTGCTGGTGTAACTTCTCGTCTGAAATCGTTTTTTCTTCCATCCTGACGGGAACGCAGAGAAGGGAGGAGGTAGCAGTGTTCTTGGTGTGATGGCACCTGCTGGGTACTCCTGGGCTCAGCCAACACCATGTTTGCCATTCTGGCCTCTCTGCTGAATTGCCACTGAGTGGGGCTCAGGATAATATCAACACTACAGACTCAGAGGATCTTGTCATGAGCATCTTTGAGACAGATGGCCTGGAGGCTGAGGATGACTCAGTGGATAAAGTGCTTGCCACACAAGCATGAGGACCCGAGTTCAGATCCCCAGCACCCATGTAAAAACTGGGCATGATAGCATACACCTGTAATACCTGGAAGGTGGAGAACGGGAGATGCCCAGGGCTTGCTGGTTGATTTGTCTAGTTGAATCAGTGCAGTTCAATTAGAGAAGCTGTCTCAAAAGTAAGGTGAAGGGCTGGAGAGATGGCTTAGCAGTTAAGCGCTTGCCTGTGAAGCCTAAGGACCCCGGTTCGAGGCTCGGTTCCCCAGGACCCACATAAGCCAGATGCACAAGGGGGTGCACACATCTGGAGTTCGTTTGCGGTGGCTGGAGGCCCCGACACGCCCATTCTCTCTCTCTCTCTGCTTCTTTCTCTCTGTCTGTTGCTTTCAAATAACTAAAATGAACCAAAAAAATGAAGTAAATAACACCACCCATGAGTTCAGAGACTTGTTAAGTGTTGCTTATTACCCCACAACATAGTGGCTGAGAAAGGCAAGAATCAGTTGATCCTCTCACACAGTTTTGGGGGTCAGGAACTCAGGGTGTAGAAGGAGCAGGTGCTTCTGGGTTGCGGCCTCTGGAAAGGTCATGTCAGGGTGTGCTCTGGATCTGCTCTCCGTGATGCACATGGCTGGCAAACTGGTGCTGGCTGTGGGCAGGCCGTTTCAGCCATTCTCCTGGTGGTCCTGTCTGCGGGATGGCTTCAGCGCCATTGTGCTGTGACTGGCTTCCTTCAAAATGAGCAAGCCACTAGCTAGTAAGGTGGGCCCTGCAGCCCCGTCTCAGAACTTTCACGTTGTCATCTCCCAGCTATCAACAGGTACACAGGACAGCGCAGCATCTCCAGAACCCGAGGCTGTTTATGGCTATACCACCCTGAACATGCCCAATCCCAGCAGAACCTGAGAAAAGGGTCACTGAGCATGTTTTGTTGGCTAATGGCCATGGAGATGATTTTTTTTAAATAACAAATGAAGCCTGCCATCCGTAGATACTAAAAAGGCATGCCGAGCTATTCATTGACCTAGAATTACAGAAGGTCACACAAAATTAGTTTGCGGTATGTCTGATTATGTGGAATTTCATTGTAAAATAATCACCAGGGCATTAAGTATTCAGCTTTTCTTTAAAAGAAAAAAAAAGGTTTTTTTTGTTTTTGTTTTTGTTTTTGTTTTTTTTGGTTTTTCGAGGTAGGGTCTCACTGTGGCTCAAGCTGACCTGGAATTCACTATGTAGTCTCAGGGTGGCCTCGAACTCACGGTGATCCTCCTACCTCTGCCTCCCGAGTGGTGGGATTAAAGGCGTGCGCCACCACACCCGGCAAAAAAAGGTTTTTTTGAGAGAGAGAGAGAACTGGCGTGTTGGGGCCTCAGCCACTGCAATTAAATTCCAGACACTTGTGCCTTCTAGTGGGCATGAGACCTTGTGCTTGCCTCACCTTAGTGCATCTTGCTTATATGGGATCTGGAGAGTAGAACATGGGTCCTCAGGCTTTGCAGGTAAGTACCTTAACTGCTAAGCCATCTCTCCAGCCCCAGCTTCTCTTATTAATGACCCAAATCCAGTATCAGTCTCTTGTCTTTC
This sequence comes from Jaculus jaculus, assembly GCF_020740685.1. Lineage (NCBI taxonomy): Eukaryota > Metazoa > Chordata > Mammalia > Rodentia > Dipodidae > Jaculus > Jaculus jaculus. Next base: position 14,542,645 of record NC_059102.1, on the reverse strand, counting down.
TGTGACTGCTCTGATCCCCCTCTGGGGTCATACTTCGTTAGATACTCAAAGACCCTTGGGATAGTTGGCAAAGCCCAAACCTGGGCACCTCTAAAAGTGCCCACTCATGTTCCCAAACTGCATGGCCACTCTAGGAGCTGCATGTTCTAAATGAGGTCACTTCAGATGTAGTAGGTTAGAGCAGGGCTGGTCCTGAGAGCTGAACTGAGCCATTGGAGCTTTTTCCTGGAATCAGACTTAAGAGGAAGGCCTTCTCTGGGCAATGGATAACTGCCATGGTTTTTTAGAAAAAAAAAAACAAAACTATTTTATGTATTTATTTATTTGAGAGAGAGGCAGATAAAGAATGGGCACACCAGGGCCTCCTGCCACTGCAAACAAACTCCAGTGCATGTGCCACTTAGTGCATCTGGCTTTATGTGGGTTCTGGGGAATCAAAGCCCTATCATCAAACTTTGCAAGCAAGTACCTTTAACCACTGAGCCATCTCTCCAGCCCTAGCCATGGTTTTTGACCATGACTTCTATGGGTGGCTCAGCCAGTCAGTGTCAGGGGATCATGAAGCCCACGTATGCACGTACATGTGGTGTGTGTTTAAATATACAAGTGAGAGGGGCTTTAGAGGAGCTCCTGTGTCTGGTTCCTGTGCGCAGCAGCATTTTACGTGCCCCACAGTTCAGTTGTTCAACTTGTCCTTGGGTCCCTGGAGCCAGGAGACTATGGTTTGCTTGCACTAGGTTAGGCTGCAGTTCTTTTCCTGAGAACCAAAAGCATGATCAGAAAGGTCAAAGGTCTTTACTGGTGGCTTGATGAGCCTTGGTTGGAGGTGAGGATAAGAAATTCATTCCAGTGGGAGGAGGAAAAGCAGTCTGCAGAGGTGACAGGGGGGAGTCACTTGGACAGAAGCCAAGCTTCTCTGCCACGGGACTCTGACAGGTGCTGGGGCTTCTTGCCTTTTCCTGAGAGAGGTCCAGTGTCCCTCTGCTCCTCCTGCTCTAGCCAGGACATAACTCACAGACTAAAGTCCAGGGTCACCTTGGGTCATTTTTACCACTCTCTTGTCTATACCATAACATGGACAAATGGGCTGTTCCTCTTTTCCTTCGCTGGTGCTGTCCCTCATGTTGACATGTTGACAGAAAATCCCTCTGACTCAGGCCTGGGCAGATTGTTCAGATGAGGCCAGGAGGAGAGGACAGGTGGACGCAAGCTCTGAGGCTGGCCAGGTCCAGCTGTGGATGGATGTTTGCTTTCTAGCTGGAGAGTAGAGAGGAAGCTAGGCTGGGGCCTATCCACCCACCTGTAGCTCAGTGCAGGTTACCAGCTGGGTCCTCACAGGAAATGAGTGCACTTGAGGCATGAATGCAGAAGTTTTGTGAAGGGACAGCTTACAGAGTGAAACCCGTGGTCGCAGGTGGGTTTCCCCTGGGCAGTCACTTTGTGTTGAGCTGCAGGAATAAGGGAAGGGACTCAGGCAGGGGGAGGCTGGCCTGCAGGAGCTGAGTCTGGGGACCCAGAGTGCCAGGGAGGGAGGTCGTCCAGAAAACCACCCCACCCTCACACACTTCTTGGCTTCTGCTGAGAGGGAAGGGCTGGGAGGGGCTCAGAGAGGCAATCTCTGTGGTCAGCACACACAAGACAAAAAGCCCATGGGGAAGTTGACCAGGCACGTTCCAGGCCCCTGTCTCGCAGGTTATGGAAAAGCTGACCACATTGATAATTACAGAAGCCAGAGGTGGCAAGGCGTCACGGCATGTCTGACTTCATCTTCCTGCCGCAGCTGCAGAGAGTCTCCGGGAAGGAAAGAAGGTGACAAAGTGAGCCAGGGCTAGGCAGAATCCAGTGCAGACTCTACTCTTAATCCAGAGTGGCTCCTTTGAACATGTGGCAGGTCATAAAAATCATCGGAGGGGTGTTCCTTGCCAGAACCCATTTTCTCTGACATTTTCTGAAATTGAGGATGCAGTTCCAGGAGGTCCAGCTCCTGGGATGTCAGGTCTGAAAGCTGGGATGTCCAGGTGCCTCCGGTGGCACGGACAGATGACTAATGCTTTGTTCCCTGAGCTCAGGAGAGCAGTTTGTTCCTGGTGCCAGGGCAGCACTTGCTCCCCAAGGCCGTGCTTGATTTGCCATAAATCACAGAGAAGCCCATGAAATAGGGCTTGCCTTGGTGCGTAGCTGGACTAAATCTGGGAGGTGAAGCACCCTCCAAGGGCACTGGGCCTTGGCCAGCAGAAAGGGCTCAAATGGGCAGAAGTGGGCTGGGGAGATGGCTCAGTTGGTAAAGTGCTTGCAAGCATGAGTTTGACCCTCAGAACCCACGTTAAACAAAGCTGGTATGCTGGCACACGCTACGGATCTCAGTATTGGCGAGCCAAGCCTCTTGCTGGTCATCCAGTCTGGCCTACTTGGTGAGTTCCAGGCCAGTGAGAGATCCTGTCTCATAAAGAGGTGCACAGTGTCTAAGGAACTATACCTGAGGTGATGCTTTGGCACTTGTACCCACACGCATGCACGCACATGTGCACTTGTACACACACGCACACACATGCACTAGGCAGAAGCACAGAGAGGACTGTGGGTGTCCCGTCTGCTGGCACGGGTGACAAAGCCTACTACCTACTCTTTGGGAAGGGACTGTCTCTCAGATGGAGTTCAGGGGAATGTTCCTTCCTTTCGTACGTTAGGTTTCTCTCCCTTTTTTGCACTTGTGAGCAGATCTTGATACGTAGCCCAAGGGTGGTGTTGAAGTCGAGATCCCCCACCTCACTCTCTAGCAGCCTATTTGTAGGCTTGCTCTACCACACCCAGCTACCTTTCTTTTCTTTTCTTTGAAATCACCACCTGCCTGCTATTTATTTCTTAAGCCAAGTCTGATTGGAAAGTTCTGGGCCACTGGGGACACACTCTTCCTTACCGTTTCCATTTGTCCGCGTGAGCTGATTGTAGCTTTCCCCAGCATGGGGCGGGCGTGGGTCCCGAGCAGTGGTTTCTGGGCTGCTCCCAGCCTTGTGTCCTGTGAGCTGCCTGAAGTCGCTCCGCTGTGGCGCTGTTTCTCTTTAGATGGCCTCTCTAGACTTGTCCCCGTGAGCCCCAGTCTTCTTAGGAGTCACTGTGGCGACATGGCCTGTCACTCAGGTGACTTAATCAGTGTGGAAATCCCAGCTAAGGGGCCTTTTGTTGGTTTTCTGCCTCCCAAAACTAATGTTCTTCAAGTGGTGGTGGCCTGACATGGTCTCTGCAGAGAAAGGCCTTTTTGATCCGAGGCTGGTTAGGCCTGTCCCCGCATGCTCCATACAGAGTCACATGCCCATCTGGCCTCTGCTAGGGGACAGCTGACCCCAAAGTGATGTTATTTTCTTTTTTTTTTTTTTTTAACATGGCTTTTAGAACCCAAAGCAATAATATTTTCAGCTGGTTACTTAGGCTGATCAGTGAGTCTCAGAACTGCGTTTGGTTAAATAGAACCACCGTCACTGATGTATTTTGGGGACAGTGCAAATTCAGTGTTCTGGGTGGGATTGAGTTACTCCAAATGGTGGTCGGTCATTTGCCCAGGGCCCAGGCCCTGTGAAGCGGTCTGTCCCGTTCGCCAAACCACAGGGTGGGGCTTCCAGGGTCACAGGATGCTGGGTGCTTCTCTGCCGCTCCTGGAAAAGGGCATTTGGCCCTGTTAAGAGTCAATGCTGTGTTGCTTCCCAGCTCTGCTGTATTTGAACCGGTTATTTTGGCCCCTTGTATTTCCTCTGTACATTGGGAATAGTTGTACTTACTGTGTTGGGAAAGCCTGACTTTAGTGTATGATACCTCTGTGTGTGTGTGTGTGTGTGTGTGTGTGTGTGTGTGTGTGTGTGCGCGCGCGTGCACAAAAAAGCAGGCATGCAAGCTTTGGGAGTTGTTGGGAGGAAAGTAACAGGAAGAAGTTAAGAAGCTCGTCTCCTTAAAGCACCCCAAGGTGTCATTGGGGCTGGGGGTATGGCTCAGTGGATAAAGAGCTTGCTGCACAAGCATAATACCCGAGTCTGAGTGGCCAGAACCCACGTAGAGCCAGATGCATTGGTGTACATCTGTGGTTCCACAGCTCCTGCGGTGAGATGGAAGGCAGAGACAAGAATCCTGTGAAGCTTGGAGGCCAGCTAGCCCGTCATTCACAGAGGCAAACAGGAGACCCTTGCCTCAGGTACTATGGAGGGCAAGCATCGACACGCGGGGTTGACCGCTGACCCTCCACATGTGCACTGTGACACACACACGCCCACACTCGCATACACGTAGGGTTAAAACGTCATTGGTCCAGTGAAGTCATTGAGAAAGCTTCAGGAGAGCGGGGGAGCTACCTCAGCACAAGAACACTTGTTACCCAAGCATGAGGACCCCTGTTAAGTCCCAGAACCCACGTTAGAACCAGCCAGGCGTGGCCACACATGCCTGCAAACCCAGGGCCGAGTGGGGTGGAGACAGGGACATCACTGGGCCCCCGACCAGCCAGTCTAACAAAAAATGTGGGAGCTCCACGTTCGGTAAGATGCCCTATCTCAGGGAAATAAGGTGGAAGAGCAATAGAGAAGGGAACCTGATGCTTTCTCTGGTGTTTCCGTGCATATGCCCAGGGCGTACATATCAGTGCACACAGAAGCATGCACCATATGCACGCATGCACATACACATGCACACACACCAAAAAATAAAAGAAATCTTCAGTTGTTCAAGGCTGCTTTCTTTTTTTTTTTTTAATATTTAGCCAGGCATGGTGGCGCATGTCTTTAATCCCAGCACTGGGGAGACAGAGGTAGGAGGATCGCCATGAGTTCAAGGCTACCCTGAGGATACTTAATGAAATCTAGGTCAGCCTTGAGCTAGAGTGAGGGCCTACCTAAAAAACAACAACAACAAAAAAAATTGATTTGAGAGAGAGAGCGACAGAGCAAATGGGCGCTATAGGGCCTTGAGTCACTGCAAACAAACTCTAGACACATGTGCCACCTGTGCATCTGGCTTACATGGGTTGTGGGGAATTGAACTTGGGTCCTTAGGCTTTGCAGCAAGCGCCTTAACCACTAAGGCATCTCTCCAGCCCCTCAAGGCCGCTTTCGATGGTGAAGAGGAATTGGCCCCTGGAAAAAGAGGCTGGGACCCAGTGGAACAGTAGGGGCCAGGGGTCAGTGGACCAGTTCTCACTCTGCTACTGTTCACTGTGTGACCTTGAACAAGTTCTTTGGTGCCCATCCTGCAAAATGAAGGATTGGGGTGCTTCTGGAGTCACTTCTCCAGAGTCCAGGATCCAGGTGGCTATAGACCTTGTGTGACTCCTGACTCTCAGTAGAAGAGAGATGGCAAGGCAAGGGGTGCCCAGGAGGGTCTTCTGGCTGGTCTAGGGGGCTGGAACCTAGGCCCTTGATGTAAGAGTTGCCTTCAAGTTGGTAAGGAGGGCTGAGATTCTGTGGTACAGGAGGATGCCTGGGGTTGTGTGGGTCTGTGAACTTGGGGTCATATCCTGTCTCTTTGGAAATAGCTATACTTTGGGGCTATGGCTGACAAATCCTTGGGTGGATTTTGAAATGGTTATACACGCTCTGCAGTTAGTTACTTCGTTGAGATGAGAAAGGCAAGCTTACTTGGGATTCTTGTTACCCACGAGGCCCTTCATACTTAGCAAGTATGTTGGTTGAGTGAAGGAACCTCTCTCTCTCTTGGACCAAGGAAAGCTTAGTCAGATTTTCAGGCTGGAGAGATGGCTTAGCAGATGAGGCACTTGCCTGTGAAGCCTAAGAACCCACATTCAACTCCCCAGATCTCACATAAGCCAGACACACAAGGTTGACACATGCTCCAGGTCCCACATGCGCACAGGCAGTGTACATGTCTGGAGTTCAATTACAGTGTCTGGATGCTCTGGCATGCCAGTTCTCTCTTCCGCTCCCTCTCTTGCACTTGCTGTCATACTCTCATAAAAAAAAAAAAAAAATCTGATTTTCTAGCCAGGCATGGTGACATATGCCTTTAATCTCAGCCCTCAGGAGGCAGAGATAGGAGGATCTCTGTGAGCTCCAGGCCAGCCTGGCACTACGGAGTGAGCTCCAAGACAGTTTGGGCTAGAGTGAGACCCTACTTTGAAAAAAAGAAGTCTGATTTTCTGGTTTCTCCTGGCTTGGCCAGGAACCTGGAGTCCTTAGTTTCTTTTCTTTCTTTTTTTTTTAATTTTGTTTATTTATTTGAGAGTAACAGAGAGAGAGAGAATGGGTACGCCAGGTCCTCTAGCCATTGCAAACGAACTCCAGATGCATGTGCCCCCTTGTGCATCTGGCTTACGTGGGTCCTAGGGAATCAATCCTCGAACCAGGATCCTTAGGCTTCATGGGCAAGTGCTTAACCACTAAGCCATCTCTCCAACCCTCCTTAGTTTCTTAATGCTATTGAGAAAGAGTTCTGGACTTAGAGGTCAGAACCCTACCCTCTTCATGACCCTGGGCAAGTGGCTTTCTGCTGTAAGGAGGGCTAGAATGGCAACCTCCCACTCTGCTGCCTGATCTGCCAAGATGTGAGGAACCCATGCTCAGGCTTCTACCCCCATGACGGAAGACAGTCTTCAAAATCCCAAGCCCAAGTCAGAGCAAAGCCTTCCTCCCTTAAGTCGCTTCTGTCAAGTATTTTGTTACAGCAACAAGAAAAGTGACACATAAAGTTAGTGCTGAGATAAACCTGACCATGTGGTTTGTAAACCTTCAGAACAGCTTCTCAGGGGGCACCTGGAAGAGTTGGGGCTACAGGCTAGAAGAGTCCTAGGATGCCTTAGGCAAGCTTAATGGGCCATTCTGATAGGAGTTCAGACTAGAATGCTGATAGAAATTTGGATAGTAAAAGCTAGGCTCATTGGGTGTCTGAGAGGAACAAGGATTCTATCAGAAACTGGGCTAGAAGGCTACTCGTGTTCCATTCTAATAAGAATCTAATGTCTGGAAAGTCGGAGTGAGAGTGAATTAGAAAGTAATAGACTAGTTTGTTTGGTAGAAGAAATCGCAATACAGTACATCATTCAGGCCATGGCTCTGTTACTACTCACTGCTTTTAGGCAGATTTATAGTAACAATTCAAAGCAAAAGTAGAGCAGAGAGATGTGAAAATGTTTTGTTTGGCTACAAAGCAGGCACAGACAAAATCAAGGATAAAGTGGCCCTGGTTGTTATAGAGATCAGTGCCTTGTGCAGGGACAATAGGGGACTTCCAGGTGAGATACCCCCCACTCCAAGGCACAAAATGCAAATTCATCTGAAAGGAGAGTATGAGGGGGAAACAGTGCATTTAGAAGACAGAGCCTCCAGGATACCCGCTCAAGCAGAACTAGCTAAGGGAATATTTCCGGGTTCATCTGTGCGGACGCTGAGAGGCGAGATGCGGGGTTCTGGTCCATCTTGAGCTGACAGTGGAACCTGAAGCATGCTCTACTTGCTGCTGATGGCATAGTCAAGCGAGAGTGCTCTTGTTGTGGAGGTTTTGACCAGGGTTCCAGACAAAAGCTGATGAAGTCAGGCAACATGTGACAGGGCTGGTGTCCCCGTAAGGAAGCCCTCACAGGCTAATGCCTGTGTGCTACTGATGGCAGAGGCGTAGAGGTGGGGTTGACCAAGCCTTTGTGTTGAAGCCCACACGACGCCACCACAAGCCCCGGATGTTAGACATGGCCCTGTAGGGCTTGGCGTTTGCCCGGTCTGGCTTTGGTTCAGCTTTCCCTTGCTCCTCCCTCTTGGAATGGGAATGCTTATCCTCTGCCGCCATATATTAGAAGAAGGAAACAGGATTTTTGATTTTATAGGGGCTCACAGATAATAGTTTGCCTTTGGTCTCAAAAAAGACTTTGGACTTTTGAATGGTATTGAGACTAACGCTGTGGGGACGCTGGAAGCTGGGCTGGATGCATGTTGCTGTAGGAGATGGCCGTGAGCCCATGGAGGCCAGCGGTAGCATGCTATGGTTTGGATGTCAAATGTCCCCCCACAGGACTGAGTGAAACACTGGGTCTCCAGCTGATGACTCTCTTGGGAGGTGACAGAATGTTGGGATGTAGGGCCTTACCGGCTGGCACAGGCTGTCAGGTGGATTACAGACTGTCTGTACTTCTGTCCTGAGCTCTCCTCTTCATCTGCTAATGAGGAGCCCGGGTCACCCTGTCTTGCCGCCATGAACTCTGCTGTGTCTTCCCTACCATGGTGGAATCTACCATTTAAAACTGTGAGCCACGATAATTCTTCCTCCCTTAAGAAGCAACACAGCCCCCCCCCAAAAAAAAAAAAGTCCGGGAGTGGTGGCACATGCCTTTAATCCCAGCACTCAGGAGGCAGAGATAGGAGGATCACCATGAATTCCAGGCCACCCTGAGACTACATAGTGAATTCCAGGTCAGCCTGGGCCAGAGTGAGAGCCTACCTTGAAAAAAAATAAAAAGCAAAACAGCAGAGCTGGACAGATGGCTCAGCAGTTACGGCGCTTGCCTGCAAAGCCTAAGAACCCAGGTTAGATTCCCCAATGCCCACTTAAAGCCGGATGCGCATGCACATGGCATTCGTTTGCAGTGGCTTGAGGCCCTGGGGTGCCCTGTCTCTCCCCCTCCCTCTCCCTCCCTTTCTCCCCCCCCCCTCCCATTCTTACAGATAAATAAAGATAAAAAACAGCAGTGGCACTACCCGAGTTTTTTTCAGGCTTTGATAAGAACATCCAGAAAAATGTTTATGTCCCTTTGTATTTGAGAAAACTGCTCTTTAAAGGAGGAGAGATTTATTTTAACTTATAGTTTCAGACCATCATTTGCCGGGTCCGTCGCGGTGGATGCAGAATGTTTTAACTGTACATTGGGCTCTTTGGCCAGGTCTCTCTCGGGCATCAGATTACTGTCCTGTAGAAGGAGGAGGGTTGGCCAGATGGTCTCCAAAGGATCTTCCCTGAAGGCTCTGTGACTATACAAAGGTGGAAGCAAAATGGTTATTGTCCTTGTTCTTGTTCCATTGTAGGCAGAGTATGAAGTTACTCCAGATGAAAAACTGGGAGAGAAAGGGAAGGAAGTTATAAACAAGTTCCTCACACCAAAGGTAAGAGTCCTCACAAACCCTACAGCAGTCGGGCGTGGTGGCGCACGCCTTTAATCCCAGCACCCGGGAGGCAGAGGTAGGAGGATCGCTGTGAGTTCGAGACCACTCTGAAACTCCATAGTGAACTCCAGGTCAGCCTGGGCTAGAGTGAGACCCTACCTCAAGAAAACAAAAATAAACCCCACAGCAGAGTGAATGGGAGGCCCTGTCCAGGAATGTGTGAGAAGCCCTGAAGTACAAGGATGGTGGCTGCCTGTGGTCTCCAGAGAACCACAGTTTACATCTTTGTGCAGAAGAGACCCCAGACCCACAGAGCAAGAGGAGGCTGATCTGGCATGGGGACCTTGGGGCCTGGTCTAGTCAAGGACCCTCCTACTGTCTATTGCCCACACCCACACAGGTGGACAGAACAGGAGAGGTCTGGTGGAGCTGGGGTTGAAGGTACCCAGAGGAAAGGTCTTAGGAGGGGTGGCTCAGGTCAGGAAGGAAGATGCAGGGCCAGGAGTGACCAGGAGGGAGAGGCAGAGCAAGCCACATGGGTGCACACAAGAGACTGTTGAGAATTTTGAAGTGTTCTAGAGAATACTGGAGGGCAAGGGGGCACCTTGATCCTATCTTAGCACCCACCCGATAGTCGAAGGAACCAGAGCTAGACTGCTCTAAGAGCCCTTGCAAGTAGTCTCCCGGATACCCACCTCCTCTTGACCCAACACGACAGAGAAATGTACTCTGCACCCACTTCATGTTCTGGTCCCAGCTGACCTAACCACTTGGTGGAGCTGCCTTTCCTTTACTGGACCTTTTTCCACTCTCACCTTTTTAATTGTTTTGGAGACAGAGTATCACTTTTTAGTTTAAGCTGACCAGGAACTCACTATGTTGCTTAAACTGGTCTTAGACATTTAATCATCCTACCTCAGCCTCCTGGGCATGTACCACCATGCCCAACCTCACTTTCTTTCCCTTTCTAAAAAGTGGCTTCTTAGCTGGGCATGGTGGTGCACGCCTTTAATCCCAGCACTCGGGAGACAGAGGTAGGAGGATCGCCGTGAGTTTGAGGCCACCCTGAGACTCTATAGTGAATTCCAGGTCAGCCTGGGCTAGAGTGAGATTCTACCTCAAAAAAAAAAAAAGTGGCTTCTGGGACTGGAGAGATGGCTTAGCATTAAGGTACTTGCCTGCAAAGCCAAAGGACCCAGATTCGATTCCCTAGTATCCACGGAAAGCCAGATGCACAAGATGGCACACATGTCTGGAGTTGGTTTACAGCAGCTGGAGGCTTTGGCACATCCATTCTCTATCTTGCCTCTCCCCCACCCAAGTAAATAAATAAAATTTTGGGGTGAAAGTGCCTTTTCTTCCTGACCCACATGGTGTAGGCCATGAAAGCCAGAGATCAGTTCTGCACCATGTGTACAGCTTTGTGTGTGACCCTTGGGCCCAGTGACCATTCTGCTCAGGCCCCTGGCAGGATGTCCCAGGTTGACAGTGGACAGGGTCACCCACACCCGCAGGACAAGGTCCCAGCAACCAGTCTGCCCCACACTTGGTGTCTGTCCTCAGCAGGTGTGTTTGTGTGGCCATCACAAGGTAAAGCCCACCTTCACGCTCAGATAGTAGAGCCTTGTCACATACAGATGCCCACTGTCCACCCTCAGTGGACATGGGCTGGTTGTCATTTCCTTGCTGCTCCCAAGCTCTTCCTCTTCCATCCTAACCACACACTTCCGTTTATGCAGACTTCAGGCATCCCCAGTCTTTTTCTGAACGGACAGAGCTAATGTCTGTCAATGCCTCCCAGGGCAAAACAGGCTAGCTCACTCTAGCCAGGGTGCGCCCCGGACAACATGGCTACCCTGTCCGTCTTTGAGCCAGTACATGACATTGCCTCGCATCATTCCGCACACGCTATTGGCATCTGTGACCCTCCGGGTGCAAGTGGTTAAAGGTGACTCATCCTGAGCAGGGTCCCCGTTCACCTACGGTTACCACGGGTGACATACGATGAAGCTGAAGGCGGCTGCATTTCTCATCGTCTGACCACCAAAACAAAATGAATAATCTGTGTATAATGTGGTGCTCTGAGCCCAGAGAAGGTGATCCCGAGGAGAGAAGTGTCCTACAGGGATGGTGATGCCAACAGCTCTCTGGCTGAGCTTTGCATGGGCCAGGCCCACTGGGATAATCTGTGTGGATAGTGGCCCTGCTCATTCATGGCCCACAGAGCTGAGTAACACATGTGTCCTGCCTTCTACCCATCCATCTTCTCGCCATGACTGTACCAGGCCTGGTAGCTCTCCATCTGTGGCCCCTTTGAGACTGCCGTCCTTGCCCTCCCCCCTCAAAAAAAAAAAACCAAAAAACAGCAGCCAATTGGCACAGAGACCCCGCTGTGTGGGACCCAAGCTTGAGGTCCTCACCAGCGCTCCAGAGCCGACACCTCCCAGGCCTAAGTGGCCAGGCTGGTCCTTGGGCCCAGTCTGGGTGATCCTGGTGTTCTTGATCTTTTCTCCTGATGCAGTGTCGCAACCCTCCCCTGTCAGTGCCCTCCTGCCTCCCTTTGCCCTGCATGAGTAGGCTGTGTGGTCCCAGGTATGGGCAAGCACTGGGGCTGCGCCCCTCTTACTTTCCTGCCCCGCCCCCACCCCTTCCAGAAGTCTCTGCCCAAAGACCTGCATCTGTATCCCCTAGCCTCCCTACCTCTGCAGAGGCTCCCTTGGTCTCCCAGAGACATGAGGCTCAGACTCTTCCCATCAGTTCAGATGGCTTTACAAGTGCCTTGGTGCCTGCCAACATTTTTTCCTTTAAGTACTCCTCAATTTCTGAAAGTTAAACCACACCATCTGTTGCAGCCTGGGGGCCTAGGGGAGGCCATCCCCTGGGTCTCCTGTTTTCCTACAATAAATTTTTGCACTGCCCTCCCCATAGGAGCTTGCTCAGAGCCTGCCTGGCTTTGCAGAGGCCCAGGTGCAAAGGAACAAAGGTTGGCCGGGGGGACTGGTACCCCAGTCACTGTCCCCGAACCCAGATCAGCCTGGCCTTGGGCCGTTCCTTGAGATGCAACTTGTGTGTTAGGCTTGATCAGTTTTTTGTTTTGTTTTGTTTTGTTTTGTTTTGTTTTGTTTTGTTTTGTTTTGTTTTGTTTTGGTAGGATTCTTTATGACTAATTTAATAGTGTATCAAAAGTGCTGCATGTCATATCTTCCCAGCATGGGAAGCATATTGAAGGCTCTAAGAAGCTCTGCAATGAGGGAACATGTTTAACTGCTAACAAGTCATTTCCCACACTTACTTGACCACAAAACTTTCTTTTTCCATTTCATGTCCTGCTAAACACTCCTGGGGCTGCAGAGTACATGCAAGGACTGCCAAGACCATGCCGCCTGTTCTCCAACCTCCTCTTCCCTGTCACTTCCCGGCAGCCACACTAGGCTCCGGTCCTGCCACTTCCCAGGCCCCTCTTGGTGGGCGGGCCATGCCAGCCTTCGCCCAGGCTGTTCCCCGGCAGGCGATGCCACATCGCTGTCGCTCCTGCGCCTGCGCTTGCCCGGCCCTTCCGTCTCCCACTGCACAGGGCCCCTCTGCCTCTTGGCCAGGGTCTGTCGCTCTGACCCGGAGCTCTGAATGGCCTGTTCTGTGGACAGGCTTCCATGCTCCAAGGCAGGGTTCTGACGCGTGCATCCCACACAGCCAAGGACCATACGTAAGCAGATAAGCACGGGGTACAGTGGGGCAGCAATGGCACATGACCTGTGCTGGGAAGTAGGTCCTGAGAAGTTGTTCAGCCCAGCCTGGGCGAGCTCGGGGAGGCTTCCCGGAGGCCACAGTGCTGAAGCAGATCTGAAATAAGAAGAGGATGCCGGGTAGAAAAGACAGCAAGGGGAAGGACTTTCCACACACAAGAGTGCCCAGAAGTAGGTGCTCTGCTCCCCAGGGGCACCAGACCACCACGTAGACTGCAGTTGCAGTTGGCGCAGTGCATGCGTGTGGCTGGGGGACAGTGTTAACCAGCACCAAACAGAAGACGGGGTCCTACTGAGCCTCTTACGTACCCGCGGTGTCCCAACCTTGAAGCATGACCTTGTCGCAAATTGCCCACAGCGCCAAGGCTATAGAGGTTCGGGGTGTGGCTTTTCAGTGTAGGGGGAGGGGCTGGTAGGAGAATGACCCTTTGAGACTAGGACTAGGAAACCCTGTTGAGCTTGGTACCACCCTGGTGGCATTATGGAACCTCCAAGGCTTTGAACACAGCTTGCATTTTAGGACCACATCTCTGGAGGAATGAGAAGGGAGGAGGAGGGACTGGAGAAGCCATCTCAGGAGCTGCCGAGCAGCAGGAACTGTGGGGGACAGTGGCCTACGCTGAGTGGCAGCTGTGGGTGTGGGGAAGTGCCAGGCTGTGAGAACTGTTAAGTAAGTAGAGGGTGCCCGGGCCATTGGTCGGCTATGGTGTGTGAAGGAGAAAGGGCAGGATTCGAAGGCGACTCCCTGGTTTTCATAAGGGATCTCTGAGGGGGTGGAGGCCCTCCACGGGGAGGGTTGTGTGACTGTGGTTCAGGTGACAGGTAGTCCCTTCACCCTTGCAGGGCCGGGTGACTAGCTTACTTGCGGGTGGCAGCCTTTGTTCTGTGTGTGCTGCCCCAGGGTGTTAGGCACCCTCTCTCACTCAGTGCCAGTTGGATCGGGGTACTCCTGAAACTTCACTTCATCGGCCCCTTGCGTCTCTGCGTAGTAGCTGGCTCTTTCATTCCCAGGTGTCATTGTATGTTTGCTGGAATGCTGTTGACTGCCAGGAGCCACTCCTCAAAGCCTAGCTCAGAGCTTCTGCTCCCGTGGGGTAAAGCCTAAGTCCTGTGGCTCTTCCCCCCTCCCCCAGGGGTCAGCTTTGCTTTGGGTCCTAGCCAAGAGTGGGGTTTAGGAAGCTACTAGAGACCCAAGAACGGCCTCCACCTGTCCAAGGCTTGTAGCCCCATCCCTTCGCAGCACCCACACAGGCTGAGTGTGCCAGTTAGGTTCAAAACTAGTGACTTGCCCTTGAGAAAGTAACTAAACCTCCAGCCACCTTCGATTTCACCTGTCCAAGCGTGGAGCTGGGGCGAAGGTCACAAACCAGTGGCAGGTGCATCTAGACCCCGAGTCGGCAGCAGCTGTCCCCCGCCTTCCTTTCCTTTCTCAGAGGGTCCAAGGGCCCCTGCTGGAGAGGACTCCCTGGCAATGTTGGACTCATTCATTCAAAAGCAATGTATTAGAATAATGAACACCAGCTGCCACGTTCCCCCCAATCTCAGGTGTTCATACAATGGTGTATTTCCTTTTGCTACACAGATTAGGCCCAAAGTTATCTGGGTGCTTCTCTGAGGATAAAGGGGTGTTGTCTGGTTTTGCAGCCCCTCCTGCCTTCTGGAACACGCTGTCCCATGGCCACTCCTACACAGCAGTGGGGGGTGGGGGTGTGGAGGTACAGCAGTTTTTGACTGGAACTGAAAGTGACACGTTGCACTTGCCCTCAGGATCATCGGTCAGGAAAGAAGTCTAGGGAATGTAGAGAACCGGAAGATTGCATGCGCCCACTACAACTTCCTCCCTGTGTCCTGATCCCTCAACATACATACAAACTGTATCTCTGGCCTGTGTGGTGGACTTGTCTCGGGCTGGTTGTGAATGAGCACGGCATGTCCCATCCTTGTTCCCAGGCTTGTCTGCTCAGAGGAGCTGTCCAGAGAGCCCACAGCCGATCAGATACGTGTGCTGGGCTCTGTAGCGATCTGGACCTGAAGACCGGAAGTGATGGGAGGGGAAAGAGAGGAGGGGAGGGTCCCTCGGAGCTAGAGTAGACCGAGAAATACTCGATTATGATAAGAAAAATAAGCGTGTCTGAAAACCGTACTCTGTAGCACTGCAGATGTCGTTTAAAGAAAATACTAGCTTTATTGAGGTCAAGTTTGCACAATATAAAATGTATCTGTTTAAAGTATACAATCCCTTGTCGGGCGTGGTGGCGCACGCTCTTTAATCCCAGCACTCAGGAGGTAGAGGTAGGAGGATTGCCATGAGTTTGAGGCCACCCTGAGACTACCTAGTGAGTTCCAGGTCATTCTGGGCTAGAGTGAGACCCTACCTCTAAAAACAAAACAAAAAAAAATTATACAATCCCTTGATTAAAAAAACTTAAGTCAGGCTGGAGAGCTGGCTTAGCAGTTAAGATTACTTGCTTATGAAGTCTAAGGACCCAGGCTTGACTCCCCAGAACCACGTAAGCCAGATGTACAAGTTGATGCATGTGCACAAGATCATGCGTGGGCACATGTCCGGAGTTCACTCTCAGTGGCTGGAGGCCCTGACACACCAATTCTCTCTCTCTCTCATAAATAAAATAAATTTTAAAAATTAAAAAAAAAAAAAGTCATTAACCATCACTCCTGTCTGCTGCCAGGAAATTTTATTGTCCTAAGAAGACATCCCATACCCTTTAGCAGTCGCTCCTAGTGCTCCTTCTTCCAGTCCCTGGTGTCCCCTTATTTGCTTCATGTCTACAGACCTGTTGTAGACACCCCATCGTGCGCACGGAGCGCCACGCGGCGTGCGGCCTTCTGTCTCTGCCGCCTTCGCGGCGCAGGCTCTTCAGCGCTCATCCGCAGCGGCACATGTCCACTCTTTCTCTTTTGGTAGCTGAGCAGCATTCCTTTGTGTGGCTGTGCCGCAGGTTAATTTTCTCATCAGGTGATGGACACTGGAGATGAGTCATGCTACTGTGAACATTCATGTACACTTGTTTTCACCTCTTTTTTTTTTAAATTTTTTATTTATTTATTTGAGAGCGACAGACACAGAGAGAAAGACAGATAGAGGGAGAGAGAGAGAATGGGCGCGCCCGGGCTTCCAGCCTCTGCAAACGAACTCCAGACGCGTGCGCCCCCTTGTGCATCTGGCTAACGTGGGACCTGGGGAACCGAGCCTCGAACTGGGGTCCTTAGGCTTCACAGGCAAGCGCTTAACCGCTAAGCCATCTCTCCAGCCCTGTTTTCACCTCTTGAATATAGCTATAGGAGTGGAGTTGCCTAGGTCTTACAGAAATACCCGTTTAGGGCTGCAGAGATGGCTCGCGGTTAAGGCATTTGCCTGCAAAGCCAAAGGGCCCAGGTTCGATTCCCCAGGACCCACGTAAGCCAGATGCACAAGGTGGTGCATGTGTCTGGAGTTTGCTTACAGCGACTGAAGGCCCTGTGCGCCCATTCTCTCTGTCCATCTGTCTGACTCTTTCTCTCTCTCAAAGAAATAAAATAAAAATTCAAAAAGATAGAATTAAAAAAGTGAAAAAGAGGAAGAGAAAGGAAGGACGGAGGGTACTTAATAGGTTGATACTGTATAAGTACAATGATTGAGATGGGGAGGTAATATGATGGAGAATGGAATTTCAAAGGGGAAAGTAGGTGGGGGAGGGAATTGCCGTGGGATTTTTTTTTATAATCATGGAAAATGTTAATAAAAATAAAAATAAAATAAAATAAGTGAAAAAGAAATACCTGCTTAATCATCTGAGGAGCTTCCGAACGTTTTCCCAAAGTGCTATGCCATTTTATATTCCCACAAGCAGTGTTTTGGTGGAGGGTCCCGATTTCTCCACATCCTTGTCAATACATGTTATTTTCTGTCTTTTTCATTTTATCTGTGTAGTGAGGTATGAAGTGGTTTCTTGGAGTGATTTTGATCTGTAGTTCTCTAGTAACTGATAATGATGGCTATTACTGCGTTTGCTGTCCGTGTGTATTTCTACTTTGAAAAGGGTCTATTCAGATCTTCTGCTCATTGTTAAATCAAGTTTGTTTGTCTTTTTGATGCTGACTTGCAGGTGTTCCGTGCTCTGGATACAAGTCTCTTGTCAAATCTGATTTGCAGCTGTTTTCCCTGTGCCTGGGTTGTCCTCACATCCTTGAGGGTGTCTTTTCAAGCACAAAGTGTTTTCACTGGTGACACTCAGACTTCATTTCTGCATGGCTTATTTTCAAATGTCTGGTCTTTGCCTGGCCTTACCTGTCATTATGAGAAGTCCTATGTTTCTTAGGGAATGTTGGGTGTGTGTTGGGGACAAATTCAACAAACCCTGGTGCCCATTCTACTCTGTGAGCCATTCTTACTCTGGAAAACCAAAGTTGTACTGTCTGTGCGAAAGGTGAGGGCCAGGCCTGGTCCTCCATCACCATCCCAGGTCTTCTCCTGTTGCCATGACAGCATCCTCAAGCCAGGGAAGCTCTCGGAGTCCAACGCTGCACCGCACCGGCTTCTTACAGATGTGCGTTGGTGTTCCCACTGGGCAGGCCAGGCAGCTGAGGAGAAGCCAGGCCACAGTGGTTGGGCCAGGGTTAAATGGAGTAACTTGCTTCACCACTGTCATTTATGATATGACATTTTGCTGTGACTCACGTTGATTGGGCCGTCCCACTGGGTCTCCGTTGATGGAACTCCAGTGACTGAGGCTTGGCTGGTAGCTCCCAGTTTCATTGTGGTTTTGCTGAGAAGTGTCACTGTATTCTGTACTTAATTTTATTTTATTATTATTTTTCTTTTTTAGAAAAGTATGTTATCAATCAATGAACTTCCCTGTGTGGCTTCAAACCACTAAGACATAGGTACCCTCAGCACCCTTTATTTTCCCCTCAGCTCTTCTTCTGAAAAGTTTGACCTTCATGGTGATGGGTTGCTGAGGGAGTGTTGTAGCAACCTGGTCACACAAGAATGATGGGGCAAGCCCAGGCTTGTTTTTGGCAGCATTTACCTATGTCTGTCCACTGGTCAGCGTCCACAGCCTGTCAAGGCTGACATTTGGGCAGAAGCTGTGGTCCTGCTTTAAATGGTAATACCTCCAACCAGCTCTCTCAAGTAACCTGGATGTCATTTGTCGAAGTGGGTCTCATGGTGACGCGTGCCACCAGCATCACCTCCTGGGTGCTTCTGGGGCTCCCATGGCCCCAAAGTTTCTGGGTCTTCCTCAGTCTGAGTGGCATGGCCGCAGCCGAGAGGAAAGGACCCATCACTGGATCTTAAACATGAAGCTCGAGCCTTGGTGGGGAGTTCCTCTGAGAGCGCCTGCATGGGTTCTTCCTGAGCAGGAAGGGTGAACAGGTGGCTTGGGTGGATTGTGTGTTCCTCTGTGGGATGCTAGAAATGCCCAGGCCAGGCAGCCTTGGAGTGCACTTCTGACCAAAGGTCCTTAGGCAGGATGTTGTTTGCTGGGTCCTCCGCAGACCCAGGGCTGCCTCTTTGTTTCTGTAAACAATGAGAGAGTAAGAAAGGGAAGTTTGTTCCTGTGGTGGGGGAAACGACCCATCAGCTCACTTCTGGACAAAAGAAAGCAATTCCTAGGGCTTGTTTGACTCTCTGGGCAAACATCCACCTTTTAGAAAGAAAAAGATCTTGAGTGGAAATAAACAGTAAATCCAAGTTTGCTCTCTCCATCCAGCTGTCTCTCCCCCACCCCCAACTGCTGCTTACTAGACCACCGCAGTGCCCGGCCCCTGGCAAAAGCCCCAGCAAGCATGTTCTCAACTCCATGCATCAGGTCAATCACTTGCCTTCGCTCTTTGTCCTCAGGGCCACATGGAATTCCAGTTCTTCCCACTTCTAGCCATGTGTCCTTAGAACCTGTATTCATTACATTTGGATCCCTGTGACCAAATACGTGACAAAAACAACTTAGGAGAGGTGAGGTTTATTTCGACTTGTGGTTTCAAAGGGACTTCCGTCCACCGTGGTGGGGAAGGCAGAGCAGAGCAGCTCCATCTGTGGTGGCGGAACCGTGAAGTGGGGACTCTTCACATAACAGCGGACCAGGAAACAAGACTATCACATCATCTAAAACCCATGGTCTCCAGGACAACCAAGAGCATCTACCTGCCCGGTCTTCCAAAGCACTTGTGCGTTAGCCACTGGCCCCGGCCTTCATCTATGCCGAGAGCCTTGGCCCTAATCTCCCAGCGACTGGGATGGATCTCCTCCCTCTTGTCAGTAAGTCTGATGAGCTCAGAATCCATTTTTTTGTCTGAGCAAAGGGTCTGGCTAGGTCGGAGCATGGGTGGGTCATGAGCCTTGGCTGCTTGGCTTCCTGCTGTAACACAGGGAAGAGACTCGGGACGGAAGAGGACTGAAAAGGAAACTTGAGAGAGGGACTTTCGGAGCTGCCTCCCTTCTGCCTGCCACCTAGGCCCTGTCTTGCTTAGCTTCCAGGCTAGGACTTGGGATTGGACATGTCCCTAGGGATGGACCCTCGACAGCTGGGGTTCCTCAAGTAGCCCTGGAGGGGTGGGAGTGGGGTGAGCCTCTCCTTCCATTTTGGAGAGTATCAGAAGCATTGGAAAACAAAACCGTATTTGTAGCCAGGCGTGGTGGCGCACGCCTTTAATCCCAGCACTCGGGAGGCAGAGGTAGAAGGATCGCTGTGAGTTCGAGGCCACCCTGAGAATACAGACTGAATTCCAGGTCAGCCTGGGCTAGAGTAAAACCCTACCTCAAAAAAAACAAACATTGTTCTTACTATCTGCCTTGGGGCTATATGAAAGGAGCCAGCAGATATTGGGCAACTACTGTGTGTCCAAAGTCTCACATCCCCTGTTTCCCTGTCCTCATGACATCTGTCTAAAAGTATTAAAAAAAAAAAAAAACCACGTTCACCCCGGATGGTCCACATATCCTGGGGAACTCTCAGTGACCATCCAGCCCAGGGCCTCGCCGGCCGTTCTACCTCCCAGTTTCCAGTGTGCAGTCGGAGAAGGCAGCTCTGCAGTGGCGGACCGGGCATCCCTCCCCCTTCTCAGGCTGAGCATGAGAACAGTTAAGGTCCTATAGAACCCAGATTGAAAACCATTGGGCTAAGCGAGACTCTTCATTTCCTCCATGAAGAAACTGAGGCCCAGAGAGGGACTGGACCCACCAGGTCACACAGCTTAGAAGAGGAGCCTAGAACGTTCCACAGCTTCACGCTAGCAACATGAAGAGAAGGCTTCAGAAGAAACTTTGCCAAACTTGGTTTTCCTCTTCTGCCATTTCTGGCCTTCAGCTGGGCTAGACTTTTTCCCACTTTGCTCTTCTTTGAGCCAATAAGTATCTGAATACCAAGATGTTTGTAGTGCCTGAGCTGAGCCTGGGAGGTGGCTGGTCCTATTCCTCCACGTAAGCTCTGAATCATTAACTCTTGTACTTTTTTTTTTTTAACCTAAAGTGAGTATTCATATAGGAAGAGGGAAAGAATAACATTAATTTAGTATCCACTGTACACTGCATTTACATTTTTAGCTCCTTCTTCCTTACAGTTCTGAGTAGAAAATGTGATATCTCCATTTTACCATGGGCCATCATATTTATTCTTTTTTATTCGTGTTTTAAATTTTTTAAAGTTTTATTTGTATTTGTTTATTTGAGAGAGAGGATGGGTGTGCCAGGGCCTCTAGCTGCTATGAACAAACTCCAGATGCATGAGAGAGAGACAGAGAGAGGGGGGGAGAGAGAGGGACAGCGGGCGCCAGGACCTCCTGCTGTTACAAATGAACTCCAGAAGCATGTACCATCTTGTGCATCTGGCTTATGTGGGTCCTAGGGAATTGAACCTGGGTCCTTTGGCTTTGCAGGCAAGCACCATAACCACTAAGCCATACCTCCACCCCCCCCCTTTTTTTTTGAGGTAGGGTCTCACTCAAGCCCAGGTTGACCTAGAATTCTCTGTGTAGTCCTACCTCTGCCTCCCAAGTGCTGGGAGTAAAGTGTGTGCCACCACACCCGGCAGCATCGTATTCTGTAGCTAGTAATAGCGAATCAGGGAAAATTGAAAATAGGTACACAAATAGTTTTTGTATGCAAATATTCATCGTAGCATTGTTCACATTAGGTGGGGAAAACCCAAGTGTCCATTAACAAATGAATGGACAAGCAAAATGTGGCTTATTCATTCAATGGGATATTATTCAGTTTGTAAAAAGAAATGAAGTTCTCGTGCATGCTGCCACGTGGGGGAAGCTTGACAGCGTCATGCTCAGCAAGAGGCCAGACATAGTGTATGACCCCACTAGCAGGAAATGCCCAAGGCAGGGAAATCTGTAGAGGTTACCAGGGCTAGTGAGAGTAGAAAAATGGGGAACTATTGCTTAATGGGTACCGAATTTCTGTTTGGGGGTGAAAAAATGTGAGGGAAAGATGGTTGGCATGGTGAACTCAATACCACTGAACTGTACACTTAAAAATAGTTAAAATGCCACTTTTATATTTTACCATGTGAAAGAAACAAGAGTGAGGCTGGGACCTCACCCCAGTCTGGACAAGGCTGGAGCTGGTGGTCTTTCCTCCACTGTGTGGTCTTCTCAGCACTTCACCAGCAAGAAAATTTCTCCCTGAACCAGCTTCCCAGGGGGTAGCCAGTAGTGTGACAGGGCGAGGTGACGTGGACTGCTGACGAAAGCTTACATACTGGCTGCGTCCCGCCTGGTCCCCCACTCAACCCCGTGTCTCCTCACGTCACAGGCTCCTTGCGCAGCCTGTGGCATGACTGGAACTGTCTTTCACGTAGACACACCCTGACCAACCTTTCCTGGAAACTGTCTTTTGTCTGCCTGCTGAGTTCAGTTCAGCTCCTTGATGTGCCCGGCTGGGGCTCCTCCTAGCAGACAGGCTGAGGCAGGCCCCTCAGGCTCCCTTTCCTTTCTGGTGACCTTCCAGGTCAGAAACTTAGATGTCCCTTTGATGGCAGTGGAGCCAGCTCTTCCCCGTGACCCCTGTTCTTCTCAGTGTGTGTGTGTGTTTCCTGCGCAGAACTCCTTTCTGGAATGGCTGGCGACAGAGACCAGCCACACAGGCTTCCTGGGGCGTTCCTGGCCCCAGCTCTCTTGGGTGGGCGAGATGTAACAGCTCCTATGGTGCCTGTGCTTAGCTGGCACCCTGTGTGACCCTTCTCATCTGTGGGCCTCGGGCAGAGACATGGCATCTCAAGGGGACGGGAGTTCTGCTTGAATTCTTTGGATCTGAGGAGGATCTTGTGCTGCCTTTATTCCAAGTACCGTAGAATAAAAATCTTCACTGGTGAGAAATCCAGTCCAGTTTCAAATGGAAGTTGGTTGAGGAGCTATGGAACTAGAGGCCAGTGAAGGGTCCGTAGGACAGAAAATTTGGCCAGCTGTGATCTCGCCTGTCCTGAGCATCCTGTACCTCAGCCCCTTGGGACCAGAATGTCACTTGCAAAGTACCTGCATCTGGTGGCAGGAGCCCAAACAGAGCTGGCTGGATGCGGACCATTATCTGGGGCAAATGCCTTCTGGCCCAGCAGCTGCTCAGGGCCTGCGTTTACAGCCACTGTAAACAGTGCCTCGTCTCTGGTTGCACACTTGGGGTGCCCAGGTCACGACTAGGGATTATCAAATCGACAGAGCCATGTCGGCCCCTCGCTCCATGTCTGGCATATCCCATTTTTGTTAATTATCGTCTTTTGCTTTTGACGTAAAGGGTTGAGGTCAGGGTTAGGGTCACTGTGGTTTCCTTTCCTTCTCATTAGAGCTGTCCGGCTTCCAGGTCCCCTCCTCCCCCACTTCTCGAAGTCCTGATATCACGTAAAATGCCCTCTCTCTCTTTGCAGAGCTTAAGAATCCTTTGTGCTGATTTCTGTGAAGCCACATGAACAGCAAAGAAATGAAGGCTAGGTCTGTTGAGCCCAATTCCCCTTCTCCAAGGCCATGTATGTTTCTCAAGGGTTATGGGACTCCACATTGCTGACCCAAGGGGCGCCTTGGCCCCATGGCCAGATCAGCATGGGCCCCAATCCCAGCAGCAGGGCTAACTGCCTGCACTTCTGGTGTTGAGCCCCTTACTCCAGTCGCTGCTATCTGTTGGGGTTCTCACGGGCCATCCTACCCCATGAAAGTTACCCAGAAAAGCATCAGTTTTGCCTTAAGGAAAAAATGAATTCTTCCAGAGCCCCAGTTTTGGAAGGTTTCTCAGTGTGCTGACTCCAGAAGTCATGAGCTGGAAGGACCTCCTTACTGCCTGACCAACACATTCTCCCGCAGCCTTTGTCAACCCTTGCCTCGGCTACAGAGCCACCCTGTCTCCCTGAGGACTGGAAGTCTGCCCACACTTGGCCACCCACAGCACTCACTGGCCTTGAACTCTATCCTCTGACCAACTGAGTTGGCCTTTGGGTTCTTGGGCTGGAGCCCATGACTTGGACACAGGATGGACACCCAGGGTATCTGGTGGACTGACTTGGCTCAGGCCCTAGTGGGAGAAGCTCTGACTGGTCACAGCAATGTCTCTGTCTCTGCTTACAAGTACAGTTCTCATCTTGGCCCGGCAGAATCCCAAGCTTTCCCCAGGCCCACCACCCAGAGAGTCAGACAGTTGCAAGAGGCATGGAGTGCCCTTGCATCATGATGGAATTAAGGGCCCGTGCAGGACCTTGCCATGCTCCCCAACACACTGTCCAAGTATTGACCTCCTCCACCAACCGTGCAATGAGTACAGAGAAAGGTGCCAGGTCAGGCACATCTTCCCAGAGGCTTGGCCTCTGAGGCAGGAGGTGGGTCCCGGGAGGTCCTCCGGAGAAGATTCCATGAGATTGATGTCTTGTGGGGGCTGAAGCTTATATAATGTCATAATAATGGAGCTTATATGACAATAGCAGCTGGACATAGTGGTGCCTGCCTTTAATCTCAGTACCTGCAAGGATGAGGCAGGAGGATCACCATGAGTTCAAGGCTAGCTGCATAGCGAGATCCTATCTCAGAAAGAGAAAGAAAAGAAAGAAGACAGGAAGGAGAACATATTTATGTGCGCAAGTAAATATTGAGGATGAGACAGGAAATCGCAAAAAAAAAATCCCTGGCGCTTTGGAGGCCGGGGTCCTTCCACTTGCAGCGTCTGTGGCCATGCCAACCCGCTGACACCCGCTTCCTGCTCCCCCTTGAATGCTAGAGCAGGTGGAGTCGGTGCTTAGGATCACTGTTTTTTTAAGTACGTATTTTTGCCAGGCGTGGTAGTGCATAATCCCAGTTCTTGGGAGGCAGAGGTAGGAGGCTCTCTGGCAGTTCCAGGTCAGCCTGACCTAGAGTCAGATCCTACCTTGAAACATGGAAAAACCAAATATATACATATATATATATATATATATATATTTGCAAGCAGACAGAGACAAGAGAGACAGAGAGAGAATAGGCACTCCAGGGCCCGCAGTTGCTGCAAACACACTCCTGGCGCCCTTGCCGCTGTGCCTCTGGCTTTATGTGGTACTGGGGAACTGAATCTGGGTCATTAGGTTTTGCAGGCAAGTGCCTTAACCACTGAGCCATCTCTTCGTGCCTTCCCCCCCCCCCCCCCGGCCCCCCAGCGGCACCTAGGATTCTTTTGCTTCCGGTACTTCTATTCCTGACTGGAGAGACCTTGCCCACCTTCGAGGCAAGCAGTGAGTGTCACCTCCGATAGATCTTAAGCAATGTGACGGGCTGCCAGAGGGGGAAGGCTTATTTTCCCTGCTTCCATTCCAAGGGCCTCTGGCCTTGCAGTCCACCTGCTGTGCTAACTGTGGCTTTAGGCCCAGTGAGGAGGGTGCTTTGCTCCCGAGCTGGGCTGATTTATGCCTCCCCCGTGATCTGGACAACAAGACCCTCCTCTCTCCTTTGATCTGTGCTTGTTTGGGGCTGCGCGTTGCATCTCTGCCCAGCCGTGAACGGAGAGGAACTGCTCCAGACGGACTTGAGGGCGGCCAGCGGCAGCTTTAACACATGGCCCTGAGGTTTTGATTAAAAAGGTGGAAGAATGGCCTTTTTTCTTCCTGTCAGCCAGACCCTAAATCACCCCCTAAGGAAGGAAATGCTGTCCCACAGCCACGCTCCACCAATGTTTCCCTTTGTCTTCTGCTTGCGACTGGGCAGCATGTCCAACGTCGTGGCAGGAGTCTGCATTAGAACGAGCCCCCGAACGCCCACCGGCGCCAGCCCTCCGCGCCCTGCTCTCCAGATTCCTGGCAGCAAGTGGCAGGGTATTATCTTCCGATTGCTGAAACAAAGGGGGAGTTCCTGGAAAGCAGGGGGGCTCCTCATATCATCAAATGAAACCATGAGATGCATGGCTGGGGGTCTCTGAAGCCGGGAGGTACGTCCCGAGGCACTCTGTGCGGGCCTCCAGCCCACAGTGTCTTCCTGAGTCTCACCTTGACTCCATCTGGTTCTGACTGAGAAAACTGGCCTGGCTTATCACCGAGGCAGAAGTGGGCCAGATGGCCCCACAAAGGTTTTGGGGACCAAAGAGAACATTTTTTGTTTCTTGTTTTTTTTTTAAATATGTACGTGCATTTGTGTGTATATGTATAAATGAATGAATTTGTGAGAAAGCAGGGAGGGGAGAGGGAGAGAATGGGCATGTTAGGGCCTCTTGCTGCTGCTACAAATGAACTCCAGATGCACGTGCCACTTTGTGCTTCTGGCTTTACCTGGCTTACTTAGGAATTGAGCCCTAGTGGATTAGACAGCTTTGTGATGCTGGGATAAACTTCCAAATAGATAACAGTTTCTGGGAGGAATGGGATTTATTCAGCTTACAGATCCGAGGGGGATTCCATGTGTGGCAGAAGAAGCTGACTCCCATACATCCCAGCAGAGAGAAACAGCCAAACAGCCAGCAAAAACAAAAGTACAGCAAGCTGCACCGCCCCCCCCCCGCCACCACCACCCCCAGAGCTCAGACTGCTCTGCACACCTTTGGACTGGAATTCAGATCCACCCTCAGTGACATCTTAGGACTGGACTTCAAAATCCACCTCCCCCTCCCCCAACCCTGTGACCCCAGCCAGGCAGTTGGAGATCCAAGTTACAAGCTTAATAAAACACCTGAAGCCGGGCATGGTGACACATGCCTTTAATCCCAGCACTTGTGAGGCAGAGGTAGGAGGATCACTGTGTGTTTGATGCCACACTGAGACTACATAGTGAAATCCGGGTCAACTCTGGGCTAAAGCGAGACCCTACCTCCAAAAAAAAACAAAAAAAAAAAACCTGAGTCTATGAGAGACCGTGCATCTAGTTACCTTCAAACCACACCTGGCCCACAGGCTTTGCAAGCAAGCTGAACCATCACCCCAGTCCAGAAATTTGGTGGGGTTTTTCTTCTTGTTGTTGTTTGAGGCAAGCATAATGGATTGGCCTTTTGTTTTATGAATAAGAGAAGAGAGAGAATTGTGTGTCAGGGCCTCCAGCCACTGCAGTCAAACTCCAGACACGTGCACCACCTTGAACGCATGTGTGACCTTGCACGCTTGAGTCACTTTGTGCATCTGGCTTATGTAGGACCTGGAGAGTAGAACGTGGGTCCTTAGGCTTCTCAGGCAAGCGCCTTAGTGGCTAAGCCATCTCTCCAGCCCAGAACCTTGTTTTTGAATGCTATGCATGGCAGGTGTGGATTCCAGGGCCTTGCACATGCTAGGCCAGTACCCATCCACATGTGTATCTAGCAAATATGTTCAGCAGCAACTGGGAGCTTCATTGACTCGTTGCTGCAAGCTGAGTGGAGAAGTAACAGGTCTGGAGCGAGGCTGACCTGGATTCGAGTGTCAAATCCACCACCTCCTTAATGTTCCATCTCCAAACATGTTCGGAACTCTCACTGCACACCAAGCTCCGTTCTGTGAGACACGAGAGAAACACCAGTCCACCCTTCCCCAGCTCCCTAAGGGACAGTGAGTGGCCATGGCCCTGGAGTCCTCTTGCACATCCTAAGTGTGAATGAGTGGGAAGGCCTCCCAGGGCCAGTGACTGTCAGGTCGGTCCCTCTCCTTGGCGTCCACAGCTGCCTCTAACCCTGGCTCCTAGCTGAGCCCCCAATTCACACCCCGTCCCCCACCCACGGCCAGGCTTCCTGTAGCTGACGCAGATCCCCTCGTGAAGGGTCAAGGGGTGGCCAGGGTACAGTTGTGGGAGTGTCCCTTCTTCATTTTCCCAGAGGAGAAATGAGGGTCCCTTAGAAACAGCTACCTCCCCCCTGGCCCAACAGAACAAGGCAGTCCTCTAATTTAGATGGCAGGGGACACCTCAGGACCACTTTCTTACGGAGCTTTGCCTCTTTCCTGCTCAGCTTTTCTTGAAAGCTGAGTCTGTCCACACTGGGAAGTTGCAAATAGTTTACATGGGGAATGTCAGCTGCCCACATATGAAAATACACACATCATTAAGGCCTGAGTGCTTGTGTCTGGAGATAGGGCGGACGGTCTCCTGGGCTGACCTTTTGTCCACTGGCAGAGCCCACAGCTAATGAGCGCTCAGCTCCTCGGGGGATGTTTCCGTACGGTGAAGCAAAACATATGTTGAGCATTAGCCTGTGTGACTGAGCCTGTGTGTGTGCGCATGCGTGCGCCACACGTGACAGTATTAGATAAGCAAATTTTGTCCGGACATGCACGATCTACGGAGTCTCCTTGCCCAGCCGCCATGGGTCTCCAGATGGGGCTTGGCCATCCTGCCAGAGGCTGAGTCTCTGCTATGTGACCCTGGGCGAGTTACTTCTGAGCTGTTTCTACATCTGTGAAATTGAGGTGGTGATAGCAAAATCCGTGTTGAGAGTATTGTAGACAGTGCTGGACTTGATCTGTTGTAAGGAGGTGCCCAAGACGGCCACTGTAGTGATAGCGGGTGTCACCATGGATGGTGGGGTGGGATTCGAGGGAAGGCCCTTGATGCTCAAGGGGTCATCGTGGCTGTGGGTTCTGAAGCCTCTCTTGGATCATGGGTGGCATGGTGGGTGTGAAGAGCTCTATCCAGAGGAGCAAGCAAAAGCCCAGGGACTGGAAAGCGAGCGCTCATGCAGGAAACGGCCAGGCCATTGGGAGCCGACAGGAAGCAGGTCGGCAAGGGTGTTTAGGGCCCTGTCTAAGGCGCTGGAACTGGTCCTGAAGGTGGCCGGGACTGCTGATGCTGTGGGGTGCAGAAAAACAAGAAACTCTCTTGAGTGTGATGTTAATTCAGGACAAATGGTAGCAGAGGCCCTTGGAGGGGCCTACCAATTAGTCCCCAAGACAGGAGGGGAGCTTGGAACCCTGAAAAGTGAGGAGAGGGTGGAGGCCTAAGCCAAGGTGGCTGCACCATGAAGAAAGGGTGGAGGCCTAAGCCAAGGTTGGTGCACCGTGAACCGGGGGGCAGTCCGCTCCTGACCGGAACTGACGAGGCTGCAGCTGTGTCTTTCAGACCCCTTCTCAGGGTTTCTTTGTTGCAGTGCGTGTGTTTCCATGGGGCTTGGGGGCCGGGGGTGACAAAGCACTATTGATGGCCACTGAAGAGATAGATATGAGGCTGGGGGAGTCTCAGGACCCGTCCCATGTGCCCCAAGGACACCAGTCAGCACAGCTGACTCCACGTCCACACTGACCTCTTGAAGCGAGAGCCTGATGCAGGGAGATGCTTTGGGAACGAGAGCCTGAGATACCTGGAGACTTCTCGCAGATACGGAAGGTGATGTCCTTTGTTCCTGCCTGTCACTCATGATGCTGAAGGAGACAGTGCCCAAGAGAGCAGGTGCTGCCCGAAGGACCCGCTGATGACACAGCCTTCAGAGTGTTCTCTGCAGGCCCGTGCATGACTCAGCAGCCGCCCATGCCTGCCAGCTGTTCCTGTGTGGTTTCCACAGTCTACAATGGTCTCCTCAACACACAGCCTCATTGACCGCTTCTCCTTCCCCTCCTTGGAAGTCCAGCTTAGTCCCTAGGCAGGCCCCAAACTGGTCCATTACTGTCCCTCTCTGTTCTTATCGTGAAGGGGTGCTCTTGAGAGATCTGAGCTGTTTCAGGTGTACCCTGCTTTCCTCCCTACTCTTCAGGACAGGACTGTGCAGTGGCCTGCCCTCCTGGGAAGCAGTAGAGTAAGGACTCAATAGCACCACCTCCTGGACTGACTGCTCGACTGCTGCTGGCCTTGGCTGAATGGGCAGAGGCTGAGCCAGGGCTGGGCTGCCAGCTGCCCTTGGGTTTGGATACCTCCCTCTGTAAGGTCACCAAGGGTGGGTGTTTAAGCGTCAGCAGAGGCCTTGGGTGTGTGTGGGGGATCGACACATGTTTCCTGGGTTGAGTGCCGAGTCAAGCACCATCCGGTGGCCCTGTCCCAGGCCAGGCCCACACCTCCCTCTCCACCATCTCATCCTCCTCAGCCTGCCTCTGCGCCCCAAATTCTCAAGCTGATTCCTGCCCGTGCTGAGCACTTGGCACTCTGTGATGCTGCCGGCAGAAACCTGGAGGGCGAGCCATTGCCCAGAGACACCGGTCTGGGGGCCGGTTGCAGCCATCCACGCAGAACCTCTCAGCCAACACGTGCGCTCCCAACCAAGCCCGTGCTTGCCCCAGATCCGTTCTGTCCCCACAGAGTTTCAGGATCCGCCACCCTTACTTCCATCCAACCACACTGCCGCACAAACCTGTCTGTGGGGTCTGAATCATGACTGGTCATCCACGCTGTGCCTCAGCTTTGTAGGACCTCCGTTCGGATGGAGCAGAGGACAGGCAAAGTCTGGCTTAGCTGGCATGCCAGAGTTCGGGGTCACGGTCGGAAAAGGTCCCAAGGAGACAAGGACAAAAGGGAAGAGAGAGCTCTAGACGGGAGTGAAAACACTAAGGCCACTCTGGGCCTTGTCACCCATGGCCACGGACAGGAAGGGTGTTTCTGTGCATAGCGGCACCCAGGAAGACGCATCCACGCCTGTGTAGAAGCAGTGGTGGGCGCCTCGGGAAGAGCAGCAAGTCGGGCGAAGGGAGCATTGGGGAGGGTCAGGCCCGAGGGGCTCCGGGGGGCAGAGTTCTGCACTGACCGCCTCCGCATGCCTGCCCTCCTGCCCTGACTTCACGCACATCAGATCTTCTTGGTCCCTTCTTGTTGGCAAAGCTATCACTCCCCGGAATCACTGGAAAGAGGAATTGGTCAGAATCACTTATCTCTTCGCATAAGCCAGAGTCTGAATTTAAAGCCACGGTCACTTGACGCCCAAAGGAATCATTATCTGTTCTTTGACTCCCCTGCTGGGGCTTTGCCTCTGCGGAGCCAACACCAAGTGTGAAGGAGGCACTCGGGTACATCACCCCTAGACTCAGGGCAGCCCTGCAAAATGAGAAGGGGCCCTACTGGCTGTCCTTGTCTATGGGTAGGGGCCAGGGAGGGGTGAGAGGCCTCAGGACAGGCTCTGCCTTGCTTCTGACTCCATCCTCGGTAAAGTTTTCCCTGCATGGCCCGAGCCCACCATGAGCACTGCTTTCAGCGAGCCCGCCTCTGACAGGACCCCACAGGGCCTTCGTTTCCACACTAACTTTGCAGAGTTCCAGAGGACTGAGGTCACACCCAGGGACCTCCTGAGAGACGGAGGAGGGATCAGAGGATCAGCTGCCAGCTAGGCCTGTGGGGGCTAAGCTGGGTCCTGGCCGGGTGAAAATAGGATGAACCCTGGCATAATGGTACATTTGAATGCAGACAGGTGGGCAACTTGGGTGCCCCCTCCATGGAGCCCACAGATGACTCCAGTCTTACTCACGGCTTCCATAGTCAGCATCTCTGCCAGCTCATACCAGCTTCCAGACCATACTCTGGCAATGTTCTTCTGTGTCATGCTGATTAACGCGTGTGCAGTGAGCACTCCTCAGTTCTAGGCACAGGTTCCTCCTGGCCCCAGCCAGCTCTCTCTCGAGCAAATTTGCCTATAGCCAGTGGCTTATCTTTGGCACTCAGATCACCTGGTTCCCAAGAGACTAAAAACTGACAGAATCCCCGCCCCCCCCCCCCACACACACCAGACTTCCCCACATCTCACGAACAACAAGAAAACCTCAGGCATCAATTCTCAAGATCCCAAGGGAGCCTTCAGCATCTGTGCCAAGAGGAGAGAGAGCAACAAGGTGGCCCAGGTCAGAGGTCAGAACCCCTGGCTCTGGTGTGAATCTTCTCCGCAGGAGGGAAGCTGGGGAGGGAGGGAGTCCAGGCAGGCGGACCAGAGGCAGAGGGAGTTGCCACCACCCAGGACAGCCCCTGGTGGGAAATGTGCTGCAGCTGGAGCTCCGTGCAAATGGCTTTTCAGCCACATAGTGGGCTGGGGCCTCTCCAGCCAGCCAAGAAAGCAGACCCTAAGGATGGGGTGAGCCCACAGAGAGGGCAAGGCTAGGGGGGAAAAAAAAGGAAGGGATTCAGGCACTGAGAACCACAGGGAACAGAAATGAAGTGCTGGGTTCATTTGGCAGAGATATGCCAGCTGCTACCAGCTCCCCGCCACCCCTGGGATCGAACCCCCTATAGACACTGCCCAGCAGACTTAGTAAGTCACCAGCCCTGTGGTCACGTCTCAGTAGCTATGAGAAAAAGCAAGTCTTTCATATTTCAGTGTCCTTGGGGGGCGGGGAAAGCTGTGTTTACAGCCCATCTTTCTGAGCCCACTCCCTGCAATTTTCTTAATTTTTTTTCCTGTAATTTATTTAAAACATACCTCAAAAGCCCAGCTGGTGAGTCAGGCCCTGGGAGCAGCTGGTGAGGGTGAATGGTGGGGTGGGGGATGGGTAGAGCTGAGGAGTGAGGCTTAGGGGATCCCAAGGATTTGCATGAAGCTACAGGCCCTGTAAGCGGTGCCGTCAGAAACCTCACCCTAAATCAGGTCCACTCGCCACCTTTCAGCCCATCTACTTCCCTGGGCCACTGAACACTGTCCACGAAGCCCAGGTCATGTTCAGGGGTGGGAGGCAGGTGGCCTCATGCTGGCGAATGCATCTGTATCCGCTGTCCCCTGGAGTATGGCTTGTCCCTGACCTGGGGCCTCTGGGAACCTCAGCCACCCTGCTCCTTCCTCTGACTAACGGCTCTCCTTTCCTTCTTCCAGTCTCCAGTTTTCATCGCTCAAGTTGGCCAGGACCTGGTCACTCAGACAGAGGCAAAGCTACTTCAGAGGCCCTGCAAAGAACTCTTCTCTGCCTGTGTGCAGTAAGTACTCCACTCACCTGGCCTGCCTGGGCAGGCCCCGCTTACCTGGGCATCCTTCCCCGCTCCTAACCCTTAACTCTCCACCGGGCAGAATGGGGCCCCGGGCAAAACCTTCAGAGCCTAGACAGTGAAGCCATTGGCTGGCTGGTTGTGTTCAGAAGTCCCCGTCGCCAAGGGTTTGCTATCCAAGGCTTTTTAGACATTCACTGTCAATTGGGGAATGGAAGTATTCAATGGAAAAGTCCAGAACTAAATAATTCACGTTTCCTTAAAAGTTTTTATTTCTTTACTTATGTGTGGAGAGGGGGTTACACTAGGGTCTCTTGCTATTGCAAATGAATGCGAGATGCATGCACCCCTTTTTACATCTGGCTTTCCGTGGGTGCTAGAGAATTGAACCCAGGGGGGCAGGCTTTGCAAGCAAGTGTCTGTAACCACTAAGCCATCTTCCTTTGCCCAACTCAGAAATTCCATCGTACATCCGAAAGACGTTTAGCTTTGCTGGTCTCAGCCCAAATCTGTCCTCGCCCACCTCCGAATTCGAGCCCCTGTTCCTCAGAAAGCCTGTATCTATTCCCACCTCAGCTCAAAATCCCTTCTCCCAAAAAGACGTCCCAGACCCCTAGCTTGTCTCTAGGGTCATTGGTATGACACCGTGGTTTGCCATTTGTATCCCATCACAGGATACTCCCTGCTCTATCTTAAAGCCAAAACAATGCCCGACCCATGGCAAGCACCCCAGGGTCCATCCGGATCAAGCAACCTCTGGCAGAGCCATCAGGCATCTAGCTAAATATACAGCATCTTTGGGAAAGCCTGGCTTGTTTGCATTTGAACGCCCTAACCTGCTAGGGACGGCTGTGCCCAGCTGCTTGGAGCTCCAGATCGTAACATACTCATCCTTCTGTCCCTCTGAGCTAGGTCTGTCCACGACTACCTGAGTGGAGGCCCATTCCAGGAGTACCTGGAGAGCATGCACTTCGACCGCTTTCTGCAGTGGAAATGGTTGGAAAGGTGAGAGAGTGTGGAAACGTGAGAGGCGGGGGTCTAGGTTTCGTCTGAGAATTCATAGAAGGTCAGTTACTTCCCACGGGCCCGTGGTTACAATCCAACTGGCCATCCTCTTCCTACTCATTAAGTTCGTGGGCATTCTAGAATTGTGCTGTGCTTGTTAACGCACACACGAGTCACGCACACGTACAATCACGCACACACGGCCATGCACACACGCTGGTCCTTGCACACGTGAGGTCACGCACACAGCGTCCTGTTCTTGCTGCTTCGGTTTACTGTATTTGGCGATTGTTTCTCGGCTGGCGGGTTAAAGAGCTTCCGCAGTCTGCAGTCATCGCACGTCCTTTGTTGAATGGAGGCCTACCGTGCCCTGCTGAGGATCAGACTCAGGGCGTCGGTCATGTCTGCTGAGCACATGCTGTAGTGTTAAGCTACACCCCCAATCCCTGTTCTCAAATCTCTTGTGCTGCCTTCCTTGAGAATGAACGGCTTTGCTGCAGCAAAATGTACTTTGCCAGTACATCCTCAAAAGGCACCTGATTGGAACTTCCAAAACAGCCACCCGTGGTTTCCAGCTCCTCCCTCCCCCGGTGCCTGAGCTCCTGCTCCTCCCAGCACCCCTAACGTTGTTCACATGGTTTCTTCCCCACGAGCAAGCAGCGTGGTCGCCGTGGTTTCTCACTGGGGCAGGTGTGACCTCTCTGACGTCATGATGAGGAAGCAGACACAAAGGGATTATGACTGGTCTCCTGATAGGCCAGACAACACTGGGGGGGGGGGGTCCCTAACCCAGAACCAATAGAGCAGTACTTGATTAAAGCATGCTGGGCTGGCTGGGCCTGGGGCTCGGGCTCCTCTTACTCAGCGCACGAATCCTCCCTCCCAGAAGCCTGGTCCTTCTAGTCAACGGGGCACAACATGTCTAGAGCAAGTTGCCGTCTCGTTCCCACAGCCTGCACCCTTGCCAGCACGCTGGGTGAGGTCCCCTGCAGATACCTAGAAGCCGTGGCCGGGAGGCCCTCAGAGCCCCGGATGCCACCCTACCCAGCACACATTAGGAGGCCCTAGAGGAAAACTCCCTGCTGCAACCCACAGATGGTTTCCCTTCACCCTGACCGGTGGGGATGACAGAGTAAACAGAGGATGACCTCTTTGGGCCAGTACCCATCACCAGCCCCCCTGCATGTGCTTGGCATGCATGGGTCTCAGCATGGCTTCGGGAGGGCTGGTCCTGGAGCTGCATGGCCTAGTCTGAGTCTGGCCACAGTGCCTGCCTCATGGCCTGGGAATGAGGGGAAGTAGATGGGGAACATTGCTAGAATAAGCCACATGCTCTTATCAGTATAGCCATTTGACCACAGGAGGTCAGCTGCTGAGCACAGTTGTGGACCAGCAGGTCTCACCCCTTTGCCACATCTGCCACAGGCTCCGTCTGGGTGCTTAGGGTCACGGGACAGAGTGGGGCGTATTTCCTCACGCCACCCCCTCTCCGGAGCCTTGGGCTGTGTGACACAGAACCCGCTTCCTCAGCATGTCTGTGTGGGGTCAGAGCACAGGACAGAGGATCTGCAACTGGCTGCTCAGGCCCTAGGCCAGCCCAGCCGGAGACTCAGGCCGCTTGACTCCCTCTCGCGAAGTGTGAGTGGGGGCAGTCGGATCCCACCTAGAGGCCAGTGTGGGGAGACATGAAGCTGTCAGCTCTCCACGACCGTGACAGAACATCCAAGAGAAACCAACCTAAGGGAAGAGAGATGTCTTTCATTTTGCCTCACCGTTTCAGAGGATCCCACCCATGGCCATTTGGCTCCATCGTCACAGAGCATCACCACAAGGCGGGGACGGGGCGAGGTTGACAGGACAGAGCCTCTCGTTCACCTCATGGTTGCCAGGAAGCAGAAAGAAAGGAGAAAGGGATAAGACACCCTCCAGTGATCTGCTGCCTCCACCTTGCCTGAAATGTCTTCAGCCTCCCAACAGTCCATTACACTAGGGAATGTTTAGGCAGGTCGACCCACTCATGGTATCTGAGCCTTCGTGATCCAGTCACCTCCTGAAGGCTCACCTCCGACCACGGTGATATCAGCCCAAGCCTTCAAGTAATGAACTTTTTTTTGGTTTTTTTGAGGTAGGGTCTCACTCTGGTCCTTGAATTAACTATGTAGTCTCAGGGCGGCCTTGAACTCTCAGCAATCCTCCTACCTCTGCCTCCCGAGTGCTGGGATTAAAGGCGTGCGCCACCATGCCCAGCTAAGTAATGAACTGTTGGGGCACAAATCCAAACTGTGTGTAAGGTCTATATGGCAGTACATATTGTTACCATGCAGACCCTCCCATAAGGGCCAGCCAGGTCCTTTGTTCCAATGATGGCATCTGATATCACAGATAAGGAGCTTCGGTATGGACACATAAGTTGTCATTACAGCACTATGACAGAAAGTTTAGCCTTGGGCCACATGGCAAAGGCCTGGTAAGGCTAAAGCTTTATCCAACGTCTCCGTCCACCCAGCACTCCAAATCTAGTGGGGTCTTAACTGTGACCACTAGGTTTCATTCATGTATCAGTGTATTGAAGTGGACTTTCTTAATCCATGTCAACCATGGGTTTGGAGTCACTAAGTTTTTTTTTTTATTTTTCTCAATTTTTATTAACATTTTCCATGATTATAAAAAATATCCCATGGTAATACCCCCCACACACACTTTCCCCTTTGAAATTCCATTCTCCATCATATCCCCTCCCCATCTCAAGCAGTCTTTCTTTTATTTTGAGGTCATGATCTTTTCCTCCTATTATCATGATCTTGTTTAGGTAGTATCAGGCACTATGAAGTCATGGATATCCAGGCCATTTTATGTCTGGAGGGAGCACATTGTAAGGAGTCCTACTGTTCCTTTGGCTCTTACCTTCTTTCCACAAACTCTTCTGCATTAGACCCTGAGCCTTGGAAGGTGGAGGCACTAAGTTCTTGGAGCCAGTAGGGAAGGACCGTAGCCTAAGAATGCCTAAGAGGCTGACAGCATCCACCTTCCCCCACTTTTTTTTTTTTTCCAAAAAAGATCATGGCCTGTTTGTACTTTGCTGTTGAAATTAAAGGGATTTTTTTCCCCTCTCCCAAGGTTAACCAAGAAATTCCTGGGAAATCGTATGACACTCA
Source organism: Jaculus jaculus (assembly GCF_020740685.1). NCBI lineage: Eukaryota > Metazoa > Chordata > Mammalia > Rodentia > Dipodidae > Jaculus > Jaculus jaculus. Next base: position 14,506,444 of record NC_059102.1, on the reverse strand, counting down.
TTTCCCCTAGCAGAGGAGTTCTGCGGTAGGGGCGACCAACTGTTTGTTCTCCACGTATCATAAATGTTAGGCCGGCGCTGCCTTCATGTGGTCTTGAGGGCAGCTGGAGGAAGGCTCCCGGCCTGTGGCTGAGGCCGGTGCATGGCAGGCTTTTCTGGGCTGCAAGAAGCGAGGCTGTGGGCGATCCTGCAGTGGCGCAGCTCTGTGTAGCCGACAAAGTTTAGGCAGCTTCCTGCACCAACACCAGTAGGGAGAGAAGTGGGTCGCATGTGGGGAACTGGAAACCCTGGACCCCAGAGGGCCCTGGGTGTTGAGGGTTGTCCTGACAACAGCTGCTGTGTGGAAGGCACAACTCGAGCGAACTTCAGACCCTGTAGGCCCTGCAGTGGAAGGTTCTCCATGGGGTACGTTTGTTCACGAGCTGCCTGAGACTCACAGATCCTCCTCAGGCTGACCCACTTCTTTAGCTCCATTCAGTCTCTTCCCACCCCTGCCCTGGTCGGGAATCTTGAACTGGAGTGCTCAAGAGTCAACTTGCTTTCTTTCCTTCCTTCCTTCCTTCCTTCCTTCCTTCCTCCCTTCCTCCCTCCCTTCCTTCCTTCTTTCTTTCTCTTTTGGTTTTTCGAGGTAGAGTCTCACTCTAGCTCAGGCTGACTTGGAATTCACGATGTAGTCTCAGGGTGGCCTCCTACCTCTGCCTCCCCAGTACTGGGATTAAAGGCATGTGCCACCATGTCTGGTTTAAGAGCCAACTTTCACTTGTTAAGCTGATTATCCCTAGCCACGCAAGTCAAGGGTGGAAGACGGGCTCCTCACGGGGACACTCTTGGCAAGAACTAGACTACTTTAAACCGGGTGTGGTGGTGCACGCCTTTAATCCCAACACTCAGTAGGTAGAGGTAGAAGGATCGCCATGAGTTCAAAGCTACCCTGAGACTACATCGTGAATTCCAGCTCAGCCTGGGCTAGGGCGAGACCCTACCTGAAAACAACAACAGCAACAGAAAGGTGCTCGCGGTGCTGTAGGCTTGTAGTCCTGCAGGCCAGTCTAGCCTACTTGGTGAACGCCAGGCCAGTGAGAGTCCCCTGGCTCAAAAAAGGCTGGATGGCATTTCTGAGGCACACACCAGAAGTTGTCCTCTGGCCTTCACACACGTCATATGCAGCGCATGTGCACACACAAGAAAACACACAAACACACACACAAGAGAGAGTGCCCATTACTTTATAAATGCCTCTCTTTGGGGTCTGGGGATAAAGCTCAGTCAGTAAATTGTTTGCCACATAAACATGAGTATGTGAGTTTGGCTCCCCGGCACCCATGTAAATGCCAGGTGGGTATGGCAGCCCACCTATAATCCTAGCACTTGGCATGCAGAGACAGGATGCCTGGGAGACAAACGGGCTAGCTAGATTGGCCGAATGGAAGCGGCAAGCTCCGAATTTAACTGAGAGACCCTGTTTCAATCGATAAGGTAGAGAGTGATCAAGGAAGACACCTGACATCATCCTCTGGTCTCCACACACATGTGCTCGTACACACCCACACACGTGCACATTCATTCACCCACACATGCAGACACACATGTGCACACATACATACCCCTATACATGTGTGTGCATGCAAACATGCACACAGAGAAAGAGAAATACTTCTGTGGGCATTCCGGATGTTCTGGTGTCCTAAGTAGAGTACAACACAGGGAGGTTGAGAGCTGACGGTCAGAAGGCTTGAGCCAGGCTCGCAGCCTGCAACCACTGCCCCTAGTCAGACAGGGTCTGCTTGGTGCTGCTGAAGGTCTCTAGGCACTAGGGCAGCAAGTGTGGGCTGAGCCTTGCAGGTCTGGGAGGGATGTGGGCCCCTCTGTGGCTTCTGGCCCCTTCCCCTCCCCTGTACAGGAAGCGCGGTTTCCTTCTAGATGTGGCCACTGGCCGTGTGTTTAGAAGAGAACAGAGATTAGTCAGGGGAGGGGTAACTGCAGCAAATGCAGGGCCTGGGCTGCGCGGGGCTCCTGCAGAGAGAAGCCCTGGCCAAGCCTGGCTGAGCACTCTTGGCTCTTTCTTTAAGCCTTTTCCTTGCCCAGGGGCATAAGCAAGCCAGGGCTGCCCGGCTCCCAGCCTCCCCGGGTCCAGTGAGGGGGGCCGGGGACCTGCCCCGCAGAGGGTGTTGTGCCCTTGTCTGTTTCTTTTCTTGTGGTTTTTTGAGATAGGGTCTCGCTCTAGCCCAGGCTGACCTGGAATACACTATGTAGCCTCCAGGTGGCCTCAAACTCATGGCGATCCTCCTACTTCTGCATGCACCACCAACAAGGAGAGAGAGGGAGAGAACGGGTGCGCTAGGGCCTCCAGCCACTGCAAATGAACTCCAGACGCGTGCATCTCTTTGTGCATCTGACTTTATGTGGGCACTGAGGAATTAGACTCCAGTTATTAGGCTTTACAGGCAAGCGCCTCAACTGCTGAGCCACCTCTCCAGCCTTTTCTATATTTCTTTTAGATTCTGAATCTTAACTCCAAAGGACCAATGTCAGGTTCTTGCTGTTTTCCAGGCAACCGGTGACCAAAAACACTTTCCGGCAGTACCGCGTGCTGGGCAAAGGGGGCTTTGGGGAGGTGAGTTAATGTGCAGGTCTCGGTGGATTCCAGGCCTGGGTTCCTTTCCTACCCTTCTGGATCCGACTGTAGCTTCCTCCAAGCCCGGCTGGGGGAGGTTGGATGGCTCTGCCGAGGGGCCCCAGGTGGCAGTGAGGGAGGGCAAGGGGGAGGCAGGAAGACAGTGTCAGCAGCCTTCTCTGCCCTGAATAGGCAGGTGAGGTGGAGCCCCTCCCCAGCCAGCCTCACACAGAGCCCCAGGGGAGAGATGCACCCTCCAGCTTGAGGAAGGAGAAGTAAGAATATGAGGGGGCTGAACGACCTTGGCCACTGTGGGATCTGAACTGTGCCATGTCACGGTCATAGAGGCTTCATTAAACACTGACTGTACCAGTATGTGGAGCCAGCCTCATTCCTATTTTAGGGCCAAGGAAAACTGAGGTTCAGAAGATCTGGGTGACCAAGCCAAGGTTACTCGGCCAATACGGAGTGACCCCGGGACTAGAACTCAAATGCCTTGTTCTCATTCTTGTGAATTATAAAATCAGGGCTCCTAGGGGTCTCTCTTCACTTTCCCTAACAAAGCTCCCATAACAGCAGCGGCAGGAGAAATCTCAGTTGCACTTGGGGGGGAGGGGCACGTGAAGCCTGTAACCAGTCATCCAGCCTTGTGCAAGTAACAGATCCTGTACCTTCAAGGCCAGGCATCTCCTAAAGGGAAGAGGAGGGACAGTGAGGTGGCCCTGAAGCCCAGCTCACCAAGGAGGGTCAGAGCAGCTCTGGGTGCAGAGACAGAGGTCATGGGGTCCATCCTGAAAACTGCAGTGCCCACAGTCCAGGTCCATCGGCCCTGGCCCCCCATCGGTTCCGGCCCCAGAGACCTGGCATCCTGGCTGGAGGGACTTGGGCAGACTGCCACGGTACCCACGACTGGCTGTATTTCTTCTGCGTCAGGTGTGTGCCTGCCAGGTTCGGGCCACAGGTAAAATGTATGCGTGCAAACGCTTGGAGAAGAAGAGGATCAAGAAGAGGAAGGGGGAGGCCATGGCGCTCAACGAGAAGCAGATCCTCGAGAAGGTCAACAGCCGCTTTGTGGTGAGTGTCCCGGGTCCGGTGACAGGTGCACGTTTCTGGTGACTGGGACTCCCTTCCTTAGCGAGGAGCAACAGTCCTGCACCATGGCAGCCCGCTTCTCCCAAGGTTGTGAGAGGAGCAAGCTACCGACCACAACTTCCTCCGTCACAAAGCCCTTCCACGTCACTTGTGGCCAACTTCATCCTGTCACCAAACAGGCCAGTGCTTGGGTCACCTCTCTGCACAAGCCTGAGCACTCTGTTCTCCAGGACACTTTGTAAACTCACAAGGCTAGTTTATGCCCGCTGAGCCAAGGATCCCTGGGTTCCACACGCACTGCAGGGAGGCACCGTTTTATTTGTGTGTCTCTTCTTGCTCAGTCCTGACTTGTAAGTCGCTGCCTGTGGCAAAAGCTTATCTGCCATTCACACAGAGCCCAGCAGACTGGGCCACCCTTCTGCACCTACCAGCTGCTACAGGTCAAGCCAGGAAAAGAGTGCTTGCGGAGGAGAAGTCCCCAGAGACTTCTCACTGCCTTGGCTGGACTGGCATTCCACGCTCCGACCCACAGTCCATTGGTCACACCAGTCAGCTCAGGGACAGGCCAGCTGCACGGAAGACTGGGAAGTGTGGAGGAGTACATGGCTATTTGCCAGCTCATAAATGTCTCTGCCACATGTTGTTACAAAAACTAATATACACGCAAGGTAAAATTCCCAATGGCACAGAGGGTAGACGGTAAAAACAAACGCCTCCCTCTTTGAGTAATCATTCCAGACATTCTTTCTTTATATGTATGACCTATACATCTTATGCTATAAATCTGATCTTACAGATTTTCTTCTCTGTCTAGATCTATACCTGCAATCCCCCCCTTTTTTAGAGACACACAGAGAAAGAGAGAGAACTGGCACACCAGGGCCTCAGCCACTGCAGCCAAACTCCAGATACTTGCGCCACCTAGTGGGCATGTGCGACCTTGCACTTGCTTCACCTTTGTGCATCTGGCTAATGTGGGATCTGGAGAGAAGAACTTGGGACTTAGGCTTTGCAGGCAAGCGCCTTAACCAATAAGCCATCTCCCCAGCCCTGCAATCCTTTTTTTTTTTTTTTTTTTTTTTGAGAGCAACAGACACAGAGAGAAAGACAGATAGAGAGATAGAGGGAGAGAGAGAGAATGGGTGCGCCAGGGCTTCCAGCCTCTGCAAACGAACTCCAGACACGTGCACCCCCTTGTGCATCTGGCTAACGTGGGACCTGGGGAACCGAGCCTCGAACTGGGGTCCTTAGGCTTCACAGGCAAGCACTTAACCGCTAAGCCATATCTCCAGCCCTGCAATCCCTTTTTGAAAGCTATCCATCATTACTATGTGTAGCCAATCATTCCCTACAGATTGAAGTTGTTTCTCATTTGTAAGCATTATAGTAATCTTTGGTTTTTTTGAGGGTCTCACTCTAGCCCAGGCTAAGCTGGAACTCACTCTATAGTCCCTGTCTGGCCTGGAACTCACAGTGGTCCTCCTACCTCTGCCTCCCACGTGTCACCACACCTGACTGTAACCTCTATAAGCTACGTTGCAATCCACCTGCGAGCATTCCATGGTGTTTTCACGAACATATCCGCACTGTTAGTGGCATGCCTTCATATAAGAATCTTGGTAATGGGGCCGGAGAGATGGCTGAGCGGTTAAGGTGTTTGCCTGAAAAGCCAAAGGATCCTGGTTCCATTCTCCAGGACCCACGTAAGACAGATGCACAAGGGGGCGCATGCGTCTGGGAGTTCGTTTGCAGTGGCTGGAGGTCTAGGTGCACCTATTCTCTCTCCCTCTCTCAAATAAATAAATAAATAAATAATATATTAAGAAAGAAGAATCTTGGCAATGGACTAGAGAGATGGCTCAGTAGGTAAAAACACTTACTGCATAAGCATGATGGTTCTTCGTGGCCCGAGTTCAAATCCCCAGGGTCCACATGAAGACAGATGCAGTAGTGAGTGTCTGTAACCCCAGCCCTCCTCCAGCAAGCTGGGAAGCAGAAACAGGATGGTCTGCAGAAGCTCCTGTGCCAGCCAGCCTGGCGTACACAGTGGCAAACAGTGAGACACACGAGGTGGAAGGCAGGAACCGACACCCAAGGTGGCCCGCTGAACTCTACCCGAGTACCATAGCGTGCATGTGCCTGCATTCACACGCACACACATGAGCACACGTTCACACAAGGATTAAAAGAGAGCCGGTGGGGGGGGGGGTAGAGAGATGGCTTAGCAGTTAAGGCATTTGCTTGCAAAGCCAAAGGATCCCGGTTCGATTCTCCAGGACCCACTGCAGGCATCTCAAGTTCGTTTGCAGTGGCTGATGTTCCCTGGTGCACCCATTCTCTCTCTCTCTCTCTCTCAAATAAACAAACAAACAAAGAAAAGAGAGCTGGGTGTGGTGGTACACACCTTTAATCCCAGCACTCAGGAGACCGAGGTAAGAGGATCACTGTGAGTTCAAGGCCACCCTGGGACTATAGAGTGAATTCCAAGTCAACCTGGGCCTGAGTGAGACCCTACCTCATTAAAAAAAAAAAAAAAAATCAGAGAGAAAACATCTCGGCCAGGAGATGTTCTACTCCTAAAGCCCCACTGCCCCTCCTCCAGCCCACTCTCTTCTATGACAGTAAGTCCCCACAGCCTGAAGGGAAACCATTCCCTGCTCTGCTGACCAGCCAACTCAGCAACATCCACTCTAAAACAACAATGCGTTGCCCATGCTTTTGTGATGTAAACACTATCACCAGCCGCCCTGGTAGAATTGCTACAAGGTCAGGTACCCCCTCCGTAGCCTTTGGTCCCTCACCTTGAGCCGTATGCTGGCAAGAATTGTGCATGAGTCCTTCCTGAGCTAATGGGGGATAGCAAGCAGGATCACTGAGAGGTACCTGGGTCACAGGGAACCCCTCGGGGGGAAGGGATTGGAACTCGGCGGCAGTCACTGGCCATGATTTCACCCTCGCTCTGTCCCTGTTCTCTCAGGTCAACCTGGCCTATGCCTATGAGACCAAGGACGCGCTGTGCCTCGTCCTGACCATCATGAACGGCGGCGACCTGAAGTTTCACATCTACAACATGGGGAACCCCGGCTTCGAGGAGGAGCGAGCCTTGTTTTATGCAGCTGAGATCCTCTGTGGCCTGGAGGACCTGCACCGTGAGAACACGGTCTACAGGTGGGTGGCACTCCCAGAATCTGAATGAGTGGGCACACCCCTATACCCACTTCAGTGGTAGAACCCAGGCCTGGCCAGCAACCAGTGAGGATACGGGAATCAGATGGACCCCCTGACCCAAGTGAAATGGGCCGCTCTTCACAGATGGTGTCCTCTGGCCTCCAAGGCTTAGGGAAGTGAAATGGTGTTCCTTAGAATGCTCTTCCATTTTGTGAAGGACAAGCTATGACCACTGTCCCCACCACCTACCACCTGGGGAAGCTCAGTGGAGCCTAGAGGTCGTCTGGAATCAGCCCCAGGCGGGGTTGGGGACAGTCACTATCCAAGGGCAGGTCTGTTAGTTACTTTGCTCAGTGCTGGGACAATAATTCCTGATAACAAGTCGGGTGTGGTGGTGCATACCTTCAATCCCAGCACTCGGGAGGCTGAGTAGGAGATTCTCTGAGAGCTCCAAGCAAGTCTGAGGCTACAGAGTGAGTTCCAAGGCAGCCTGGGCTACAATGAAACCCTACCTCGAAACAAAAAGTAACTGATAAAAGCAGCTTAAGGGAGGAAAGATTCGTCTTGATTCAGGTTGAGGGTTCAGCCCATCACCGCAGGAAAGGCTGGTCTCATTGCATTTGAGTCAGGAAGCAGAGAGAGTTGAGCTCTGGTACTTAGCACTCAGCTGCTGTCTCCTTTTTATACTGTCTGTGGACCCCCTAGCCCGTAGACTGGTGACACCCATAGTTTTTAGATTAGCTAACTTAATCTAGAAACCCCTTCAGAAGTTTGTTTCCATGGTGATTGTAAATCCCATCCAGTTGGCAAGATGGTCACATGTCTTGCCCCACTCCATCCTGAGCCTGTCCTGGCCTTCGCCCTTCTCCCCTCTGGTCTCAGCGCCTCCATAGCCTGGGCACTATCTGGCTGCAAACCCAGATGCTTCTTGCAGTGAGCAGAGCCTCACGCCGTCCTCGTTAACCTGCACGCAGGCTTTTGAAAGCCTGATGACCTCCCCCCCACGCCCACTGCATTGGAAGTAGACATCAGGCCTGTTCCATCATGTTCAGGGCCAGAGACTGGGGATTTTAGACCCGGTGGAATCTAGTTGCGGGGGCAATTTGACTTCCACCGTCACCTTGAGAGGTGAGGGAATGTCAGGGAGTCCACACCTCCGATACTGCCAGCAGCGCGTGGGACCCCATCAGTCCTCTCTGACCCCCTGGCCACCCACGCACCCTGCCGTGATTTCACGTGGATCTCTGCGTGAGATGATGTTAAGAGCCCGAGAGGGTTTGGGGGAACAGGGAGGAATGTTCTTCATGGCACGTCCTCCCCGCTTGCAGCTCCCCGCCTGTGTGTCTGTTTTCTTTTCATCCAAGTGAAAAGAGAGTCGGAACATTTCCCCTGAGGGTTTGCAAAAAAAAAAAAAAAAAAAAAAGGATTTTCCACTTGATTGCCTTTCACTTGAAAGAAAAGAAAAGAACGCTCTGGAAAGCTCCCTTTCCTCTAGGGAGGTGGAGGTCCAGGATGCCCCTTCCCACCCTGACCACCTGCCCTGGCCTTTCTGTGAATTTGGTTCTGCCCAGTGGCCCCAGCAAGCTGTCGGTCCAATCCCATGGCTGCTGGCGGATGGAGATGAGGGCTTTGCCCTTATTTGGCATTGTTAGCACATCCAGACAAGCCCCTGTAAATAACACCAGCAACAAAACCAGATTGCCATGAGCCCCGGCACACAAACACCCATCTCACTCTGTGAGGCTGCCCGGGACGTGGGTACAGGAGCCGCTCCCTGCGCGGACAGCTGCCGTCACTTACGTAAACAAAGCCCGTCGGTTGGGAACGGGAGCCTGGGTCCAGATGCGAGTATTGTCCGCCCCGGGGTGCAAGCGAGCGTGCACAGCCTGCCCTGTGCCGTCCCTGCACCCCGAGAAGAGCTTTCCCTGCAAAAGCCAGGGCTCTCGGGCTGCTGCTCCCCACGCTGAGAAGGCCGACGTTCCCTTTGATGAGCGAGGCCCTGCTGTGGAAGGGACGCCATCGGGCGCAGGGTGAGGTGACCACGCTTGCCTGTGCCTCTACCCGGGGCTGTGATGCAGCAGGATGTGGGCGATGTGCCAGCCCCCTGTCTGCTTCACGGGGGTCTCTCCCCCTGGCCCACCCTCTCCTGCAGTTCTTTCTCTGCTTATGCAGCTGGTGCCCTGGGCTCTGTGACTTTTTTTTCTGTTGTCCCCAAGACTTGCTCTGCCTTCAGGGCATTCTCAGACTCCAGGTCTTCCCAGCCCTTGTTGCAGGGACGAGGGGGGGCGGGGAGTTGCGGAGGGGGAGGCTCACCCTAGTCAGTCTCCTCAGCCCCGGAGACCTCATTGTGAGAAGAAGCACCAAAACGAGCCTCTCCTCACCTCCTGGTCACCCTTCAGGGCGGACAAGGAACCCGTGTCAAATCAACATTTGTGTCAAATCACTGGAAGGAGAAATATGGACTCAAGACAGTCTTGGGCTGGAGAGATGGCTTAGCGGTTAAGCGCTTGCCTGTGAAGCCTAAGGATCCCGGTTCAAGGCTTGATTCCCCAGGACCCATGTTAGCCAGATGCACAAGGGGGCACACACATCTGGAGTTCGTTTGCAGTGGCTGGAGGCCCTGGCACGCCCATTATCTCTCTCTCTCTCTCTCTCTCTCTCTCTCTCTCTCTCTCTCCCCCCCCCTCTTTCTCTCTCTGTCTGTTACTCTTTTATTTATTTATTTATTTGAGAGTGACAGACACAGAGAGAAAGACAGATAGAGGGAGAGAGAGGGAATGGGCGTGCCAGGGCTTCCAGCCTCTGCAAACGAACTCCAGACACGTGTGCCCCCTTGTGCATCTGGCTAACGTGGGACCTGGGGAACCGAGCCTCGAACCGGGGTCCTTAGGCTTCACAGGCAAGCGCTTAACCACTAAGCCATCTCTCCAGACCTGTCTGTTACTCTTAAATAAAATAAATAAATAATAATAAAAAAAAAAAGGATGGTCTTGACCCTGAGAGGACAGACCGCCTGAGCCAGAGCGGGGAAGCAGACCCCTGTGGCATTCTGGCCTGGCTGATGCTCTGTATTCTTGCTGCCCCCACATGGCCACACTCAAGTGTCTGTTGTCTTCTCATTGCAGAGATCTGAAACCTGAAAACATCCTTCTAGATGATTACGGTGAGTCAGGGGCAGGAAGGCTCACAGAGGCACGGTGGGGGAGGTGAGCCTCCCAAGCCATCCACAGCCAGGGCCTCCAGAGACTCAGGAGGGTGGGAGAGGCTTCCTGGGACCTCCAGAGGGGAGACCCACTGGGGCAGAGAGCCACCCCTGCTCCTTCATCGTGGGCCTCTGGAGGTGGTGAGTGTGGACGAAGCTTCTACCTAGTAAAGAGGCTATGGAGCTTGGCTGACGTCAGGGCCACAGGCAGGGCAGAGCGCTGACCAAGAGACCTGGCATTGCTTGGACTCTGGGTGATGCTAAAGGTCCAGGCCACTTCCCTGTCCCTTGTCCTGTTTGTGACGTCAAAACCCTGTGGCTGTGCTGGCTGCTAGAGAGAGGGCTGTGTGGCCAGGAGGCTACAAGATGGCTTGAGGGGAACTTGGTCTGGTGTCTCCCGGTAGCTGTGAATACATCGGCCATCCACAATGATTATTGTTATTTGCCCTTTGGTGTGAGCCCAAGGAGAGGGAGTGTAGGGTAACAGCCCCTCCCACAGTTTAGTCCCTCACACTATACCTGACTAGATCTTCCCATCTCCACAGAGGCGAGGAGACGTCCTCACCCCCATCTCACTGATAGACCACGAGCCTGAGGCTCAGAAGAGCCCGCCTGGCCTGGGCCGTGGTAGTGCCAGGTGTCCTGAATGTCCTTGACCTCACCAGCCTTCAACAGAGGGAAAGGCGAGCATGGCAGGCAGTCCTTGGGGACCTAGAACGAAGTCTGTGTGAAGGATCAGGGGGTTCAGAGCCTGCCACCACCTTCTCTGATGGGTCCAGATCTCAGTGTGGTCCTCAGGCCCCACAGCTGGGACTTAATGCTGTGTCACCAAGCTTGCTTCTAAGTTGTGCCTCAGAGCTAGGGGCATCCATGCCACGCTGGCATGGCAGGGTCTCTGTACTAAGCCTTGAAGAGGGCATGCATCCCCCCGCCCCCACCAGCGTAACATGTAGCCATGACCCTGCCCAGTGGGTGTGATGCGGGCAGAGCTGGAACCGTCGGGTGTTGCCGCCTGGGCCTCAGGGGCCAGCTTGGACTCTGAGCTCAGATTCCAGGCCAGGCATTTGCCCTTCTCGTTTCTCCAAAGGGAAAAAACAAACCACCTCCAAAGACCAATAAGGCAGGCAGGGAGTGGCTTCCCAAATTGCTTTACAATTTTTTTCCCCTTAAGTAAATTGTTGCAAAATGTCAAGAGAACCTCATATTTTTCCCGTGAAGCAATCCCAGAATCGGCTAGGACATTTTAAACTCTGTGACCTCAGCCTTCAAGGAAGCCTGTTGGGGCATTCAATGTGGCAGGTCGGCCAGCGGCCAGCCCTATCCAGGCACTCTTCCGCGCCCTGATTAACGTACCACCCTGAAAATGTGCGGTGTTCCCCGTATTGTGTCGCGCTTGCATTCCCCCGGGGGGTCATGTGGCCACTCTCAGAGGGCAGGTCGGGGCCACCTCTCCAGTGTACAGATGGCAGTGCTGCAAGCTCACGTCCCTTGTCAGTCTGCGGCCCAGGGTGTCCACGTGACCTATCTCAGAAGCCTGCTGACCCTGCTGTCACCAACAGGCCACATCAGGATCTCAGACCTGGGTCTGGCGGTAAAAATCCCTGAGGGAGACCTGATCCGCGGCCGGGTGGGCACCGTCGGCTACATGGGTGAGTAGGACTCTGTCCGTTTTGCCCATTGAGCCTTCCCAAGGCCATCTTGTCTTCTCTCCCCTCTCCCCCAGCCAGTCTGCTCCACTGCTCAGAGTGGAGCGTTGGTCCCCACAGGCTTTCTGGGAGGTCTTAGTAGGTGGAATGGTGCCCTGGCCTGTGGACCCAGGCCTACCTAGGTCTCAAAGTCAAGCCACTTGGATTGGTGGCCAGAGCCAGGCACTAATATTGTAGGGCGGGGGGGGGGGGTGCTATTGCTGGAGTAGGAGCCACCTTGGTGAGGTGCCTTGCAGACAGCCCTCTGGGGAGACTTCTGAGGGTAGGAAGGTCATTAGGAAGGGCTCTAAGGGCTAGAGAAATGGCTGAGTGGTTAAGGTTAAGGCCTGCAGAACCTAAGGACCCATGTTCAATTCCCCAGAGCCCATGTAAGCCAGATGCGATGGTGGCATCTGGAGTTCATTTGCAGTGGCTAGAGGCCCTGGTGTGCCCATTCTCTCTGTCTCTCTCATAAATAAATAAATAAATAAATAAAAATATTTTTTAAAAAAGAAAGGTTTGGGCTGGAGAAATGGCTCAGCATTTAAAACACTTGCCTGCAAAGCCAACGGACCCAGGTTTGATTCCCCAGGACCCACGTAAGCCAGTTGCACAAAGGGCCGCATGCATCTGGAGTTATTTTCAGTGACTGGAGACCCTGGCGCACCCATTGTCTCCCTCTCTCTTTCTCATAAATAAATAAATAAATACAATTTAAAAAAAAAAAATGGGGGTCTCCAAAAAGAGAGGACTGTGCTGTGTCAACAAGCTTGAGTCTAAGAACAGACCCGCCCCGCCTCCCCTCAGGCAGCTCCAAGACCAACACCCCGGGGGTTGCTAGGAAAGGACCCACACTAAACCCAGGTCCTTAGAATTCCCTTCCAGCTGGGAACACCACCCAGGCTCCCACCTGGATGTGTGCCCGTATGCCCCTATTCACAAAGCTCTGGGCCACATTTCCTGCTGACCTCTGCCCAGGCCTGTGCCCGCAGAAGACCATGTGGGACTTAGTGCTTTTTGTCAGTCCTTTTCAGACTACCCGCCCACCACCTGGCCACCTGTGGGGCGTGAATCTGTGTGAGAGTGTGTATATGCCCATGTGAATGCTGATAGAGAGCTACCCAGACAGGATGGTCAGAGGGTGGTTGGGGGGAGGGTGATCACAGGTGGATAGACAGACGCATACATCAGCTTGCCCGCACGTTTGTGTCACTTTCAGTTGCACGGCCTCTGTAATGTGTACACGGCACGTGTACCTGATGCCCGTGGCTGGTCTGATGACATAGCAGTGACAAAGGCAGTTTTAGCTGGAGAGACAGAAAGGGGGACCAAGGGCATTTCCACCCACCTCAATCAGAGCCCGAAGCCCCAGTCGGAGCCCCCCATTCACAGGGCAACTGGTAGGGAGCAGTCAGAGGTTGGAGGGAGGGTTGCCCTTCCCTGAAACCCCCGTCTTCCGTGAGTGACACCATCACCCCTGGGTGTGGCTAGGGTGAGGAGCACAGCCGACCCTCCTCACCCCGACCCTCTGTCTCAGCCCCGGAGGTCCTGAACAACCAGCGATACGGCCTGAGCCCCGACTACTGGGGCCTGGGCTGCCTCATCTACGAGATGATCGAGGGCCAGTCACCGTTCCGCGGCCGCAAGGAGAAGGTGAAGCGGGAAGAGGTGGACCGCCGCGTGCTGGAGACCGACGAGGTGTACTCCCCGAAGTTCTCCGAGGAGGCCAAGTCCATCTGCAACATGGTGAGCTGCTGGTGAGCCCGATATTGTCCACAGGCTGCTGCTCAGAGCGCCATCTAAGGCGAAGGGACCAGTAGCGGGGCACGCCAGGCAGTGGGTGGCGCCGCCCTGCACAGCGGAGTGGCTGTTACTCCTTGCTGTGCACGGGGTAGTCGGAAAGGCCTTGAAAGAAGCCTTGGGGTGGCAGGGCGCACCCCAAGGGGCGGGGCTGAGGCGAGTGCCTGTGCAGCATGAGGCTTTGTGAAAAAGTCGGTGCAGGACAGGAAGGACCACCTGGACTGGTACGTCTGATACACTGGTACATCTGGCACAGTGGGCTCTTGGGACAAGCCCTGCCCATGACCTGGACCCTTCTATTTCTTTAGCTCAAGACTCCAGGCATCAGTTTGAGGGCTGCAGAGGGTGGCGGTGTCCTCACAATCTTGAGCATCTAACAGTTCTCCATCCACTCAGAGGGTGTGTGACACCGCTTGTGGATGGTGAGAGTTGACCTGTCCATGGGCAGGACATGAGAGGAGGCTTCGACAGGAGAGGCGGGTCGGACTGCATCTGGGTACCGGGCAGCCAGAGAGCAAGGAGGGAGTGGTAGGGGGGCGTCAAGTCTGCCCTGGACCACTTTCCTCCCTCAGCCCAGTGGGCCCCACTCCAGGACTGGCCTCAGGCCCTTCCTTTGCCTTGATGGGGAGCTGCTGCTTCATGGTCCTGCCTGGCTCTCGGGATCCCAGGTCCTGCCGCAGGCAGCTGCTCTCCAGCGCTGGCCACATGGAAGCAGGAGGACCCCGAGCCCCGCTCGCTGTGCACCTGTAAGCGCTCAGGCTTGCTCCTCCGGGAGTCCCGCTCCACCTGGAGTACCAGACGGGCAGCCGAGGCCGGGAGGGCCTCTCCTCTCCTCTCCTTTCCCACCTCTGAGGCCAGGGCAGCCTTGGGCAGACTCAGCATGCGTGTGTCCACACGCTCAGACTGGAGCTGAGGGAGGAGCAGACCCGGGAGCTCGAAGGAAAACGGTTAAGTGTCTGTACTTTATAAAGTGGCTCAGGATTCCTGGGCATAGCACCCCACCCCAGGGGACCCCACCCCTGCTTCTGCCCGGCCACTTCTTAACCAACTTCACTCACTAGTCGTAGAGTTCTGGGAGGAAGGTCTGGGGGCTGGATCTGCTACCTGACTACATTCAAATAAAAAAGAGGAAGTAGCCGGGCCTGGTGGCACTGCAGACCCGTAATCCCAGCACTTAGGAGGATCGCCGTGAGTTCGAGGCCACCCGGAGACTACATTGTTAATTCCAGGTCAGGCTGGAACAGAGTGAGATGCTACCTTGAAAAAAAAAAAAAGAGGAAGTATAGATCTGTTATTGACGTGTGTACAAGACATGGGATAACATGTAACATGTAAACACACAGTCGACCCCTACAGCCTGTTGGCCAGCCCCAGAGAGATCCAAATAGCCACCACACGAGGGCGGGGGCACGGACGGTACTTGGTTATTCCCCCGTTGAGCAGTGGCACAGGGATATAGAAGGGACATCAGTCAGACAGCCGTGGTCAGGGTGTCACTGAACATCCCAGATCAGAGTCAGGAATTTCATGAAGCGGTCTCAGGAGAGCTCAACAGAGACATCAGATGTGTTGCGGCTAGCAGGGAGAGAGGATCCCGATTTCCACCCCCAGGCTCCCACACTTTCATTTCGGTCTCATTCATGGTGCTGGGATCTCCTGCTTTAACCTGGGACACCGCTGTCCCTCTGCTGCCCCCTCGTGGCCAGTGGAAGAAAGGTTGGCAAGGTCCATTGCTCTTGTGAACTTGGCCTGTAGGTCAAGTGCAATTCATTGACAGTGTCCAATCATCGCCCCCCCCCCCCATCTTTGTCCCGTGGAAGAGCCTCCAGAAGCCCTAGCCTTCTCTTGAGGTCTTTGGATTCTGGGCCTCCTCATCCTCCACAATCTCTGGGGACCAGTACCAGGTTTGCCTTGACCCCCACCCCCCAACAAGTCCTGACTCCAGCTACTGCGCTTGTGAACCATGGAGACCACTCCTCTTAAAGCAAGGAAGCTGGCCTCGGGCCTCAGCCTTGTCTCCCGAGGTCCAAAAGTGTGTGCGTCTCACTGTCCTGTCCCCAAGTCTAGTCCCAAGACTCAGCACTCACATACAGTGCCCATACTGCAAACATCCCTCCCTCTCTCTCTCTCTCTCTCTCTCTCTCTCTCTCTCTCACACACACACACACACACACACACACACACATGCACAGACACACACAAAGCTGGTTTACTGGCATCTCCAGAAGACAGTAAAAGTCATGGGCTTGGCTGCTATTCCTGCCCGGCAGAACCCGAGCCCTGCTCCTCAGCCCACCTTTGCCTTTGTTTCTGTCGTTGGCACCATGGTCTGCCAGCCCTGGAGGCTCTAGGGCTGTAGCAGCACAGACAGCCAGACAGCCGCTGTACAGACAGATGCACCTCTTTGACAGAGCCCGGATCCTTGCATCTAGCAAAAAGGGAATTGTGGGCGCTGACCTGAGCCACCAGTCCAGTAGTCCCCCCAAAGGGTGACATCCTTAGTGACTGAAGGACTAGTCCTCGCAAGGACGTGGTCCTGTCCTCACTCTGCTGCACCTTTGGCTCTTCTGTTCGGGGAGACATCCCCCTCCACACAGCGAGTTCCGGAAGGCCATGCCGTAGAAGCCAGTGGGAGGGCTCAAGGACTCAGGTGGAGCTGGCAGAGGCCACAGTGTACCTCTGCACTTTGACCAGTGGGCAGAAGGCAGGGCCCAAAGGCATGGCCTCATGGAGCTCTTTTGTCACACACAGCTGCTCACCAAAGACGTGAAGCAGAGGCTGGGCTGCCAGGAGGAGGGAGCCGCCGAGGTCAAGAGACACCCCTTCTTCAGGAACATGAACTTCAAGCGCCTGGAGGCCGGCATGTTGGACCCTCCCTTCATTCCAGATGTGAGTAAGCACCAAGCTCTGCTCACTGCTGTCCTCCTTAGCAGCCTGGCACCTACTGCCCCTTGCTTCCCTCTGACCACTTCATACCAGTGCTGCAAGTGAACTTCATGCCAGGAAGTGCAGGTGGGAGCCCCACGCTGGCTGTCCAGTGACAGGTATTCACCTAGGTCCACGGGAACTCATGCAGCCAGGAATGGCGTCCTCTTCACAGAGGAATGCTCCCCGAGAATAGAAAGAGTCAGGCCCGACTTCACCTAAGAGGAAGTCTTAGCAGATGGTGGAGGGAGTGTCTACCACGGCGTTGGCTCTCAAGTCATGGTGCCGGTTTGAAGTCACTTAGGGAGAAGTTTTGGGCTGGGGCTGGAGCTCAATTGGCCCTGGGTTCAATCCCAAGCCCCAAACCAGGTGCTGCAGCGCATGCCTGTAATCCCAGCATTCCAGGCACGCAGGCAGAAGGATCAGAAGGTCAAGGTCAATTCTGAGTGAATTTGAGGCTAGCCTGGGATACATGGGGCCCTGTCCAGGACCAGGCTTGAACATCAGGAATTTTCTTAAAATTTATATTATGAGAGACAGAGAGAGAATGGGCACACCAAGAACTTCAGCAAACGAACTCCAGATGCATGCATCATGTTGTGCATCTGGCTTACGTGGGTCCTGAGGAATTGAACCTGGGTCCTTTGGCTTTGCAGGCAAGCGCCTTAACCGCTAAGCCATCCCTCCAGCTCAGCACCAGGAATTTTCGAACCTCTTCAGACGATTCTGACTTGCTGCTGGAGTTGAGAGCTACTGTGTTGTAGCAAAAGTCACCAGCCAGGAGTTGGGTTGTTATTTTTAACATCGAGGGCAATGGAGTGACCACTGTTCAGCATCCGTAGAAACCACAAGAGGGAGATGGCAGTTGTGTTTCTGGGTCAGTAACCTGCCCTGAAGATGAGTTGGGCATCCAGGCTGGGGATTGACAAAGGTTAGAAGCCATCCATTTGGCCTCTGGGGTACCTGTTGCTATGGTGATGGGATGAGCTCACTCGTGACACAGGACATATCTGTCAACGTCTCTTCATGTTCTGGGCCCTGTGCCAGCCCCACGGGCTGCATGGGGAAGGTTACCCTGGGCTGTCTTCCTCATGGTCTCCGTCTAAAGAAGTGAGGTGTTAGCAAACACCCTTTATACGAGTGGAGCTAGGACATGCAGCAAAGTGCAGAAGTCCCGGAAAGGAGGCTGGAGGCTTTTGAACGGAGTTGGGAGGAGAAACTTCAGGCCATGGCTGCGCTGCATGGGAAAAGTGGCACTTCCGGTCACTGGGACACCCAGGCTTGCCTGGGACTGCCATGGCTTTAGCACTGAAATGTCCAGTGTCCTGACAGACAGGTGTGACCCGGCCCGTCAGGCTGCAGATCCCCTCATTGTGCTCCGTAGAAGCCAGATCGCCTATCGGGTGAGCCCCTTGCCTCCCAGTTCTGCAGTAGCCTGTGGCCCAGGTGGCCCATGTCCCCTGTTTGGGCAGCAAGGCCTCTCCGCACACCAGCTGGAAGGGCGGTGGATGGAAATTGCAGGGTCTGTCGTCCTGAGCCCCCGAGGCTGGCCTTGTCCTCTCTCTGCCTCCGGTCAGGCCCTCATGGCTCCTTCCCCACCACCTTAGGGCCGGGGTCCTAACCCACGGGTGCTGTTACTGGCTTAATTGACTTCACTTCACTTGACTCTCTTAAAAACCAAAATAAATGGGTTCCAAAAAGAAACTTCTCCGAGGAGCTAATAGCCACGAGATGGTAGGTTTTGGCATGTTAGGTCAGTTTCTGTGCCAGTACAGATTTTCTAAATACCCTTTTAAAAACCGTTCATCTGCATACCTCCCAGGGCCAGCTCCATGGGCTTGGCATGCAGTCATCCTGGCCCCACTTGGCTCAGTGCCCCCACTGTTGCTATCTTGAAATTCTAAATATTTCTTGAGCATAGAGCACTTCATTTTCACTTTTCACTGGGCCCCTTCAACTGCCTTGATGAGCACCCCAAGTGTGTGCCTTGGAGATGGAAAGGGCAAATCACAGGTGCACGGCGGAGTCTCCAACCCCCCCCACCCCCGCTCCACCGCCCACATACCCTTCAGCTCAGAGGTTTGCTCTGCTCGGAGCCATATGGCCTTAAGCCTCCTACTTACGCCTTGAGCAGGAGGCCTCTGCAGACAGGAAGGAAGGTTCCAGAAAGTGCTAAGGCCTGAAACCAGGGCTAGAACCTCCTGGGGAGGGAGGTTACAGCCCACACCCAGACTACACGCCAACTCATGACCTTTGAGTTACCTAGTGTTTGCGCTGGGCCCTGGGCCAGGCCAGAGGAGCCTGTGTGGACAAGGCCTCTGCTTTCCAGAACGCATCCGGCACCTAGCCTGGGATTCCCCCTTAAGACTCCAGGTTCCCAGAGCCTTTGCAGCCTGTCCTGTTGGAGGCCAAGGTCCAGCCAGTTTGGCCTCAGTGGGCCTCTATGGGTCAGGTTCCCAGCTCTTCCTGGATTGGGGGGAGGAGGGTGGGCTGGGCTGCCAGGGTCACAGTCGCCCACACTCAGAGCAGCAGCAACGCGCAGCGGCCCCATGCCCAGGGGCTTCCCTTATCCCCATGGACAGAAAGGTAAGCGAGACTGAGGGTACAGGTGACTTTCGTACGATTCCTAAGTTCCACAGCAGGGACTGTGTGATGCAGGGTCTGTGAAGACACCACTCATGAGCCGGGCGTGGTGGCGCACGCCTTTAATCCCAGCACTTGGGAGGCAGAAGTAGGTGGATCGCTGTGAGTTCGAGGCCACCCTGAGACTCCATAGTGAATTCCAGGTCAGCCTGGGCCAGAAGTGAGACCCTACTTCAAAAAACAAACAAACAAACAAAGACAACACTCATAGCCAGGCGTGGTGGTGCACGCCTTTAGTCCCAGCACTCAGGAGGCTGAGGTAGGAGGATCACCATGAGTTTGAAGCCAGCCTGAGAATGCATGGTGAATTCCAGGTCAGCCTGGACTAGAGGAAACCCTACCTCCAAAAACAAACAAACAAACAAAAAAACCCACCACTCATTGCTCTTTATGGGGAGAGGCCAGGACATATTCCTGCTGGGGCCACATCAGGCACCTCAGGCCACCTTCCGTCAATGCCTGATGCTGTGAGGCTGAGCCCTGTTCATATCCTTACTCTGGCCTGGTCCCTGGCATCCATTCTCTCTATGAGGAAGAGACCACAGGCCCCAAACCACAGCCCTATATCCAACAGAGAAGGCACTGGGAGAAATGCCACCTTCCCAATGCTGTGGGGTGCCCTCTTTCCCGCTTGGCACCAGCTGGAGAGAGATCACAGGGCGACCTGCGGTACGTGTGAGGAAGCACTGGCAGAAAGGAGCTCTGGGCCGGGCAGCTGCACACCCCCAGCTCTCCCTCCACTCCCTCCGAGATCTAGTGGAGCTGACAGAGAGAAGCTGAGGTCTAGGGGCCCGCAGGGTGAAGGAGTCTTAGGAACAGGCCTCCATCATACCCCAAGGACCAGCTCAGGGCCATGGCCCTGCGTGACGGAGCCCTGTGTCTTGCCAGCCCCGAGCCGTGTACTGCAAGGACGTGCTGGACATCGAGCAGTTCTCCACCGTGAAAGGCGTCAACCTCGACCACACCGACGACGACTTCTACTCCAAGTTCTCCACGGGCTCTGTGCCCATCCCATGGCAAAATGAGGTGGGCAGGGTGGGCCACCAGCTTTGCTCCCAGAGGGGATTAGTGCTTAGCCCAGCTGAGGGTATGAGAGGGGCCAGAGTGGCTGCTGGGTGGGGCAGTGGGGGGTGGTTGCTGGAGCTTGGGATGGGGTCATAAGCCAACGAAGTGGCCAAGAGGGGATAGATAGATGGTCACGGGCACAAGGGCGGGAAGGGGCGGCTGAGGAGGTGCAAGCACTGAGTTGGGGAAGTAAGCTCACCGGAACAGCAGCGTGGGCAGGAGGGGAAATAGGCAATGGGAGGCGGTTTGGGGAAGTGGGGAAGTTCGCCTCCCACGGTTCTGTTCTCAGTGGGGTCTGCACATGGCTAGGTAGGGGAGGTGTCTGCCCAGCAAGTCACAAGTGAGCCCTGTGGGGAGGATGGCCCAAGGCACGGAGGATGCTGCTCAGTGGGGGAGGCTGGTCCCCTGGAGACCCTTTCCACCCCATACAGCCATGTCTCTGCCTGGCTTCCCCAGATGATAGAAACAGAGTGCTTTAAGGAGTTGAATGTGTTTGGACCCAACGGTACCCTGTCTCCAGACCTGAACAGAAGTCAGCCTCCGGAACCACCAAAGAAAGGGCTACTGCAGAGACTCTTCCGGCGTCAGGTGAGAGCCCTGGCCTGGCCAGCCCCGGCCTCAGCTCCTGTGACTGCAGAGTGGCAAGACCAGAGCTGCTGAGCGCCTCCCGCCTGTGGGGTCCGGCAGCTTGGAAGGGCCAGTCAGTGTATCCAAAGCCCCAACACCCTTTCAACTGATGTGACACCCCAGCAGAAGGATCAGGCCCCTCCGGAGCCCACCCACCCGCAGGGGAGAGTGTTGAGCAGGCACCGCTGGCCTCTGTCCATTGGACGCAGTGGCACCTCTTTCCCCCAGTCGTGATGGCCAGAACGGTCCCTGGACATTACCACATGTCCTTTGCGGGACAAAACCACCCCTGGCTGGGAACGGGTGTCTCATAATTCAGTGGGTACGCCCCAAGCTGCCAGCCTTTGGGAAAAGACCTGCGTCCCTCAAAGCCTGTTTCTGCTGGTGTGGACCAGATGGGAGACTAGCTCTGAGTAGGGCCTGGAAGAGTGTGAGAATCCTGTAGCCCCAACCCACTGACACCCACAAAAATACTCCTCTTAGCCTGGCCCTTCAAGACACTGGTGTTCCAGGATTCCCATCCTAGAACCTGGAAGACTCCCCTACCAGCCTCCCCTACCTCAGAGGGGAGGATGAAGATGAGGATTCAGGTGTAGCTCTGGTCCCCTGTTTATCTTACCTCCCTCCCTAGAACAGCGAGGATGAGGCTGGTTGTTCACAGGGCTGTGCTGTGGATAAGCTTTAACAGGGCTTCGCCTGTTCAACGTCCACTGCACCCCAACCTTCCTCCAACAACTCACTCCACCAGCGTGTCTTGGACACCTCCTGTGTACTGGGAGAGAAGAATCACTTCCCTTCGCACCTCCTTGTGAAGTGTGAGCCCCCGTGTGCGCTCCCATTGCCCCGTTTCACAGACTAGGGAAGTAAGGCTCAGAGTGGCCGAAGAAGTTCACAGTCACACATCTGCTGAGGACAGATCAGGGAACAAGCCTCGTGGAAAGGACAGACTGAGGGCCCCGAGTTTGTGGTTTTTAATCTAAAAGTTTCGTATAAGTCTCTCATCCTATCCTGTAACATACTGGTGTAGTAGCATCGCTTTTGAATGTTTCCTTGGGTGAAATTATAGTTCCAGAAAGAAATTACCTTTCCCCTTGCCTGTGTGTCTTAGTCTCCAGGAACTCCCTAAGTCTTAGAAAGAGAGCTTGCTGTGGAGTCTCATGGACCTCAGTTCAAATCCAGCCCTGCAACTTCCTGGTTGGGTAGCCAGACATTCATCAAGCCTCTGAGACTGTTTGGTCACCTGAAGTTAGAAGTACTCACTGCCTAGAATTGTGCAGACTGAGGTAGCAAGTGGTCTCCCAAACATGGTGCCCAGCCATAGCACACCCCCAAAGCCAACATGTGCCTTCTGCTTCCTTATACCCTGAAGGGCCCAGCCCCCACAGAGATGCTAAAGCAGTACCAGTTGTTTTTGAGCCAGACATGGCCTAGAAGTCTTACACACCTGGGCTCTTTTCACTCCCTCAACAACCTTGTAAAGAAACTACTGGCTCAGCGGGTAAGTCACTTGCCTGCAAAACCTAATGACCCCGGTTCAATTCCCAGGACCCAAGTAAAGCCAGATGCACAAAGTGGTGCATGCATCTGGAGTTTGTTTGCAGTGGCTAGAGACCCTAGTGTGCCCATTCTCTTTCTCTCTCTGTCTTTCTCTACTTGGAAATAAATAAGAAACTCCCCTTGTCCCTCCTTATGGGCCAGGAAACCAAAAGATTAAATGCGCCGCGTGAGGTTACTCAGCTGGGGTGTGGTAGATGCCGGATTCTAAGCTAAGCAGTGCAATGCCTGGCCTGCAGGCTTAACTGTACAGATGTTCTGGAGGGGACCCCTTTCTACCCGGACTGAGGGCTTTCCTAATTCCACGGCTTTTCTCGGCCACAGATGAAATCCTCTGCCCAAGGAGTGGCTTGTGGAAGAATGCAGAAGTCACAAAGCAAGAGGGGAGGGTGAGAGCTGCCTGGGTCCCCACGGCTGTATGAACTCCGGGGTTTGAGTTCACCAAGGACTGACTGACTCTCTTTCTTCTACCCTCCCCCAGCATCAGAACAATTCCAAGACCAGTTATAACCACCACATAAATTCAAACCACATCAGTTCAAACTCCACCGGAAGCAGCTAGCTTCAGCTCTGCACCTTGAAGTCCGCAGTGGACCCTCTACTTGGAAGCAGAATCTGTGGCCAGCAGGGCTTCCTCGCTGGCTGGGTGGCCAGGGGAAGTTCCCCCCAGGAGACAGGGAAGGCTACCATTCACCCCGCCCCCTCGTTAATGAGCCTCGAGGTTTCTCAAAGAAATTTCCACTCAGGTCTGTTTTCCAAGGCGGCCCCGAGCTGGGGTGGACTGGATTTGCCCTTGTTGAACATTGCAATAGAAACCCAATGGGGTACGACATCTTGCACGGATTTTAATAGCGACCTAACTAGAACTGAATTTTTGTCTTTTATTATTTTTAAAGGAAAGTTTTGTAAATTTCTCTATTGTCTCAGTTTACATTTTGTATATTTGTATTTAAATGAAAGTCAGACTTTGAGGGTGTATATTTTCTGTGCAGCCACTGTTAAGCCATGTGTTTTAAGACATTTTAGATGGGGGGGGGATTTACAAAACAAAGTAATAATAATGTGATTCCAGACTTCCAGAACCTCAAATGAGAAAACGTTTTTATTAAATGTAGAAAATGTTTCACCTTTCACCTTCAAAGGCCTGGTTACATCTACCTGGATCCCATCTCTCCAACCTTTTCCTCAACATTGTTACCACCCTCCTGTTGGCTTGTAACAATTTGATTACATGCCAAAGAAGCACTTGGGCACCCTTTCCCCCCAAACACCTCTGTGGACTGTAAAATCACAACGGGCCTGTCCTGGTGTGAAGTGGCCAGCATGCCAGGGAGGGGGAGGACTTTGCCCAGCAGGCTCAGGCGGACCCTGGCTGCCAAGGCCCGTGTTTCTGTTGTGTTTGGAGATTTCCGTTAGACGGTCTTTTAGAAGCAGCGTGCTGATGATAAGAACCTGTCTCGGAATCCCAAACGGTCCCAAGTACAGAGCCTCAGGAAGGGAGTCTGCAGAGAGAAGGGAGGCCCGCCCAGGGTGTGGCCGGTTCTACCAGGTCTTAACACATACAAGGGGGTCCCAGAGATTTGCTGCTCCACGTGGGGGAACCCAGCCAACAATGAAATGCAAAACCGCTCATTGTCACCTCTCCAGGAGAGCTGGCCTGGGGCTGGTTCTAATCATGCTTCTCAGAGTGGGAGTAACCAACCCCTGGAGGACTTGGTGGCTTTGCTTGGCTAGCTAGCCCTGGGGAGCAGCTAGCCCCCCACCAGGATGGGGTGAGCAGCTGGCCTCACTGCTGCCGATGCTGGCTGAAGTCCTGACTGGTCTCAGCTACCAGCAGCTACCAGGGTTTCTCACACAATGGGCAGAGTGCTACCGGAATCAGCTCCTCCTGTTGAAATGTAAGTTCCTGGGTCCTCAGAGTGAGGCCCAGGAATATGCATTCCTCCACACACCCCCCTTTTTTTGAAACAAGGTCTCATTATATAGCCCAGAGTGGCCTCAAACTCAAAAGCCCCAGCCTCCTGAGTGCTGGGTCTCCAGGTGGGCACTGCTAGGGAAGCCACATCATTCTGAGGCCCCCGTAGTATGAGAGCCACCGCCTTAGGCCACCCGTGCGGCTGTGAGTGTGACCAGCCCAAATTCATTTCTCTGGGAAACCCAGCAGCTTTGGGGCCTGAGCCTGCAGAGAGGAAAATCCCCAACACGCCAGCCTCATGCCTGCTTCCACGGTCTTCTCCAAACTTTTCCCAGATCCAGGGCTCACTGGGGCCTGGCTTTTGGAACTGGGCATTCTGAGGTCCTCTTACAACGGGAGGAGGAAACAGCCAGGTAGGGTTACCTTCCAAGCCAGCCGTGCTCCGTCAGCACTTTTCTTGGACTGAATGCTAAATGAACACACACAGCCGTACCCAGGCTCCGTGGGACACAGGACTCTCGGTGTTGCCTGATCCACAAACTACTGTTGATGCTCCTTCCTTGACAAGAAAGGCCCATCACCCTCCTGGGATGGTCACCAGCCCAAGCCGTTTCTGCCCGACCCTGCCCCTTAGCAGAGGTTTGTTCCTCTTGCCTCATGCACAGCCTCTCAACCCCTTGACAGATGGGTGGCTGTTGGGAAAGCAGTTGCTCCTTAGACCTCGGAGTCAAAGCATTTGTCCATTTGCAGCAGAAAATCCCCAGGGAGCAGCAACACAGGGCACACAGTGTGCCCTCTCACGAGGGTGTCGCTGCTCCTCACACTCAGCCCTGTGCACTTGACTCTTTGGGAACTGTCTTCCTTCACCTTCGCCACCTCTTCCCCGGGGGCCCGTGGGAGGTAGGGGCAGTCACGTGGCCTACTC
Source organism: Jaculus jaculus (assembly GCF_020740685.1). Classification (NCBI taxonomy): domain Eukaryota; kingdom Metazoa; phylum Chordata; class Mammalia; order Rodentia; family Dipodidae; genus Jaculus; species Jaculus jaculus. Next base: position 14,481,230 of record NC_059102.1, on the reverse strand, counting down.
AGTCTTTCAGTTCCTTTGGACCCACTCATGGCCTCATAAGTAGAGAACCGTGCCTGGAAACCAGCCCCTTCTCCCCTCCAAGTTCTCCCACCTTGGTTTCTATAGCTGCCGTTTTTAAAAAATGTTTTTTTAAACTACAAACAACCAACCCCAGCTGCCCATTCACCTGTCCAAGAGAAGGCATACTGGACAGCGGGCGGATGGAACTGTCGTACATTTGAGCTCTTGGCAGAAGAGCCCTCTCTGCTCCTCCAAGTGAGACGTTTTTCTCACCAGATGTTCGCTGACTTGGTGCCTTTGGGTTAGAATAGCTCCTCTGATTCTGTTGGTCAGGAAGCTGGCTGCTGTCCACAGTGGACAGGGCTCTCTCTGCCATGATCACTCTGGCTTCTGATATCACCCAGAATATTAAGAAGGCCTGATACACACCGTGATGGACGACGGCATCCGCCCTCCGTTTATTCTTGAACCTGAACCACGGGCCTCCGGGGCTCCTCGACCCCGCCCAGCCCATTTGCAACAACCACGAGGCTCACCTGTCTCCTGAAAGGCATCGCTGTCTTGGAGAGCCTGCCACAGAGACACGGGCGAATGCTTTCAATGACACCCCAACAGGCAAGTGCCCCCCTCGCAGGATCGGTGGTGAGTTCTGGGAACACGTGTACAGACACCCCTTTGCATTGGAGGTGAGCGAGATAGGGTTGCCTGCTGTGGAGCCCAGGCGGGACCCTGAGCGCGCTGGGGTCACACAGCCCACTGTTGAGATCCATCCTTTTCTTCCAATCCTGTCCTTTCTCGAAAGGCTCGGGTCATTCTACCAACCTTTTCACTGAGCCACTGACCTCAACACAGAGTAGGCGCCGCAGCCTCCGGGAGCCTGGCATCCGAGGCCTTGCCAAAGGGCCTGGTGGCTGCTTGGACAACCAGAGGTTTGCGGAGAGGAGAAGAACATGCTGGTTCATGTGATGCTGGACTCTTCGCTTGGGCTGCTGCGTGCTTACTCCCGGCGGCTCCTGTTTTCATAACTTGACACCCTGAGGTAGGACCTTTTTAGTAGATATCCTTCTGTGTTTGGAAACCACATCACCCGTTCTTCCTGGTCACTGAAGGCCATAACTGGAAAGCCTCAGTCCTAGAGCACTTGCTGCACCCAAGCATCCGGCTGTCAAAGCTAAGAGGTGTGCAAACCAGGTCCTGTGTAGGCATGGGGGTGTCTCATGTGGTCTAAACTAAAAGGCTTGGCCCAGACCAGCGATTTAAACCATGTGAAAAACCAGCTCACCCTAGGAGGGAAAGACACCCCAGAGATTCTAGATACCTTTCCTTAGTCCATCAAGAAGTCGGTTTTGTGATAGATCAATACCAATGCTCTCCATTAAAAGAGCTTGTGGCTACTGGCATTGTGAAAGTAATAATAATAATAATAATTCTAGTACCCAAAACGGTCCTATTTTCTTGCAGGGAGAGTTTAGCACTGGTGAATGAATAGGGTTCCGTGTCATTTCTGAAGAGAACAGCTTCTGTTCTGCTGCTCTGAGTTCATGTTCCATTTACCATGTCACAGTGCTGCTGTGTCTAGATAGAACCACTGTTGTTGTTTTTTAAAGAGAAATAAATTCCTTAGTGAAAATAACATTGCATTTCTTTCCTTCTACTGAGGTATTGGCCTCTTTCGTGTGTGTGTGTGTGTGTGTGTGTGTGTACGCACACGTGCTGTCTGGAGCATGTCCATACTGGCTTCTGTGGCCTGAGTTATCCTCCAGACAGTGGTCCCATCCCACCCAGATCTAGCCCACACCCTGAACTTCCCACACACGGCCCAGCTCCGTCATCTGAACTCTTACCAGCCCAGCAGAAGGGTGCAAAAGTTCCATCCACCAGGAGTGGCATGGCAAGGGCCACCATGCCCAATGTGGCATCTGTACCCGCCACCAATGAGTGTCCTCCAGAAGCAGAGGCTCTGCAGGGAAGGGAGGGCCGCCCCGCCTTCACATGGGGCTGTCAGGCAGGAGGGTGGCCCACGGACATTGCCCAACACTGAGACCAACCCGCTGAAGGACATCGTCCCCTTGGCTTTTTCTGGGTCTCTTAATCTAGAGTGAGGAGAATGGCGACGTGTGCAGGAATTGGGAAGAGTTCAGAATGGGCACTGGAGGTTTGAGGCTTCTGGCTCCCAACCCAGAGACTGGGGGAGGTCTATAGCATGTCTCCCATGTAAGACAGAAATCATTACTTTCTCTCTCCTGACTCTTGGAAGCAGGCATCTTTCCAATAAGATGGAAACTGCTTACACAGGATTCTTGATGGAAGTGGCTGGAGAGGAAGAGGTGCTCGTGGGTGATGGGGAGGAGTCGGGGGATTGTCTATAACTGAGGAAGGGTCTGTCCCAGAATGGGGAGGAACTACAGAGCAGCAGAGCCAAGAGCAGCTGGTCCACAGACTGCCTTTGAGAAAGAGGCTGTGGTGGTTTGAGTCTCCCGTAAACTTGGGTGTTCTGAATGCTAGGTTCCCAGCTGATGGCAATTTGGGAATTAGAGCCCCTTGGAGGCAGGTGTATTATTGGGGGCCGGCTTATGCGTGTTATAGCCAGTTTCCCTTTGCCAGTGTTTGGCACACTCTCCTGTTGCTATTGTCCATCTGATGTTGGCCAGGGGGTGATGTCCACCCTCAGCTCATGCCATTGTTTCCCCCTGCCATCATGGAGCTTACCCTTGAGCCTGTAAGCCAGAATAAACCCCCTTTTCCCACATAGGTGATTTCTGCCAGCAATGTGAACCTGACTGCAGCAGAGGCCAAGGTCTAGATTTGAACCAGGACCTATGCTCCCAGCACCATCTCTTTTAGAGTTGTATTAATTTGTACTTTGCTTTGGTAGCTCTGGCAAACAAATATATCCATTCAGCTGGAGCCTGCCTAAAGCCTGGATATCCAGACTCCATTCACTAGTACCATGGAGTGGAGGTCCAGGACATGCTAGACCAGAGACCAGACTTCATCCAGACTGCTGCCTGCTTGATCCGCAAAATGGAAATACTTAGAGAACTGCTCCAAGAGGTGTGAGCTGACTGGGTTGGGAATGACATTGGGCACCTAATAGAAAATAGCTGGTAATGGTATTCTTGCCCACCACCCATGTCACATTTGTTCTAGATGCTTCTAAGGAACACCTGAAGCTAGAGGAGGAGAAAGGGCAGAGACTCGGGGATCATACTAGAGCTGTCAGGGCTAGACCCACTAGATCATACTTAGTCCCTAAGGGAAGCCCCAGTGATCTCTCTGGGCCTGCCACTTGGGCCACGGATACCTGGAGAAGCCTGCTGGGCAGGAGAGGGACCTGCAGGAGACCAGGGTGAGGGCATTCCCCACCCTGCATCTTCTCAGCACCAGGGCCAAGCCTGAGACACACTCTCAGCCCTCCGACAACTGGCAGCCTGTTTATTCCATTGATGTTCCGCTGAATCCCGTGGCAGATGTTCTTTCAAGTTAGCAGAAACGGTGCTGGGAAGAGCTCTGTTCAAAAGAGAAGTGAAGGTTTATGTTGGCTTGTGTCCTTGGTCATTTCAGCTGCTCTTGTTTTAAAGGTGTGGAGGAGGAGGAAATTTTACCTTTTCAAAATGCTTCTCACAGGCCCAGTGCATTTCCAGAGAGTAAGTGCATCCTCATATTTAAAGTGGCCTCCAGGTTTTCAAGTGGCATGGTCAAACTAGATCCACAAAGCGTCGGTGGTCAAACCAGGTTCTGATATTGCCTGTGGGAGCCTCCTGTCTTTCTGAAGTCCTTACTTTGGTTGGGAAAAGCAAACGATTTCTTTGTAATCGCCTCAGCCTGCTCCACTGCATGCAAGTCCATATAGTCGAAAGGCCTGGGTTCAAATCCTAGCTTTTAGCTGCGTGTGGTGGTGTCCTCCTTTAATCCCAGCACTCAGGAGACAGAGGTAGGAGGATGGCTGTTCAGTTCAAGGCCAGCCTAAGACTAATGGCAGGTCAGCCTGGGCTAGAGTGAGACCCTACCTCAATCAACCAAAATAAAATCCTAGCTTTTTTTGCTTATGCTTCTGTGACAGCTCAGCCAAATTGCTTACCCAGTCTATGCCTCAATTTCCCAATTTTTCAATTGTGATTAAAAGGATTCGATGAGATAAGAACTGCCGATGGGCTTCTGGTTATCCCCAGGTTAAAGTCAGGGTGGGTGCAAGAAGTAATATTTAGGGCTGGAGGGATGGCTTAGCAATTAACATGCTTTCTTGCAAAGCCAAAGGACCCAGGTTCAATTCTCCAGGACCCACGTAGAGCCAGAGGCACAAGGTGGTGCAAGCATCTGGAGTTTGTTTGCAGTGGCTGGAGGCTCTGGCACTCCCATTCTCTCTCTCTCTCTCTCTTTCTCTCTCTCTCTCTCTCTCTCTCTTTCTCTCTCTCTCATCTGCCTCTTTCTAACTCTTTCATAAGTAAATAAATAATATTTAGTGTCTTGCCATTCTGGGAGCTGAAGTTGGGGATGAAAGGGACACCAGGGACCAGGACAGCAATTCTATAGCCTCTGGGGTTAGAAGGTTCCAGGCTGGAAGAGGTCTGAAGTTGGGACTGATGAGTTTCAGAATCTGGAAAGGAGTGTCTCCCTTCCCTCTCTCTATCTCGCTCACCATGTGGCTGGAGGTAGTGGACTGTTTCTTAGAATTCAGGCTCAGAGAGAGTTTTTCATCTTAGTAGGATCTCATTCCTCTTATTGAAGAGCATAAGCATAAAAAGATTTTTCCCTCTAGCCCTCTGTGGTGGTTTGAACCCGATCTCCCCCATACACTCGTGCCCCCGATGCTTGGTCCCCGGCCGGTGGCCATTTGGGAGGTGGAGCCTTGCTTGCTAGGGCAGGTGTGTTGTTAGGGGCCGGCTTAGGGGGGTTAGGGCCCAGCTTCCCCTGGCCAGAGCTCAGCTCACTCCCTCGCTGCTTTCTTCCATCTGCAGTGGCGAGAAGCAATGTCCAGCCTCTGCTCTACCGCCCTTCCCTGCCACGATGAAACTGCCCCCCAAGACTACAACCCAAAATAAACCCTTTCCTCCCACCATCAGCTGCTTTGAGCCAGGTATTTTGTCCCAGCAATGAGACGGTAACCTCAACACCGTCCTAGAGTGGAGGCTTCAACTGAGGACAGAGCGATTAGCAAGAGAGCGGCACGCAGAAGTGGACTGGCACGTACGTTGCCTTGCACATAAGAGTGCTTCCCTGAATACTTTTAATTTGGTTGCAGAAATCATTTTAACCAAAAAAAAAAAAACCAAAAAAAAAAAACAACACTAAAATTTCAGAGAAGTGACAAGAAAAGGCACTTTGTGTTGTGGGAAGGCAAATAAATGGGTAAGCTAATGTAAGCTGATGTAGGTCAGGGCTGTTGGCAACATTTATTATATGACTTCCCCTGGTGCTGCCCGGTGGAGTCTAAGATGTTCCTGGAAGAGAGGAGAGGGGACACTTTTGTAAATCTAGCACTGCCTCCAGGAGAAGGAGAGAGGGCTGTGCTTCTCCTGTTGCCGTAAGCTCCAAATGTCCCTCATGTCAAGGGGACACAGGCTGCCAACCTTCAGGGTTTTTCTTTTGCTTTTTCACTGTGTGACATGAATGGACCCACCCCACCCCAATCTCTAGGGTTTTCCCTGAAGCAGAGGCTAGTATATCCTCCAGGTGTTCCTCATAGAAAGATGAGGGCGGAGGGGCTGAAGAGATGGCTTAGTGGCTAAAGGATCCCGGTTCGATTCTCCAGGACACACATTAGCCAAGGGGGTGCATGTATCTGGAGTTCGTTTGCAGTGGCTGGAGGCCCTGGCGCCCCCATTCTCTCTCTCTCTCTTTTCTTCTTCTTCCTCTCTCAAACAAATAAAATAAATAAAAAAATATATATATATATTTTTTTTAGATATCTTTTTTAACTTAATTTAATTTTTTTAATTTTTATTAACATTTTCCATGATTATAAAATATATCCCGTGGTAATTCCCTCCCTCCCCACCCCCACGCTTTCCCATTTGAAATTCCATTCTCCATCATATTACCCCACCCTTACAATCATTGTAATTACATATATACAATATCAACCTATTAAGTATCCTCCTCAAAATATATTTTTTAAAAGATAGGGGTGGAGTGAGAAGAAGGCACCATGGTCACTTCCCCTGCCAGAGTGAAGGGAAGTCTTCCATGCCAGAGTCTGTAACGACAGGTGTCACCAGGCATCTGCTATGCTGTCGCCTGGTCAGCCTTGTCATGGGCTGGGCTGTGTCCTGCAGTCTCCTCACTCACTCTCAGCCCTGGTGGCCTCTGGAGGAGGAGGAGAAGACTGCTCAGCACTGTCCTGTGAGCATCTAGTTCTGGGCAGAGGGTCCTGGGCGATGTCACCTCCGGGAATGGATCCGAGGAGTCCCCACAGGTGCTCTGATCCTTCCTATCAAATGGCATAGTATTTGCAGTTAATTTACATATGCCCTTCTATATCCCTTAAATCACTTCTAGATTTCTTTTTTTTTTTTTTTTTTTTTTTTTGGTTTTTCGAGTTAGGGTCTCACTTTAGCCCAGGCTGACCTGGAAATCACTATGGAGTCTCAGGGTGGCCTCGAACTCATGGCAATCCTCCTATCTCTGCCTCCCGAGTGCTGGAATTAAAGGCGTGCGCCACCATGCCTGGCTTTATTTCTAGATTTCTTATAGTACTCAGTACAATGTATATGCTGTGTATAGTTATTAAAATGTATTGCTTAGGGACTATGACAAGAAAGATGTCAACATGTTTAGTAAAAGCATAATTTTGTTTTCTTTTTTTTTAAATATTTTTATTTATTTGCAAGCAAATATGTGTGTGTGTGGAGAGGGAGAGAGAATGGGAACACCAGTGCCTCTAGCCACTGTAAACAAACTCCAGATGCATGCGCCACTTTGTGCATCTGGCCTTACATGGGAACTGGGGGATTGAACTTGGGTTGTTAGGTTTTGCAGGCAAGCATCTTAACTGCTGAGCCATCTCTCCAGCCCCCATAATTTTGTATTCACCTATTTTCCATCCATAGGTATGGAAGGCCTGATGTCTGGCATACTTTAAGGCTCCCTGAGGCCATGGGTGGTAGCACATGCCTAGAATACTAGCACTCGGGAAGCCGAGGTTATCCTGGGCTAACCCTGTGTGGTGGCTTGATTCATGTGTCCCACATAAGCTTAGGTGTTCTGAATGGTGGGTTTCCAGCTGATGGAGACTGGAATTACCGTCTCCTGGAGGGAGTGTATTGTTGGGGGTGGACTTATGGCAGTATTGGGCACACTCTCCTGTTGCTGTGGCCCACCTTATATTGGCCAGAGGGTGGTGTCCACCCTCTGCTCATGCCATCATTTTCCCCTACCATCATGGAGCTTCCCCTTGAGCCTGTAAGCCAAAATAAACCTCTTTTTCCCACAAGCTGCTCTTGGTTGGGTGATTTCTCCCAGCAATGAGAACCTGACTACAACACCCTGCCTGGATAAAAATAAGTAAGGTCTGGAGAGATGGCTAAGTGGTTAAGGCACTTGTTTGCAAAGCCTAATGGCCCGTATTTGATTCACCAGTACCCACGTAAAGCCAGATGCACAAAGTGGTGTATGCATTTGGAGTTCATTTGCAGCAGCTAGAGGCCTTGGAGTGCTCATTCATATTCTCTCTTTCCTTGCAAATAAATAAATAAAAATATTTTTAAAAGAATGTGGTGCTAGAGAGATGGCTTAGCAGTTAAGGAGCTTGCCTGAGAAGCCTGAGGACTCAGGTTCGATTCCCGGTGCCCATGTAAGCCAGAGGCACAAGGGGGCGCACGTGTCTGGAGTTCGTTTGCAGTGGCTAGAGGCCCTGGTGTGCCCATTCTCTCTCTCTCTGTCTGCCTCTCTCTCTCAGTCTGTTGCTCTCAAATAAATAAAAATAAACAACAAAAAAATTTTAAAAATCAAATAAATAAAAATGATAAAATAATTTTAAAATATTTTTATTTACTTATTTGTTAGCAGAGAGAGAAAATGCGGGTGCGCCAGGACCTCTTGCCAATGCAATTGAACCTTAGATGCATGGACCATTTTGTGCAGCCAGCTTTACATGAGTACTGGGGAATTAAACCTAGGCTTGGGCTGGAGAGATGGCTTAGCGGTTAAGCACTTGCCTGTGATACCTAAGGACCCCGATTCGAGGCTCGGTTCCCCAGGACCCACGTTAGCCAGATGCACAAGGGGGCGCACGCGTCTGGAAATTGTCTGCAGTGGCTGGAAGCCCTGGCATGCCCATTCTCTCTCTCTCTCTGCCTCTTTCTCTGTCTGTCACTGTCAAAGAAATAAATAAAAATAAACCAAAAAAATTTTTTTAAAAAACCCTAGGCTGGCAGGCTTTGTAAGCAAGTGCCTTTAGCCACTGAACCATCTCCCCACTATGATTTTTAAAAGTTTTTAAGGAGAAATAAAAACATCCATCTGCTGTTGTGGTTAAGTGTTGAAAAATGGTTCACTAGTTCTAGTGTCATTCCCAGAGGAGGCCTTGGCACTGAGATGAGAGGGAGATAGGGTTTGGCCCTAGCGACCCCAGCCATCAGCCATCTTAGTGTACAAAAGGATCAAATATATGCTTCACAGCTCGCAGTAATGTAGCCCTTTTTTCCTTGCCTAGTAATAGTCCATCAAATGGTGTATACTAGTGGCTTTCCTTATTCCTGTGACTTACCTGGCAAGAAACATTTTAAGAGAGAAAAGGGCTGGAGAAATGGCTTAGCAGTTCAGGCACTTGCCTGTGAAGCCTCAGGACCCACATTTGATTCTCCAGGTCCCATATAAGCCAGATGTACAAGGTGGTGCATGTGTCTGGAGTTTGTTTGCAGTGGCTACAGAGGAAAGATTTATCATCGTGGAGGGGTGCCGGAGATGGCAAGCATACCATGTCAGGATCACGAGGAATCGAGTGCTGAAGAGCTGCATGACAGTTCCAGCCCAGCTGTCTCTTCCTTGAAGTCTAATGTGGCCCCTCTATAGAAAAATCTTTGGCTCTCTATGCTACAGATATCTGTGGTTTTCTGTATAATGTTTGTCTTTCTCTGTCTTTCACTTGGTGTCCCAATCTCTAAGTTTACTTTTCCAGTAAAAATTGGTATTAGAGAAGTGTTGGTCAGTGTATCTGAAAGAGGCTCTGGCATAGAATTGGAAAAACATGAAAATGGGTCAGAGATAACTGTTTTCCTTAAAGGCCTTAAAGAAAGTCAGGCATGGAGTACAGTAAACTTAGGAGGAAACAATGAACCTCCTGGAACAATGCAAAAATTGTTCTATGACTAATTTTTCTAAATGGTGGCAATTGCAGCAAACTATGACTCTTTACCAAGAATCCTTACAGAAAAACAACCAAAGTCAGAAAGAGTTCAGTTGGGGGGACCAAAGTCTAAGTATTGGAGAGACATGAAAAGGAAAGTTCAAAATAAATGACTGAGGGATAAATGGATCTATTGGATCAGTGATTAATGGTGGGAAACCCCATTTGTGGTGGTTGGTTTTTTTTCTCACCTTTAATATAGTAATTGAAAGTAGAAGTTCAGGAAATCACAAGTGCTTGACCGCACATACATGGGGAAAGTGTGCAAACAGTTAATCATTATAGAGGTCTGACGACTTTACTCGAGGTGAATAATTATGGGATTGTTTGATGTAAAGGAATAACAAAAAGTTTTTATGAATTCTGTGAAACTGTACCTTTCTTGAAGTTTGCTCTTGCATGACATGATCAGAAAATAAAAGACTGAGGCTAAGAGCTGTGGCAGCAGAGAAGCAGAGAAGCAGGGAAAAACAGAGAACAGAGAAAAAGAAACAGAAAAGCAGACAGAGAGAGAAAGATGGGAAAACTCAGCTGCCTTCAGCATCAGCCTGTCAGCTTGCACCAGAACTTGACTTTGAGTCGTTATTGCCCGGCTCCCTTTCACACCTCTCTTCGGGGATTCAGTTTTCCTTCTTTCTGGCTCCTTCATTAATGAACATCATGCATATTTAACATTCCCACTCTACATTTGCTCGAAGTTGTTGACTTAACCTTGGAAGATGTTATGTTTACCATGGGAGAACAAAGACAGAAAGTAGACAGAAGGTACTTCCTTCTCAAATCTAACTCTATAGATCTTCATTGTTCCTTAATACTCAGAGGGAAAGATATGAGGAAGGGAGGGGAGGAAGAAAAAAGGAGGGAGGGAAGGAAACCCTCTGAAGGCTAACTGGAATGAACTGACAATGACAGATTGATGTGAGGGGCCCAAATCTGTTTCACATACATAGGGAATTGAAGGATTTCCCAGTAAGCCAAGGAGGTTCGCATGTTTATGTCCTTCTTCAAAGAAAGAGGGAAATGAGGGGATGAATTGCCCCTGAGAGCAGACAGCAGTCTGTAAATTCTTAGGAAGTTAATGGGCCTGGGAAGTTGACAATAGTTTGTGGTTAAGTGATGGATGCATGCACAGATGTGGCGGGGGTGGGGGAGGAGGGAGCCATGATCCCATGAAAATATGCCCATCTAAATGGATGGATGGGGCTGGAGGAATAGCTTAGCTGTTAAGGTATTTGCCTGTGAAGACTGAAGACCCACGTTTGATTCCCCAGTACCCACGTAAGCCAGATGCACAGGGGAATGCACACATCTGGAGTTTGTTTGCAGTAGCTGGATGCCCTTGTGTGCCCATTCTCTCTCTCTCTGTCAAATCTATAATTTTTTTTTTTAAAAATGAATGGATAAAAAAGGTTGCAGGTGGGAAAGGCCTGTAGCCTGGATGGAAGGATGGATGAGTGGGTAGGTAGATGGAAGGATGGATGTATGTATGGATGGGTGGCCATGTCTCATGAACATAATATGCTCTGTATATAGATGGATGGATGAAAAGGTAGATAAGTGGGAGAGATCTGTATAATGGATGGATGGATGAAGGCATAGATGGATGGATGGATGGAGGCATAGATGCACGGATGTTGTGGGTAACCATGTTCTTATAAACAAGACCTACAGACCCGGTGGGGATTTGCTGTCCCAAAGGCAGAGCACACCGTCCCTGGAGAGTGTCTGGATCTCAGCCTGGTGTCCTGAGTCTGGACAGGCGACACTGGCCCAGCAGAATCAGGTGTGGGGTGGCTAATTAGCCAGGTTCCACACCTGTGACGTGGCAGCCCCTCATCCTCAAGTGTCCCTGTGCCACACTCATTGCAATGACCTAAGAACAGAGTAGACGTTCTGAGCTGTGTGGGGTTGAGTTACCCCATCACCGCGGCAGCCCCTTGTCTCTAAGGATCCAGTAAAGCACTTGGGCTTCTCAGGCCTCCGCCAGTCCTTCTGGAGATTACAGTGACTGGGAAAGCCAGGGAGTGGCATTAGAACCTGGGCTAAAGTAAAGTCCACTGTGGGAGCCAGAGAGCTTCTCTGGGAAATCACCCGCAGGCCTGGGCAGAAAGGAGAGGTACTTGTAGTGCTCTGCTCCAGAGCTGGGGCCCACCATGGTTTCCCACACAGCCCTGGTCTGGCCTACCTAAGGTGAAAGCTGTGGAGAGAAGACTCCAGAGAAATCCCCATGACCTGTGCCTGGTTTCTCTTGCCGCTTCTACCATCACTGCGGACCTCACACAGCAGTTCTGGATTCCCACCCAGCTCCTGGGCACCCGACAAGGAGGGTCCCTGCGTGACAAGAGCTTTCTGTGTGGGGAGAGCCTTCCGTGAGCTGTGCCCCACTCCTTGTGCTTAGCCTGGGCATTCCCAGGCTCCTTCAAGTTCAACCCAGCAACATGCACCTGAGGCTCCCGTGTGTCCTCAGGGTCAGACCTCCTTTCCTACAAGGTCATGCAAGGTGCCATGAGTTTGGGTGTCCTGATCTTAGAGAAACCAAATGTGTCTTTTAGAGGGAAGCCAAAAATCTATGTGTTAAAAACTTTCCTTAAAGTTAAGGATGTAGCTCAGTTGGTAGAATGCTTGCTTAGTATGCCCAACACTCGGGGTTCAGTCCCCAACACCACACCATACATGAGAGCCTGTCTCAAAGAAAACCCATTATAAATGCTTTCTTCTTTTTAACTATTTTATTTACTTATTTGAGAGAGAAGGAGAGAGATATAGGCAGAGAGAAAGAGAGAGAGAGTGAGAGAGAATGGGCATGCCAGGGCCTCTAGCCGCTGCAAGCAAATTCCAGATGCATGCACCACCATGTGCATCTGGCTTTACATGGTCACTGGGGAATCAAGCCTGGGTCCTTAGGCTTGGCAGGCAAATGCTTTAACTGCTAAGCCTTCTCTCCAGCCCCTAAATGCTTTCTTTTAAAAAGTATTTTATTTATTTTTTAAATTTTTTGTTTATTTTTATTTATTTATTTGAGAGTGACAGAGAGAGAAAGAGGCAGAGAGAGAGAGAGAGAATGGGCGTGCCAGGGCCTTCAGCCACTGCAAATGAACTCCAGATGTTTGCCCCCCCTTGAACATCTGGCTAGTGTGGGTCTTGGGGAAACGAGCCTCGAACCGGGGTCCTTAGGCTTCCTAGGCAAGCGTTTAACAGCTAAGCCATCTCTCCAGGCCCCTAAATGCTTTCTTTTTGTGCCACTGTAATCCTACCACTTGGAAGGATGAGGCAGGAGGGTTATGAATTGGAGGCTAGCCTAGACTACCTAGTAAGTACCAGGCTAGCCCAAACTATGGAGGGAGACTTTAAACAGTGAAACACTCTCCTTTTGGAGCTGTGGCAATCCACACTGGAGAAGGAGACAAACAAGATCAGCTCCTTTAGCCACAGGGGACAGAGAAGGCCCCAGAAGCAATGCAAACTGGACTGCAACACCGGGCGTGGTGGCGCACACCTTTAATCCCAGCACTCAGGAGGCAGGGGTAGGAGGGTCACCATGAGTTCGAGGCCACCCTGAGACTACAGAGTGAATTCCAGGTCAGCCTGAGCTAGAGTGAGACCCTACCTTGAAAAAACAAACAAACAAAGAAAACCACACATGAGTTTATGGGAAACATCTGATGCAAACTGCCACAGGGAACGTAAGTCATAAAAGTAAAGAGAACAGTGAGAGGAGGGAGTTCTTAGGGTGCGAGTACGCAGCAGTTCTGTATGGGGAGAACCTTTCCCCAAGGCCATCTCAGAGTGCTGGCAACCGACCCATTGGGTGCTGTGTTAATTTCTCATCGCTGTGACGGAACATCTTAGGGGAGGGAAGATTTGTCTGGGCTCATGGTTTCAAAGGCTTCAGTCCCAGGTGGCTAAGCAAATTATCATGGCAGTGGGAGCCAGTGGCAGGAGAGGGTACTCACCTGGCAGCCAAGCAAAGGGTGAAAGGAAGGGGCAGGGGACAAGACAAGATGTACTTGGACAAGATGTAACTTGCAAAGGCACAGCCCCAGAATCCTCCTTCCTCCAACCAGGCCCCACCTCTCAAGGTTTCCAGCACCTATGCAAATAACACTCCTAACTGGGAACTAAGCCCCCAATACGGAAAGGTGTAGGGATATTTCAAATTCAAATTAAAACAGGGGTCAGGGCTGGAGAGATGGCTTAGTGGTTAAGACTCTTGCCTGCAAAACCAAAGGACCCAGGTTCGATTCCCCAGGACCCAAGTAAGCCAGATGCACAAGGTGGTACTTGCATCTGAAGTTCAGTCACAGCAGCTGAAGACCCTGGCATGCCCATTCTCTCCCTCTCCCCCTCTCCATGTGCTTCTTTCTCTCTTTCTAATAAAATAAAATATTTTTTTTTAAAAAACACAAACTTTATTCCCAAAAGCAGTCCTATAGTTGGATGACTACTGATGTAGACTATAGTATTCTGAAAGATATATATATGCATATATACATGTATATATATATATATATATATATATATATACATACATACATATATATATACATATACATGTATGTATATACATATATCTCTCAGAATAATATATATATATTTCACATATGGTACTCTACATGTGAAGGACAGAAAACTGAGGCCCATGTCACCCATGCTATTGCCCAAGGCTGTCACTTCCATCAGGGTGGGTGATCTACTCAGACCCTCCCCATAATGCCTTTCTGCTGTCTGGAAGCCAGGATGGATATACAGGAAAACTGAGTCCCACGGGGTCTCCTAAAATTAAGCTGATTTTCATTTATTGGTTTTATTATCATTTGAAGTTTTGGTCAATGTCATATAAAGCAAAAGAACTTCAGGGCTGGATGATGTCTCAGTTATAAAAGCACTTGTTACGTAAGCTTTGTGGCCTAGTTCAGAGCCCGTGTAAGTGCTGGGAGTGGTGACATGCGTCAGTAATCCCAGCAGGTCCCCAGAGCAAGCTGGCTCACTAGTCTCACCAAATCAGTGAGCTCCGAGTGGAGCATACAACTTGATTCAATAAATAAATTGGACAGCATCTGTCAACCTCTGGCCTCTACACACGCGTGACTACGTATGTACCAATATGCACACACATACCACACACATACACATGTGAGAACTATTGCGGTCCCCAAACTACTTCTCCACCTCCCTGTCCCACCTTACAGCCTTGTCAGCACCTTGATTTGAGACATCTGACCTCTACAACTTTAAGAGAATAAATTTGTGTTGTGTTAAGCCACTAAACTTGTGATAATTGTTATAGTGGCCATAGGAAGCTAATACAACATTCCTTTGAAAGAAAATATTTCATAGCCCAATGTTTTATAAGTCATCGTGTTCCCCTTGTTTATTTCCCTTTGGGCTTTGTGGGCTGTCAGTAAAGTCCCACTTGAAAATCCCTGCCAGTGTCCTTTTAGCCAAGGCAAACACAGAAGCAGGAGCTTGCTTGGCCCAGCCATGGCCTGAGAGAAGAAAGATCAGGGGTTGGGGATGGGGCTTTGAGCCGAGAGAGCTGGCGCAACCCACTAGCTCCGTGAACTGGGGCGTTCCGACACTGCTGATGTTCCTGTTGTCTTCCATATGGTTTGTTCCTCAAAGGTTCATGTACTGGAAGCTGGGTCCCCAATGTAATGGTATTAAGAGGCACATGTATGCACACACATACACACACAAATAAATAAAATATTCTTTAAAAATAAGTGGTGAGGGCTGGAGAGATGGCTTAGTGGTTACGCTCTTGTCTGTGAAGCCTAAGGACCCCGGTTCGAGGCTCGATTCCCCAGGACCCACGTAAGCCAGATGCCCAAGGGGGTGCACGTGTCTGGAGTTCGTTTGCAGTGGCTGGAGGCCCTGGCGCGCCCATTCTCTCTTTCTCTATCTGCCTCTCTCTCTCTCTGTCACTCTCAAATAAATAAATACATTAAAAAAAAATAAGTGGCCTTTCATTCCAGCACTTAGGAAACTAAGGTAGAAGGATCAACTTCGAGGCCAGCCAAGACTACAGAGTAAGTTTCAGGTCAGTCTAGGCTAGCATGAGACCCTGCTTCAAAATAACATATAAATTGCCAGGCATGGTGGTGCACGCCTTTAATCCCAGCACTTAGGAGGCAGAGGTAGGAAGATCACTGTGAGTTCAAGGCCACCCTGAGACTACAAGTGAATTCCAGGTCAGCTTGAGCTAAAACAAGACCCTGCCTCAAAAAAAAGACATATAAATAAATAAATATATATACTTAAAGAACTACAAACCAAAGCAGGAAAGATGGGTAGACACTCTGCATGCAGGACAGTGTACAACACAATGTGACCACCTCAGAAAGCAGAAAGCCGGTGGCTGGCTTCACCAAAATTTATCATGACCATGACCGGCACAGACTTGGTAAATGCTAGCTTAGTGTATTTTTTTTGCATGTGTTGTGCATGTGCATGTTCATATGTGTGCTGGTGCCCATGTGTGTTGGGTGCACACGTGTGTATACATGCTGTGTGTGCATGTTCATATGTGTTGGTGCACATGTGTTGGGGTATACATATGCGTTGGGTATACATGCGTGTGCATGTGTTGTGTGTGCATATTCATATGTGTGTGCATGTCTTGCATGTGCATATTCATGTGTGTTGGATGCACATGTGTGTGCATGTGTTGTGAAGGCCAGAGATCAACACCAGGTGTCCTTAATCACTCTCCACCTTATTTTCTTGGGACAGGATCTCTCACTGAGCCTAGAGCTCACCAACTCAGCTAGACTAGCTAGCCCGCAAGCCCTAGGAATCCCCCTTCTTCCTTCAAATGCTGAGATTACAGGCCCACACCATCATGCCCAGCTTTTATGGGGGTGCTCAGGATGTGAACTCAGGTCCTCATTCTTGTGTGGTCAGCACTTGACTATACTGAGCCATCTCCCCACCCCAAGTTTATTTACTTTTATTGGAAACTTTAGCATTGGGACGTGTGCGTGTGTGTATGTTGATAGCACCATGGTTATTAAATTTTAAATGTTGGTGATGATTATTGAGATAATTGTATGAGCTATGGTATTAGCTCTCCGATTCCAAGATAAAACAGAGGGGGCTGGAGGAATGGCTTAGCAGTTAAGGTGCTTGCCTGCAAAGCCAAAGGACCCAGGTTCAATTCCCCAGGACCCACATAAGCCAGATGCATAAGGTGACGCACACGTCCAGAGTTTGTGTGCAGCATTTAGAGGCCCTGGTGCACCCATTCTCTCTCTTCCTCTTGCTCTCTGTCAAATAAATAAATAGAAATATATTTTTTAAAAGCAGGGAGAAGTGTTTGGGAGTAGATGGGCCAGATGGATACTGGTATGGTACTGGGCTAGGCTGAATCAGGCTGGGTTGAGATGGTTAATTTTCTACATCAATGTGACTGGGTTGAGGATGGCCATATAGTTTCTAAAACATTTCAAGAGGGAGGTTGTTTAGAAACAACCTTCTAGAGAAGAGATCAGGTTTGAACTGGTAGACTAAGTAAAGATCTATCCTTACTAATGTGGGCAGGTGTCATGCAATCCATCGAGGGACCAGATGGAGCAAACAGAACTGGCCCTCTGGACTTGAGCTGGGACTCCCAAGATCCTCTCCTATCCCCAGACTGCTGGAATCACGCTGCAGATGACGGTGGCACTTTTCAGCCTTCATACGCATGTGAGCCACATGTGTATAATATGTGGTTGTTGTTGTTTTTTTTTTCTTCTAGGTCGGGGCCGTGGCTTAGTGGTAGTGTTAGTACCTGCTGGTACAGCACTTGCCTATATGGACAAAGTTCTGGGCTCCAATCCCAGCAAAAACAAGAACATCTTTAGGTCATGTCCAGCTGGTTCTATTTCTCTATGATGATGGCATCTGTCTCTTTGAGTTCCATCATCAGGACACAGCAAGCTTTCTACATAGATGGACTCCAGGCACATTAGGAGCTGGTTCGCCTGTGGTCAGCAAGTTCAAGACCACATTCCCATGGCTGCCTCTCTGAATTTCAGAATGGGAGCTGCATGCCCCCTTGACCTAGCAGAGGGGTTCTGTAGGACTCATCCAGAAAAGGCGCCCTTCGGCTCACACAGAGACCATTTCCTCCTGAGATGCCTGGAGCCAGTTTGGGCTCATCCCAGCTTCTCTGACAAAGGCCAGCTCCAGAAGGAGGGGTGGCTCAGTGGAGCATGAAAGACCCCAAAACAGAACCTTTCCTGAATTATGCCAAAGGTCTGCAGTAGAGAGTCTGTCACATTTTTACTGCACAAACTCGGAAAATATTTCCCCTTGAAAGGACTGTTTTCTCTCTCGCGCTCGCTTTCTTCCTTTCTTTCTTTTCTTCCTTTCTTTCTTTTTTCTTTTCTTTCCTTCCTTCTCTTATTTTTCTTCCTAATTTTTTTTTTTTTTTAAGAAACAGCTTCATGTAGCCAGGCTAGACTTGAACTCACAGTATAGCTTAGATGACTTTGAACTTCTGAACCTGCTACAGCCACCTCCAGAGTGCTAGAATTATAGGTGTGAAAATCCTACCTTGTTTTGTTGTGGTACCGGTGGTGTCTTTTTTTTAATTTTATTTTTTAGATAGAGTCTCATTCTAGCCTAGGCTGACCTTGAATTCACTCCCCAGGCTGGCCTTGAACTCACGGTGATTCTCCAATCTCAGCCTCCCAAACGTTGGGATTAAAGGTGTGTGCCACCATGCCAGACATACCTGGTGTTACCTGGTTATAGGATCAAACCCAGGGTTTTGTGCATGCCACGTGAGTGTGAGCGAGTCACTTCGTCTCTGAGAGTCTGGGTCCTCGTGGGCCCACCTGCTCCAATCTTAGTGGCTGCTGTGGGAATTGTGACGTCCTGGGCACGTACTTGGCAAGGACCTTCACCCCGCTTGGAAGCACCTCCACTCACCAAGGGAGCCACCAGTCTCCTGCTACAGCTGCTGGCCTGGCCCCTAAGACCCTCCTCACCTGCAGAAACAAGGAGATCTGCTCTGTGAGTCTAGGCGTGCTAGGGACTCGGATCTGCTCGCCAGCGAGAAGACTGGAGGGAATGTCCCCAGCAGTCAGGCTTGCTTTCTCCTGGGAGCACCAGGAGTGCGCTCTGCCCTGAGTGGAGGGCATGGCTGGATCCCGAGGTGGACAGCATCCCTGAGCCTCTGAATCCTTTCACGCCCTGCTGGTCTCCAGGGAGAATTCGGGATGGGCAAGGAATCTCCATGTTTCCCGATGTGGGCAGAATTCAGCCTCCAAAGAATGTCCAGCTCTCGGGGACATTCCAGGGTCAGTTAACTCCAGAGACTACCCTCGCCCACCCACTGCCTCCTCCTCAGACTTTCCTGGGGGTGAGGGTGGGGGGCATGGCCTACAAGAGTGGCAGAAGGAGTCAGGCAGCAGCATCTCCCCTCGGTTCCTTTCTCAGCCCCCTGCGCTGTCTCCTTCTCACGGGCTGTCTGCGTCTGTCTCGGCTCATCTCTTTTCTTCTTGGTGTCTCTGCATCTGTCTCTCTGGCTGTGTCTCTGTGAGGCTCTCATGGTCTCTGCATCTTTTTCTCCTGCTAAACGTCCCTTAAGAAGTCCCCCTTACCTCAGGACTGTTCTCCTTGAAAGACACACATCCCTCATGTGCCAAACCCCAGCCCTCTGGGCTCCCTGGGAAGGTGGCATTTAGGGACCCAGAGGCCAGGCCACAGGAGCTGCTAGTGGAGCAACTGGGGACTCCCAGGAACCGCAGCTCTGGCAACTGCTTCGTTTGGCCATTTAACTGATTTGGTTCTGACGCATACAGCAAGCAGTGACAATTGCCACATCCCCCTCTCCCTGAAGGACTCCTTCTTCCCAGGGAATGCTGTGTCCGGAGGACAGGGAAACGATGGCACAGCATGCCCGGCCCGCGGGATCTGATCTGGCTTCTGGGGCTTTTCCCCACCCGCAATCATCTAGCCCACCTCCACTTGGAGGTGGCTATGCTTGGCACAGAGAAGGCTTAACTGGAGTAATATGGCTGAAGTGCCAAGATTCACGAGGATGGGGTGCATCTGTGTGCCCACAGTCCCTCCTCACCTGCAGAAACATCTGGACTTCTGTTAGGCTGGGGGCAAGGGGTGGTCCCACCCAGAACATGCTGCCCCACCCTGGCCCCTGGTGGCTCGGTTGACAGGGCTGGGACATGGTCCCTGTGAGGCTAGAGCACTGTCCTTGGTGTGTGGCTCTACCTAGCCCCGTGGAGCAGTGCCCTTGGCAGCTGCCTGGGACCTTCCCAGTTCTCCCCTTTTGTGAGTTCCAGTTCTGCAGCTGCCCAGGCCCTGGGCTGACTGGAAGTAGGTTGGCTCAGAGCTAACCAGGAATGCCAGCCAACTTCCTCACCGCCCAGCTTCTCATTTGAAAGCCCTCTTGGTGCCAGGCCCACCAGAGGGAGCCCACACCAGCCAAGAGGAAAAAGAGAATTCAGTAAAAGCACAGGGGGCTAAGCAGACTTGTAGGCTGGGTTCTTGGTGGTGGTGGGGATTCAGAGATCTTTTCATGGGGAGCAAGCACCTTTAACTATGACAAGTTACTGGTCCAACTACAAAGCCTTTGGCAATGGCTGGGGACTCACTGATGGTTCCAAAAACAACCAGAGGGTTTGAGGTTGGAAAGTATACTCCAGAGACTTTGTTCATATTGGAGCAAATGATGCCCAAAGCTTCCTCCCACTATGAGGGAGAACTTTCATGATTTGAACACAATGCAGGGAGCAAGGGCAAGACTGGGGTGGTGTTGCTGGCTCAGACTGTGGACAGTACTCTCAGAAAAGACACCTCTGGGCTGGAGAGATAGCTTAGTGGTTAAGGCACTTACCTACAAAGGCAAAGGACCCAGGTTCAATTCCCCAGGTCCCACGTAAACCAGATGCACAAGATGGTGCAAGTGTTTGGAGATGGTTTGCATTGCTGGAGGCCCTGGAGCACCTATTCTCTTTGTCTCTCTCTTTCCTCTTCTCTCTCTCTCTCTCAAATCAATAAATTAAAAAAAAGAAAAGACACCTCTGCCAATGGTCTTGGAGGTGGGCATTGGAGCCACTTCCAGGAGGCTCGCAAGAGTTCATGACATTGCAACTCTATCACAGCATAATTTTTGGGAATTCTAAGGCTCAAGAAGGGAGGTTATTTAAAATAATCATTTTGAATAGCTGGGCATGGTGGTGCATGCCTTTAATCCCAGCACTCGGGAGGCAGAGGTAGGAGGATTGCTGTGAGTTTGAGGCCAACCTGAGACTACATAGTTAATTTCAGGTCAGCCTGGACCAGAGTGAGACCCTACCTGAAAAGAACAAAAATAAGTAAAATAAAATAAGCATTTTTGGCCAGGCATAGTAGCTTATACCTTGAACCCTAATCCTCAACAGTAGAGGCAGAAGGATAATAACAACTTAAAGGACCGCCTGGTCTCCAGTGAGCTCCTGGCCAGCCAGGTCTACACAGTAAAACCCTTTCTCAATGAGACAAAACAGCAACTTTTTTTTTTCTTAAAAAGAACTAGTTTGGGGCTGGAGGAATGGCTTACTGGTTAAGGCACTTGCCTGTAAAGCCTAACGACCCAAGTCCGATTCCCCAGTACCCATATGTATCAGAACACTTCAGGTTCACTGAGATGAACTTTCAGACCAGGCACAGGTATGGAGGAAGGGATTTATTGAAGCTTCTAGCTAGGCATACTTTGCGTATTTTTAGATTGAAATCGGAAACCCACCACCACAATTTAAGATCACCCAGTGACATTGCCTCCAGCCAGGTAGCCAGCAGATGCAAACTACAAACAAACAACTGAATATATTGGGGGCCATCTATTCTATTCAAACCACCACACCATGTAGAGCCAGATGCACAAAGTGGTACATGCATCTGGAGTTTGTTTACAGAGGCTAGAGGCCCTGGCATGGTCATTCTCTCCCTCTCCCTCCCTCCCTCCCTCCCTCCCTCCCTCCCTCTCTCTCTCTCTCTCTCTCTCTCTCTCTCTCTCTCTCTCTCTCTCTCTCTCTCTCTCTCTCTCTCTCTGGCATGGTGGTACACGCCTTTAATCCTAGCATTTAGGAAGCTGAGGTAGGAGGATTGTCATAAGTTTGAGGCCAGCCTGACACTACATAGTGAATTTCAGGTCAACCTGGGCTAGAGTGAGACCCTACCTCAAAACAAAACAAAACAAAACCTAATCTTAGCTTATCTTGTTCCCCCCGCCCACCACCACTACCTAGGTCAGAGTTAACAATTTGTCAATTTGCGCATTTTGCTCATTCCTAAAAGGAACCACCAGAGACCAGGAATTCAGAACCCTGACACTCACCTTCCTAGAGACCCCAGTAGCAGTACTGGAGACCACCTGTGTCTGAGAAAGTTCGGTGGCATGCTGATAAGGATTGAATAACAGGACCTTGGAAGAGGAGGGCAGAAGCCCTGGTTGGTGGCATTCACCAGTTTCTGTGGCATACATATTCCTATCACAGCTGCTGCACACTACTACAGTATGATGTTTGGACTTAAACATAGGGCTGGAAAGAGGGGCAGGAAACTAACTGATGGGCTGGAGAGAAGTTAAGGCACCTGCCTGCGAAGCCAAAAGACCCAGGTTTGATTCCCCAGTACCTACATAAATCCAGATGCACAAGGTGACGCATGCATCTGGAGTTCGTTTGCAGTGGTTGGAGGCCCTGGTGGGTCTATTCTTTTTATTTCTCTCTTTCTGCCTCTCTCTCTCTCTCTCTCTTTCTCTCAGGTAAGTAGATAAATAAATAAAACATTTTAAAAATAAACTAAGCCAGGCGCAGTGGCGCACACCTTTAATCCCAGCACTCGGGTGGCAGAGGTAGGAGGATTGCCATGAGTTCGAGGCCACCCTGAGACTACACAGTGAACTCCAGGTCAGCCTGGGCCACAGTAAGACTGTACCTCGAAAAACAAAGAAAAAAAGTTAAAACCTCAGAATATCATCTGACTTTGCAAATGCGACCAAATCAAGATGAAGTTACTCTGAATTAGGTTAGGCCCTGATGCAATAGGGTTAAGGCGTGAGTTTGAGGTCAGCCTGAGACACATAGTGAACTCCAGGTCAGCCTGGGCTAGAGTGAGACCCTGCCACGGAAAGGGAAAAAAAAAAAAGGAAAAGAAAGGGAAAAGGAAAAATAAAATAAAATAAAATAAATAAATAAACTAACTGGCTCTCTCAAGTCTGTCTTGCTGGACCCATGGGACCCGTATGGGATGTGTACAAATGGCTTCTCTCAGGCAATGGACGGCTCCTCTCTGTGAGGCATTTTGCTCTTGGCCAGACTAGATTTTACCTTTGCCTCTTAATCCCTGTTCCACCTTCTATCCCCCAGTTCTTCCCAACAACACAGACAGTCAACAGTCTTCATCCACCCACTGTATAGCTGACCGTAATAACATGCCCTTCTGTTTCATCACAGAACTAGAAACCAAACCAAATAAATCCACTGCCTCTTTCCAGAAATGTAAAAAAAAAAAAAAAAAAAAAAAAAAAAGGACATATACTTGTTATTGAATGGGAGTGGTCCCTGAAGGAAGAGGCCCCACACCCTCACTGAAGTGTTCAGAAGAGTGCGGTCTCCAGGGGCCTGAGCTGTCAAACGTCATGTCTACACAAGTGTGCTGTGGTCGATGAGGCTGGCATGAGCTCGGAAAAGGAAAAACGGTCATCTCAGCTGAGCTGGGGGTCAGCCTGGAGCCCAGGGAGACTGCAGGGGAAAAGGGAAGTCTGAAGGGGGTGGGATCTCAGGGAAAGAGACCCCATGCATTCATTATCCGACAGTCCCCAAGCACAAGGCCTCACACCAGAAGCTACTGGAATGCAGACGTTCAACTCACCCACTTGACAAGACCAGGAGAAGGGGGCGTGTTCGTGGCCAGGCAGCCCTAGATTCTTCCCACACAGGCCACCTATTTCCCCTGAAGGCGTCAAGGTTGCAGATGAGAGGCCCACTGGCTGGTCTCACGCCCTGCTTGGTGGAAAACACCGTTGCTTGGAACTCTGATGTTTGTGCACATGATCTTCCCTCGGGCCTGGGCCCGCCACAGAGGCCAGCTACTGGGAAAGGCATGCATTCGCCCAGGCATTTGCCTCCAATGCTGGTGGCGCACACTTGGAGTTCAATTGCACAGGCTGAGGCCCTGGTGTGCCAATTCTCTCCCCTCTCTCTCTCATTGTCCCTAAAATAAAAAAAGAAAATAAGTATCAAAAAAAAAAAAAAACATATTGGACCCACAAGGATTCTTCCTGTCACTGTTTTAAGCCCATGTTTTCCTTGCTCCTTACCCCTCTCAGACTCTGGCCATCACCAATCTGTTCCACATCTCTAAAAGTTTCTCATTTCAGAGCTGGAGGGATGGCTTAGCAGTTAAGGCACATGTCTGTAAAACCTAAGGACCCAGGTTCAATTCTCCGGGTCCCACATAAACCAGACGCACATGGTGGTGCATGAGTCTGGCATTCGTTTGCAGTGGCTAAAGGCACTGGAGTGCCCATTCACACTGTCTCAAATAAATAAATATATATATGGAGAGAGAGAGAGAGAGAGAGAGAATGGGCACACCAGGGTCTCTAGCCACTGAAAATGAACTCCAGACACATGCACCACCTTGTGCATCTGACTTATATGGGTACTGGGGAATCAAACCTGGGTCCTTGGGCTTTGTAAGCAAGTGCCTTAACCACTACGCCATCTCTCCAGCCCTAGTTGAGTCCCTTTTTATTGCTGAGTAGTGTTCCCTGGCAGGGGGTGGACCACAGATGGGCCAACCATTCACTTAATAAAAGACATCTGCATGGCTCCAGGTTTTTGGCTACAACAAATAAAGCTGCTATGCACATTTGTGTGCAGGATTTTATGTGAACAGAATTATTCATTTCTCTGGGATAAATACCCAAGAGTGCAATTACTGGGTTTTATGGCAGTTTTATGTTCTTTTTTTTTTTTTTTCAAAGAAACTGTGAAAGTATTTTCCAAAGGGACTTTACCATTTTACATGCTTGCCAGTAATGCACAAGTGATCCAATTTTTCCAAATCCTCACCAGCATTTGTTGGTGGTGGTGTGTTTTCTTTATAATCATGCTGATAGGTGTGGCTCCTGGGTTTGATTGGCATTTCTGAAACTGCTAGTGAAACCGACCATCTTTTCACATGCCTGTTTTTCACCTGTATTGTCTCCTTGATGACATTTCCCTGTGTGCCTTTTGCCCTTTTCTAAGTGGATTATTTGGGAGTGTTCTAGATTTTGGTTTTGGGGGTGCAAGGTATCAAACCTAGGACCTCACCCATGGTACATAAACACTGAGCTATGCCTTGAGTTCTGGTTCTGTTTGGATTTGTGCTGTTGAGCTTTGAGCATCCTTTATATAGTAAAGATATTAGTTCGTATCGCTGGATTTACTGTGCTCATTGATTGGAACAGAGGCCCCGTTCTTCCACTGGTCCTGTGAACACATGCAGCTTCACCTCACAAAGGCAGGACACATCTCCAGAGGACATCAGCTGCTCCAGATCCTTGACAAGGCAGTTTTCTATTGTCCTTAGTTCTCTTCAAGTCCTTTGAAGACCTGCTGAGTGTCCAGCTACAGAAACTTCTAGGCATCTTTCCTACACTGGAGATGGTTATGTGACCTTGCTGATGACAAAGGACTTTCACTTCTTCCTATGAGGCTGCAGATCAGCCCATTCCTTAAACCCTTTCAGAAAGATCATCCAGTCAAACTCACCTGTGAACCTTAGATGTCTTTTTGTTCTTTACCACAGATCCCTTTCTCTCTACAGACTCTTTAGCACCTAGCATGGATCAAAACTACTCCATGAAGTCGGGCATGGTGGCGCACATCTTTAATCCCAACACTCGGGAGGCAGATGTAGGAGGATCACCATGAGTTTGAGGCCACCATGAGACTACAGGGTGAATTCCAAGTCATCCTGGGCTAGAGCAAGACCCTACCTTGAAAAACTAAAATCCAAAACAAAACAAAACTACTCCATGGGGGAGAGCGGTGGCTGGAAAGATGGCTTAGCCGTTAAGGCGCTTGCCTGTGAAGCCCAAGGACCAAGGTTCAGTTCCCCAGGGCCCATATAAGCCAGATGCACAAGGTGGCACATGTGTCTGGAGTTTGTTTGCAGTGGCTAGAGACCCTGGTATGCCCATTCTCTCTCTCTTAAATAAGTAAATAATTAATATTTGAAAAAAAAAAGACTGCTCCATAGGACAGAAATAAATCCATGGTAGGAAGAAGGGCCAGCACAGAGTTCCTAGCCGATACAGACCACGGCTTGTTAGGAATCGATCATCAGCAGCACCAGCGGAGGGCACTTATTGACTTAGGAAAACACTTCAGAAACAAATCTATTGAATGAGACACGTATGTCACCCCATCTAAGGCTCGGGGAATATTTTGGAAGAAGGGGCAGAAAGAATGTAAAAGCCAGAGGACAGGGAGGAGTGCTGTGGAATATTGTTGTTGCAGTCAGGTTCTCATTGCTGGTAGAAATCACCCAACCAAGAGCAGCTTGTGGGAAAAAGAGGTTTATTTTGGCTTATAGCTTCAAGGGGAAGCTCCAAGATGGCAGGGGGAAACGATGGCATGAGCAGAGGGTGGACATCACCCCCTGGCCAACATAAGGTGGACAACAGCAACAGGAGAGTGTGCCAAACACTGGCATGGGGAACCCATAAGCCCGCTCCCAACAATGCACTAACTCCAGGAAGTGTTCATTCCCAAATCTCCATCAGCGGGGAACCCAGCATTCAAAATACCTAAGTTTATGGGGGACACCTGAATCAAACCACCACCGTCATCTTCCGGACACGAATTGGCTGTTGCGCCACGACCTCACAGTGACTGTTGCTAGCTGTGCATGAGGTTGAAATCTCTGCAGACGCAGAACACAATGGAGGAGGTTCAGCATTAGGCGTCAGAGCCCCAAGCTTGCTGGAGGTCTCTATTTGGGGTAAGGTAGACACCGGTCATGTGACATCCGCCCCTCAACTTCTGTCCTGGGAGAATTAAGATCTGCCCCTTCCCCCTCCAGAAATCTGTGATACCAAAAGTAAGCTGTGTGGAAGTACAGCTTCTGGAAATCTTTCCTCCTCCAGCACATTAATGAAAGAAATTAAAAAAAAAAAAAAAAAAGTCCAGTGAATTGGTTTGACCTCTTAAGAAACTCTGGTTTCTACATACTCAAGTTGAGCAAAACTGTAACAAAATTCTTTCCTCCCCCTGCAGCCCTGAGAGTCATCTAAGGGATGCCTGGCTATTCCCCCACTCTGATTCCATTCATAAAGCTGGGAGCACAAGGCGGGTCTTTACCGAGGTCCTGGCTAGGCTGTCTCAAAAACACTCAGGTCCCCTTCTCTCTCCACCCCTTCCCGCCACCATCCACAGAGGGAGTTCTTGTCAGAACCGGCGAGCTATGAGCCAGTCCCTTTCAGATGAACTAGCAAGTAGTTTATTTGCTTTTCTTTTTCATCTACCATCCCAAATACCTCAGAACCAGCACCTGCAATTTTTTTTTCCCTTTGAACTTTCTGCAAGTTAAACCATAGAACTTTTCAATGCTCGCTTGCGATTCAGGCTGCCTTACGCCACACCGCTTGCTTCCAAGAAGCACCCCTCTCCTCCCTCCCAGAGCTGAGCAAAGTAGAAATCAGTGACACCCTTCCAAGGCTGGGTGTTCACACCCTGCAGGGAACAAAGCCTTGTCACGTCTGAGCTCGGGACGCCATAAACAGCCGCCATAACCGGGCCCGCGAGGCGGGACACGTGTAATTAGCAGCAGCGTCTCTTTGTGTGTGTGCAGAATAGACAGCGGACGCCGCCACCCACGCGAGGCTCTGGGGAACGCGCTGTCGCTCATTTCCACAAACAATCTGATGGGTTTTTGAAAAGTGCCTACAACAAGCAAAGAAAGGCATGGAAAAAAACCAGGCTGACGACTCAGCCTAAGTTCCAAAGTTACTCGAGAGTTGCTCTGAGGACAAGCGAAGATGCTCTGGAAGCCCAAGTTCAGCAGGACCGAGCCTGGGGTTCACAAGGCAGCAGCGGGGCATTGCGGGAGGAGCACCCGGGGCAAGGCAGCGAACAGGAAGTGAAAACAGCACAGGTTCCTTTCGTGGCTGTTACCGGGTCCCTCTGGGATTTACTCTGCCCAGCTGTGTAGCGGTTAGGGGTCTCTGTGTGTGTCTGTCTCTGGACTTGCAGTATGTCCTGAAGGAGACCGCTTAGAAAAGGAGCAGTGGGCTGGAGAGATGGCTCAGTGGTTAAGGTGATTGCCTGCAAAGCCTAATGACCCAACTTTTCATTGTTGTTGTTTTTCGAGGTAGGGTCTCACTGTAGCTCAGGCTGACCTGGAAGTCACTATGGAGTCTCAGGCTGGCCTCAAACCCACAGCGATCCTCCTACCTCTGCCTCCTGAGTGCTGGGATTAAAGGCGTGCACCACCACATCCAGCTCCATTTTTTTTTAAAGATTTATTTTTTTTTTTATTTATTAGAGGGAGAGGGGGAGAGAAAGAGACAGTGAGTGAGAATAGGCACATCAGGGCCTCTAGCCACTGCAAATGCACTCCGCATGCATGTACCACCATGTGCATCTGGCTTACGTGGGTCCTGGAGAATAGAACCTGTGTCCTCAGGCTTCACAGGCAAGCGCCTTAGCTGCTAGGCCATCTCTCCAGCCCATGACCCAATTTTGATTCCGCAGAGTCCACGTAAAGCCAGATGCACAAAGTGGCACATGCATCTGGAGTTCATTTCCAGTGGCTAGCAGCCCTGGCATGCTCATTCTCTCCCTCTCTTTCTCTCTCTTCTCTCTGCTTGTAAATAAATAATTTTTTTAAAGGAGCATTTGTGATTTATAGGGAGGGAGCTATTCAGGGGCTCCCTCAAGGGAGTACAGCCGCAAAGTCACCATTCATCAGGCAAATGGGATGAACGAGATGGCTGCCTAGTGTACACTCCACGAATGTGCGCCACCAGCTCTCCTGTCCACGTACAGAAAATAAAGCAACCCTCGTAAAACCTAGAACCTACGTGCTCCAGCCCAGCTCCCGGCACAGAAGAATAGGAACCGTGCAACATTACCTCCTGCTTCCCCAGAGCCCTGGAGAAGAACCCGGATCCCAGCTTCTGGGGAACATTGTAGCTTTCCTCTTTGGTCTCCCACTACATCCCTCACCTGGACAGCCACCCTGGCACCTGCTGCCGCCTTCGTCTGCTTCCTGTTCTGTGGAGCTAAACTTGGCATCTCTGGATGACACAGAAGGAGGAGGAGCAGCTGGCAATGGGGCCTTCAAAGGGCTCAGAGGAATGGCTCGTATTTATTATCCCACTGGGAGTGTGTGTGTGCGTGTGCATGTGTGTGCGTGTGTGTGTGCATGTGTGTAGGCCAAAAGACAACCTCAGGTGTGTTGCTCTTCAGGAACCCTGCCAAAGCCATCCACCCTTTTTGAGACAGGGCCTCTCTTTGGCTTAGAGCTCACCAATGAGGTTAGACTGGCTGACCAACGAGAGCCAGGGACCCACCTTTCTCCACTCTCTCAGTTCTGGGGTTACAAGCATGCACCACCATGCCCGGCATGGCGGCTCCTCGGGATAGAACTTAGGTCCTCATGCTTGCAAGGCAAGCATGTGTTGACTGAGCAATCACCCCAAGCCCTCAACGGGATGGTTTTGTGTGACACATCGTCAAAGCTCTCCAGAACCCACATTGAAAAGCCTGTGTCAATCAAGCCTTTTGGGATCTTTCCAAGATCATTTCCTGCTTTCCTCCTGGGTGAAAATGAAGACTTGATTTCCATCTTTTTAAAGAAGCAGCTTCCAGCCGGGTGCGGTGGCGCACGCTTTTAATCCCAGCACTCGGGAGGCAGAGGTGGGAGGATCGCGTGAGTTCGAGGCCACCCTGAGACTATAGTGAATTCCAGGTCAGCCTGGGCTGGAGTGAGACCCTACCTTGAAAACCAATAATAATAATAACAATAATAATAAATTTTAAGAAAGCAATTTCCCAAACATAAGTCACCTCTCAGAGTGAGGGAAGCTTCTGGGTCGTACTGTTCCCGTCTCAGGTAAAGTCCGGGTCCCATTGGAAGTTCTGTAGCTGGTGGCCCAGCCTCACGTGGGTGCTCGGGGGAGCTGGGATTCTCCTGCCTTCCAAGGTTGAGTGGACCACGTTTGACTTCTTTCCAAGCAAATCCTCCCTGAATGACTGCAGAGGACCTATGAGATGTCACAAAAGCCTCCACCCTGTGCCTCATGTAGAGCAAGTGACTAATATGTTTGAGCATTTGGAGGTTTTTTTTTTTTTTAAGGAAAATGATTTAAACTTGGTCAACCATATTTCCAATGGCTTCTTTGCAAATCTGAAACTGGAGTTATTTCTGAGATGGGCGTTGGGAAGGAGCTGGAGCCAAGGGCATGAAGGCAGCAGGAGAGTCACATGGTAAGCCTGGGGATAAGAGACAGCCTGAGAGTGTGGCTGTCAGCCACACACTGCCAGGGGAAGCTGGGCATCTCTCAGCAGGTGATTCTGCCACTTTATCTGAAGCATGCTCTGTGGACCTTGCAGGCCACTTTAAGCTTCAGTGGAAATTGTGCGTGTGAGCTGAAAAGAACATGTACATTTATTATTCTTTAAAAAACTTATTTTATGTTATTTTTTTAGAGAGAGAGAGAGAATTGGTACATCTGGCTAACGTGGGACCTGGAAAATTGAACCAGGGTCCTTAGGCTTTGCAGGCATATGCCTTAGCCGCTAAGCCATTTCTCCAGCCCTCCCACAGATTTTTAAAGTATATGTTATTTATTTCTTTGAGAGAGAGAGAATTGGTACCTCCAGGCCTCTGGTCACTGAAAATGAACTCCAGACACATGTGCCGACTTGTGCATTTGGCTTACATGGATACTGAGGAATTGAACCTGGGTCCTTAGGCTGAGCAGGCAAATCATCTCCCCAGCCCTCCCGCAAGACTGTAATCATAGGGTGTGTTTGACAGGAAAGGATCAAGGCTTGAGTCCAGGGCCCATCGACCAAGAAAGAGCCGTGGGCCCTGGGCTGGGAGTGGCACACCCCTCTGCTGGAGTCACCCTCTAACAAAGAGGACTGGCCAGAGCTTCTGCTCTCAAAGTTCTTGTGCACCGCCACCGTGGCTAATTTGATAGTGACAGTCCCTGAGGAGTCTAACAATCTACACAAACAGTGGATAAAACTGAGTGGAGACGGCAAATGGACTCAGAGGGAGTAAATGACTTCATGTCCCTAAGCTGTGTTGGTCACCAGCAGAAGGTCAAACTCTGCTTTCTAACAGCTAAGACAGAAATTAAGATGGAAACAAAACAAGACAAGACCAAAAAAAAAAAAAAAAAAATCACTGTTGGGCTGGAGAGATGGCTTAGTGGTTAAGGCATTTGCCTGCAAAGCCAAAGGACCCAGGTTTGATTCCCCAAGACCCATATAAACCAGATGTACAAGGTGGTGTATGCATCTGGAGTTTGTTTCCAGCTGCTGGAGGCCCTGGTATGCCCATTCTCTCTCTCTCCTCCCTCCCTCCCTCCTTCTTCTTGACTCTCTCAAACAAACAAATTAAAATAAAAAAAAATGCTAGAGAGATGGCTTAGAAGTTAAGGCATTTGTCTGAAAAGCCAAAGGAATCAGGTTCAATTCCTCAGGACCCACATAAACCAGGTGCACAAGATGGCACATGCATCTGGAGTTCATTTGCAATGGCTGGAGGCCCTCAAGTGCCCATTTTCTCTCTCTCTCTTTCTTTCTCACTCAAATAAACAAAATAAAATTTTTTAAAACCTCACTGTTTGGTGGTGCACGCTATTAATCCCAGCACTCGGAGGCAGAGGTAGGAGGATCACTGTGAGTTCAAGGCCAGCCTGAGACTCTATAGTGAACTCCAGGTCAGCCAGAGCTAGAATGAGACCCTACCTCAAAAAAAAGAAGAAAAAAAAACCCTCGCTGTTATATGTTTCCTGTGGAATTAAACACACTGATGAATTTTACTTGACAGAGCACAGACAAGACTCTCAACCATGGAGGAATGCTGCTCAGCCAGGAATCCCTGTCCAACACCCGTCTCCACTCAAGTCCTTCAGGACCAAGGGAACGGGCCCTGGGAAATTGCATCCTGGGAACCTAACCACAGGCAGCTCTAGAACTGGGATCATCCGTTGTTTTTTTTTCTCCAAACGTGGTTGTACAGGAAAGGATTAACTGAACAGGCTTGGGATATCTAAATTCTGTATATTCCAAAGAAAGTCTGTCCCCTGGTGGCCTCCCAGGAGATCCACTCTTGGCCCTCAGAATATCCTGCCTGAATAAAGGGTCTTTGTGCCCTTGGGGCCTTACAGCAGGTCAGGGAGTGAGGTCGATGGTGGAGGTGCTGGCCACAGGTGTCACTTTGACCTCTGCAGGGCTGGAGACTGAATGTTACCTATTCAGTCTCAGATGAGACACATGGACACTCCGTGTATATGCAACTAGCGCTCAATAAATAAAAAGTCATGGACACCAAGGCTTTGAGGGAGCTTCTTTGGTTGACCAGGCTCCTTGCGTGTGACCACATGCTGTGACCTGGAGGAATATGGCCTCTTTGCTAGACTGGGCTGGGAGAGATGGTGCCTGGGCTCTGTCTTGCCACCACCTCTTCCCTGTGCTGGCACGAACCTGTATCTTTCCCAAGTATAGCTCAGGACTTTGCTGAGGTCTGTAGATTGCCTACCATTGCCTCAGTTGTCCTTAGAGCCATCAGAGTTGTTCCTTTTCAGACAGATCGCTGCAACATGCTCCATACCAACGTGCTCTGGGATGAGGCATGGGTGTGTTGACTTTGATATATCTCCCAGCTGTTTCTAGAACCCAGTGAAGTCCAGGACCACTACTCTGGGGAAGGCAGGGGCATCCGTGGTTTGCTTAGTTGACACAACCTGCGCTCGTTTACCTTGCCTTCAAACAACTACTAACCCTCCTGCCAGATGGAATCAGTCACTGTACCCCATGCATGGCTCCCAAACCAGCCACTGAGGCACCCAATGGCCACAGCAGTTTCCTAACAGCACCATGAAAAACTTGCAACAGTTTTCACTGTGTGAACCACACCCCATTGCTTTTGGAGGAATCGGGCTTTTCTGCAATCTTTGTGACTAACAGGAAGTAAGCAACAAAAGTATGTTCTATGAAGCCAGGCGTGGTGGCGCACGCCTTTAATCAGCACTTGTGAGGCAGAGGTAGGAGGATCGCTGTGAGTTCGAGGCCACGCTGAGACTACGTAGTGAATTCCAGGTCAGCCTGAGCTAGTGAGACCCTACCTTGAAAAATCAAAGCCAAATAAATAAAAAGTATGTTCTATGCATGTGTAAAACATTCACAGTGAAACCTGATAGTCTGTATAAATAACATGTGCTAATAATGGGCTGGAGAGATAGCACAGGAGTTAAGGTGCTTGTCTGTAAAGCCTAACAACTCAGGTTCTATTCCCTAGTATCCACATAAAGCCAGATGCAGAAAGTGGTGCACGCGTCTGGAGTTTGTTTGCAGGGGCAGGAGGCCCTGGTGCGTCCATTCTCTCTATCTCTCTTCTTTCTCTATCTCTCTCTTTCTACTTGCAAGTAAATAAATAAATGATATTTTTCTAAGTATGTGCTAATAATAAGATAATCAATCTGGGACAGGAGATTATCAGACAATTTTGATCTGATTTCACATTGAGAAGCTATGTGGTACCCAAACGCACATGTACTGCATTAATAAGTAATTTTGGTTATTTTAGGTTGAAATAGGAATGCCCTTTCTTCTTTCAACTTATGCATATGATTCTTTACAAATAGATATTACTGCTTATTAAATTAGAACACAAATGCTTACTAAGAATTTTTGGACCTAACTTTAATAAGTGGAACCATTTAGTTGGCTATTTAATCTGAGATGCCTCATAAAAATTATTGAGACACTAAGGGCATTGTGAACTGAGAAAATTGCCTTTGGGCTATTAATAGAAAATGCCAGCATGAGTAATATTATTTCCTTCTCAGAAGTGAGGAAAATACAAGCTAATGGATACCAAGGAAAAAAAAAAGAATAAAACAAATTCAAACCACCAGGCATTTGCATCCTTCCACGAGGCCCCTTCAAAATCTCAATGTTATTAAATAGTAATTTTTAAAAGATGGGAGTATTGAACTAAATTAAGAGACAATGTTAGTTCTTAATTGAACCCTGGTATAAAAAAAGGACATTTTACAGTGTTCTATAGTTTGAGAAGTTTTAATATGAACTAAGTGCCAGAAGATAAGTTCATTTTATCTTCTGCAATAAAGGTCCTTTTTTTTTTTTAAGGTGAATCATTATGTTCCATTTACATTAAAATAGTCTGAGCCCAGCATGGTGGTGGCGCACGCCTTTAATCTCAGCACTTGGGAGGCAGAGGTAGGAGGATCACTTTAAGTTCGAGGCCACCCTGAGACTACACAGTGAGTTCCAGGTCAGCCTGGGCTAGAGCCAGACTCTACCTTGAAAACAACAACAACAACAACAAAAAAAAAAGTCTGCATGTTGCCCAGTGGCACAGAGCCTGCCTAGCTGCATGAGACCTTGGGTTTGATTCCCAGTATCAAAAACTAAAACGACAGTTTGGCAAAGTAAGTATGAACAAATGGAGGAAACATGCAAAGTGTTAATGGTGACTAAATATTGGTGTAGGCACTTGTCTGTGAAGCCTAAGGACCCAGGTTCAATTCCCTAGTACCTATATAAACCAAATACACCAGGTGGTACATGCATCTGGAGTTCCTTTGCAGTGGCTAGAGGCCTTGGCATGCCTATTTCCTCTGTCTCTCTCCCTCTCTTATTATAAAGAAATAAAAATAAAATATTTAAAAAGTGATATGTGCAATCTGTCAGCACCAAAAAGTAGGAACATGCCAGGTGTGTGGCGCATGCCTTTAATCCCAGCACATGGGAGGCAGAGGTAGGAGGATCACCATGACTTCAAGGCTACCCTGAAACTACGTAGTGAATTTCAAGTCAGCCTGGGCTAGAGTGAGACCCTACCTCCAACCCCCCTCCCCAAAAAAAGTAAGAATGTGAAGATGGGGGAGGAATCCTCTGCAGATCCTTCCTGGCTTTGCCACGAAATGATACCAAGACAAGCGCTGGAGAGGGGGCTCAGCGGTTAAGCGCGCTCTCTGTGCAAGCATGAGGGCCTGAGGGGACCCGAGACTGTCCAAATCCAAGTCTCCAGATCCCCCATAAAACAGCTGGGCATGGCCACGTGCACCCGCAGCCCCAGTCCTGCAGGGGAACAGAAACTCGAGAATCAACACAGCCCCCATGAGCTCTGGAAACAGTAAAAAGAGAAGCTCTGGCTCAAAACAAGACCAGGCAGAAGAGCCCAGGAGTGGGACACCCAGCGGTCTGTTCTGGCCACCACAGGGGAGCGGCTCCTACTGCAAGGGTGCTGCCAAGGCACACACATGCGCATACCCCAGAGAGAACGAGAGAGGGGGGAAATACCAAGACAAAAATGGCACATTAGCTGCTAAGGGTTCTGCAAAGTAACCAACTTCCCTTGTGGAAAATGATCACGACCATCCTCAAAGAGGCCCATGTCTGAAGGAGAGGCCATATTATTATGACCATGTTGTCTGCCCAGGGAGTTGAGGCCAGAGTATGCAAATGCTCTATCTGCTAAGAACTGAGAACAGAAGCGGACATCCGGATGACAAGTGAGATCCTGGCCTTTGGCCCTCCACCCCCAGAGTCACTCACTGTAGACCACTATAGACCATGACTCACACCCAGTGTTCCCTTTGCACAGATGTCTCAAAAAGACGCTTGCTATGGTCTGAATGCTCATATTGAAATCACGTGTTGAAACTAATCACCAATGCGACAGTATTAACATGCAGAGCTTTGGGGGCATGACTGGATGACGAGGTGGCTGTCCTCACGAGTGAGATTAATGTCCCTAGGAAAGAGGCTCCAGGGCTGTCTGCCTCCTTCCACCAGGTGAGGACACGGGGAAGTGCCTGTCTGTGATGAAGTGAGTCCTTTCCAGACCCTAGGCCGCCCATACCTGGCATGGGCTTCCGGCCTCATGTACCGTGAGCAGTAAGTTTCCATGTTTATAACCCACCTGGTCTGAGGTGTTTTGTTGTATCTAAGTGAGACAGCACCCCCTTAAAAACTATACCCCAGACACTGGAAGAATGCCCTGGATGGATCAGGTTGTGGTGACGTATATGTCAACAAGTATGTATATTCATTGAGCTGTCCCCTAAAGACACACATACTTTCTGAATATTAGTTATACCTCTGTTTAAAAACTGGTTTATCTTGGGCTGGAGAGATGGCTTAGCGGTTAAGTGATTGCCTGTGAAGCCTAAGGACCCCAGTTCGAGGCTCGATATCCCAGGGCCCATGTTAGCCAGATGCACAGGGGGCGTAAGCATCTGGAGTTCATTTGCAGTAGCTGGAGGCCCTGGCATGCCCATTCTCTCTCTCTCTCTCTCTCTCTCTCTCTCTCTCTCTGCCTCTTTCTCTGTCACTTTCAAATAAATAAATAAAATAAACAAAAAATTTTTAAATAAAATAAAATGGTTCATCCTTGCTTATACTTCTGTATGCTGAAAATAGTCCCCAGGTAGTACACAGAATAATGTGAGGTCTTGGGTTAGCTGGTAAAGTTATTGGATTAATAAATGTATATTGGTAGATGAATTTAGCAAAGAAATAGACATAAGCATAACTATGCCTTTGTTTTTACAAGAAGAGATATAACTAGTGTATGTGTCTACAGGAGTAATGATGGTTTCCAAAGAGTATTTTTTCTTTTTTGAGGTAGGGTCTCACTCTAGCCCAGGCTGACCTGAAATTCATTATGGAGTCTCAGGGTGGCCTCAAACTCACGGTGATCCTCCTATCTCTGCCTCCCAAGTGCTGGGATTAAAGGTGTGTGCCACAACACCTGGCCCACCAGAGTTTTTTTTTTTTTTTTTTTTTTTTTTTTTTTTTTGAGGTAGGGTCTCACTCTAGCTCAGGCTGACCTGGAATTCACTATGGAGTCTCAGGATGGCCTCGAACTCACGGTGATCCTCTACCTCTGCCTCCCAAGTGCTGGGATTAAAGGCGTGTACCACCACGCCCGGCTTCAAAGAGTATTTTTTAAAGGAACAAAACAAGTATGAATTAACTCCAATACAAGCTATTAGATAATAAGTGGTTGTAGTTATAGTGGCACCAGCAAACACTGCTATCATGTGAGGTCTTTGCTTCTAGAAGGATCCCTTATTTTCAAGGGTTTATGACAAACAAAAAATCTCTTCCTGGCTAAAGCTGCTATGAAAAGCCTTGGTTTGGGAAGATAGAATTTTTTTTTTCCAGTCAGGAAATCTTAAGTATTTTGACCCTTTATATTTAGTACAAAAGTGGGAGTAAAGGGCTTTAAGTACTTTCAGTGCTCAAAAAAAAAAAAAAAAAATGCAATCACTGTATTGTATATAATGATTTAATAGGTTGATCATGAGTAGTTTTTAAGTAGATTTTAAGGTTTTTGTTAAGAAACTAGCAAAGAGATTCAATCTTGATTTAAGTCTAGGGGGGAATGGCAGCTGTGCAGATGCATTGAATTTTAGGACAATGATGAAATTCTACCTAGAATGCAAATGGATCAAGGCTATTTAAAAGTACCTACAACCTGCCAGTAAGCCACTGAGTAAGAGACTGCATATTATATATGTGCAAGCCAGGTTTAGCATAGGGGGAGGGTCGGGGGGAGGGAGAGGGTTATAAAGAATTAGAGAGGTCTTGATAGAAAAGTTGACAAGCTTTTCTCTCCAATAAAGACTTACCTTGCATCTTGCTGTCAGTCAAGGCAGTTGTTCCTGAAATTTCAGTCACTTACGTGCACCCACAAACCAACATGTCATCTTCCATTTCCCTCTATTATTCTCATTTGCCCAGGTATTCCTCAATGTTGCAGCTGCCCTGTGGTACCCAACAGTGCTTTGATCACACCGTGCTTTGTACCAACCTACAGGAGACCTGAGAATGCTTCTCTTACTGCATTCGACTCATGGCCTCAATACAGTCCTTCTTGTTGTGTCCTTACCCCTGATGTAAACGTGTGTGATGCTTCTTGCCTATAGTAGGTAGCATGTGGACCTTAACTGATTATTCTTGAATTTCTTTTTACAATAAACCAATTTTTATAATCTTCAAAAAAAAAATGGTTCATCTAGCCGGGCATGGTGGTACACACCTTTAATCCCAGCACTCGGGAGGCAGAGGTAAGAGGATTGCCAAGAGTTAGAGACCACCCTGAAAATGCAGAGTTAATTCCAGGTCAGCCTGAGCTAGAGTGAAATTCCTACCTCAAAAATCAAAAAAAAAAAAAAAAAAAAAAAAAAATAATTAATAATAAACTTTTAACTTCTTTTTATGCCTTAGGAAATAATAACTATATTTCAAAAGTATTTTACCCAAGTAAAATATGAGGATTTAAATATGCTCTTAAGGGCTGGAGAGATGACTTAGTGGTTAAGGTGACTGTGATGCTTAAGGACCAAGGTTCAATTCCCCAGTACCCACATAAGCCAGATGCTCAAGGTATCGCATGCATCTAGAATTTGTTTGCAGTGGATGGAGGCCCTGGTTGTGCCATTCTCTATCTGTCTGTGTCTCTCTCTCAAATAAATAAGTAAAAATAATATTTGTTTATTTTTTTTGAGGCAAGTCCAACAGACTGGCCTTTTTTATGAGAGAGAGAGAGAATTGGCATGCCAGGGCCTCCAGTCACTGCAATCAAACTCTAGATGCGTGCGCCCCCTTGTGCACTTGTGTCCCTCTGCATCAGGCTTATGTGGGACCTGGAGAGTCAAACATGAGTCCTTGAGCATCACAGGCAAGCGCCTTAACTGCTAAGCCACCTCTCCAGCCCAAAAAATATCTTAAAAATATGTGCTTGCCGGGCGTGGTGGCACACGCCTTTAATCCCAGCGCTTGGGAAGCAGAGGTAGGAGGATTGTCGTGAGTTCAAGGCCAGCCTGAGACTCCATAGTGAATTCCAGGTCAGCCTGGGCTAGAGTGAGACCCTACCTCGAAAAACCAAACAACAACAACAACAAAAAGTGCTTAGTTGTTCTTCTATTTTTGTTATTTACTTGTGTGTATGTAGAAGTGTGCTTGCGTAGGACGCGTGCATGCCATGGAGTGCGTGTGGAAGTCAGGACAACCTGGGGCTGCTCCTCTCCTCTCACCTTCTTTTGAGACGGAGTCTCTCTAGGACTCCTGCTCTGAGCCTCCAGGTTCTCCTGGCTGCGCCTCTCCTCTTACTACAGGGACATTGGGATACACACACGAAAGCCACTCGCTTCCAGTTTTACATTGGTTTTTTTTTTTTGTTGTTGTTGTTGTTGCTGTTTTCCAGATAGGCTCTTAAACCAAAAAATAAGAAACAAACAAACAAATGAACAAAAAGCCGGACATGGTGGTGCACGCCTTTAATCCCAGCACTTGGGAGGCAGAGGTAGGAGGATCACTGTGAGTTCGAGGCCACCTGAGACGACATAGTGAATTCCACGTCGGCTTGTGCTACAGTGAGACCCTACCTCAAACAAACAAATAAACACCACCCCCCAAAATAAAACAAAAAACAGGTAGGGTCTTGCTGAGATTAAAGGCATGCACTACTACACCCAGCATTACATTGGGATTTTGTTTAAAAAAATATATTGAGGGCTGGAGATATAGCTCAGTGGTTAAAGGCATTTGTTTCCAAAGCCCAATGGCTTGGGTTCCATTCCCCAATGCCAGATGCACAAAGTGGTGGATATATCTGGAGTTCATTGGTAGTGGCAAGGGACTCTGCTGTGCCCTTTCGCTCTCTCTCTCTCTCTTCACGATAGCGAGGAATTGAAATCAGCCCAGATGCCCATCAGCTGATGAGTGGATAACGAAGATATGGCACATTTACACAATGGCATTCTACTGAACAGTAAGGGAAAATGAAATAAGGAAATTCACAGGAAAATGGATGGTCTCGGAAAATATCATCCTAAGCGGGGTCACAGTCTGAGAAAGAAACGTTGCGTATTTTCTCTCCTACGTAGCTCCTCAATGGACCAGCAGAAGAGGAGTCCAAAAGGAAACAAACGTTAGCACTATGTGTGCGCAACTAGAATGAGATGAGGAAAAAGAGGAACCGGGGAGGGGGAGAGGAGGGGGTACCAGACAAACCAGTAGAGGGAAAGAATATTGGGATGGGGGCTGGAGAGATGGCTTAGCGGTTAAGCGCTTGCCTGTGAAGCCTAAGGACCCCGGTTCGAGGCTCGGTTCCCCAGGTCCCACGTTAGCCAGATGCACAAGGGGCGCACGCGTCTGGAGTTTGTTTGCAGAGGCTGGAAGCCCTGGCGCGCCCATTCTCTCTCTCTCCCTCTCTCTGTCTTTCTCTCTGTGTCTGTCGCTCTCAAATAAATAAATTAAAAAAAAAAAAAGAATATTGGGATGGGAGGGTTTGGGGTGGGGTTCAGGGAAAGGGAAGGTGGGGGGAACTACACAAAACCAAAGGCAAAAGCAGTCAGCACAATAGGACCCTTCCTCCAGGACACCAGTATGTGAAACAGAAGCCCTGTAAAGGGAGGTGGGTGGACCAGACGCAGACCATAATGCCCCATAGAAGGTGGCGAAAGCTCACACCTTAAACCAGTGGCTCTGGCTAGTGGATCCCAGGGCCAGATCTGGGTTAGCCCCCGTGGCGAGCAGTTAGCCAGGGTGATCTGCGTGACTCCCTGAAAAATGCAGGCCTTTGCCAAGCACTTGGTTACCAGACAGAGCTAGCAGGTAAGACCCTATTGCTGAAAACACCACAGGCTGGCATCTCAGAATACCCAGAGACAACGTGGAACCTGAGAGGACAGCCAGTCCTCGCCTGGCAAACCCTCATGGTGCTGGAAAGAGCGAGGGGAGCCTCTGCGAGACAAAGGTCACCTACAGCACGAAGAGGCAGGAGACCCTGCAGGTCAACCAATCTACCAGCCACGCAGAAGTGTGCTCTTGGGGGCTGGAGAGATGGCTTAGCAGTTATGCCTGTGAAGCCCAAGGACTCAGGGTCTATTCTCCAGGTCCCACCTAAGCCACATGCATGCACTTGGAGGCTCATGCGTCTGGAGTTTGTTTGCAGTGGCTGGAGGCCCTGGCACACTCATTCTCTCTCTTTCTCTCTCTTTCTCCCCCCAACCCCTCTCTCTGTCTCTAGTAAATAAATAAGAATAAATCTTTAAAAAGAAACAAAGAAGTACACTCCTTATAGTATATTATATTAAGTATAATAAAGAATGTACTTTATTATTTGATATATATTATATAATCATATAATAGTTATATAATATAATATGACTATATATAATTATAATTTATGTATAATTATATATTTATATATAATATACTTATATAATACATAATTTATAATTATATAATATATAAATATATATATAATAAGTAATTATATATATTTAATATAGTGTATAATAGTGTCACATAGCCTTTGCAGGTAACCAATTGCCTTCTGATTAGACATGAGGCCCACTCAGTGGGAGAGAACTCAGAACTGGTGCTGGGAACCAAGTTAGCACCCATGGTCAGGAAAATCACAATACCCAGAGAGAAGCCCCCAGTTCCCTGTACAAGTCGAGTGGGGAGCTGCATCAAAATGTCTCTCGAGCTCCCAGACATATCCCCTTTAATGGGCTGGAGAGATGACTTAGCCCTTTTAATCAAAGCGGCTCTCACTGTTGGTCAAAGAATCTGTGTTACCTTACAGATGGCAGAGAATGCTGGGGTGATCCAAGATCCATCAGTACAAGAAAAGACAGCCAAAGGCTCACAGTGAGATGCGCCACCTCTCCCACATTTACAGGGGTTCAGAGGACGCTGGAGAGAAGCGGCGACACAAATGTCGCCCCCCCCCCCATGCTAGCCCGACACCCACCTCCTGGAAAATAGCAACCAACACTGTGGTGAACCGAAAACACATCATAACAGAAATACATGAGGCTGCAGAGAAGTCGACGCTAACCGATGATATGCCTGCCAGGGCTCAGGGACAGTTGTGGGAGAGGGGGCGGGAAGATTGTGAGAGCCACAGGCGGGTAGAAACAACCTGGGGTTCAGCTCCTCCCAGAGCCAGAGGCCTTAATTACCCCACAGTGACCACCGTGGCACTCCTGAGGAGGGCCTGCTGGGAAATGGCCAGGGGAGGGAACATGCTACATACAACCTATGTTAAAAGATTAATTAATCAACAATCAGTTTTTAAAAAGCCGGGCGTGGTGGCTCACGCCTTTAATCCCAGCACTCGGGAGGCAGAGGTGGGAGAATCACCGTGAGTTCGAGGCCGCCCTGACACTACATAGTGAGTTCCAGGTCAGCCTGAGCTAGAGTGAGACCCTACCTTGAAAAAACAAAAAAGAAAAAGAAAACTTCAGTGTACATGCAAGAAGTCCCCAGAACCTCCTCTTCCTCCTCCACCTGCCCTGGACCTGGAGGGTGCGAGGAACAGCACAGGGACATAACCGTCCACCTTCCAGGCCAGCCCCAACTTTGCCCACTGGCAGCCTGGCCAGCGGCCTGGGTTACCGTGCACAGACCTGAAGGGGCCAGGGTGGGTTCTCCCGGACCTGAGCTCTTGGAAGATTAGAACAAGCCTCTCCACAACTGCATGTGGGGAGAGGGATGTCGGGACCTTTCAGGGATGGTGGGGTCTGTCCAGGCTGGTGCCCAAGGCCCCAGAGAGTCCTAGCAGAACCCTTTCACTGTAGGGAGTCCAGTGGCTCCTTCCCTCCACAGCTCACCAGCTCCCCCCTGAGGCAGAGCTGGGAACTTCAGTGACGGGTCCTGCAAGGAGCTGGGAAACCTTCCTTCTTGCCCAGAGAAAGACACAGAGACCCAAGGGTTTCCTCCAAAGATCTATCAGATCGACCCCCTTCTTTCAGATGCAAAATGTCTGGAGAGGTGACGAGCGGGCTCCCGGCCTCCTCACTGCTTTCTCTAAAGCGGACCTCCAACCCCCCCCCCCCTTCAGTCTGGCGACTGGGTCAGAGAGGAAGCCACCTTCGAGTTGAACGTGGAGCCACATCCCAGCTCCTGGGGACCCTGAAAACCAGGTCTCACTCTCTCCTCTCTGGCTGTCCCCTGACTGGTCCTGCACTGAGGACACCCCCAATACGAGCGCTGCAGTCACGATTAGGGTGCAGAGCGGGCGCCCTGGCCCAGGGTTCTTCCTGTTCCCACTCAAACACCATGGGGAGTGTTGCAGTCAGGTCCTCAGTGCTGGTAGAAATCACCCGACCAAGAGCAGCTTGGGGGAAAAAGAGGTTTATTTTGCCTCACAGGCTCGAGGAGAAGTTCCATGATGGCAGGGAAAATCGATGGCATGAGCAGAGGGTGGACATCAGCCCCTGGCCCACATAAGGTGGACAATAGCAACAGGAGAGTGTGCCAAACACTGGCAAGGGGACACTGGCTATAACTCCCATAAGCGAGCCCCCAACAACACACTGCCTCCTGGAGGTGTTAATTCCCAAATCTCCATTAGCTGGGAACCTAGTATTCAGAGCACCTAAATTTATGGGAGACACCTGAATCAAAACACCACAGGGGGGCTGGAGAGATGGCTTAGCGGTTAAGCGCTTGCCTATGAAGCCTAAGAACCCTGGTTTGTGGCTCGGTTCCCCAGGTCCCACGTTAGCCAGATGCACAAGGGGGCGCACGAGTCTGGAGTTCGTTAGCAGAGGCTGGAAGCCCTGGCGCGCCCATTCTCTCTCTCTCCCTCTATCTGTCTTTCTCTCTGTGTCTGTCGCTCTCAAATAAATAAATAAAATATTAAAAAACAAACAAACACAGGGAGCAATGTGTGTTGGGAGCACAGGAGGTGACAGTGAAAAAGGACCCAGCCAAGGAGTCATGGGTCAAAACAGACTAGGAATGTCCACCCTTCCCTGTGTGATCTTGGATGGACCACACAACCTCTCTGTAGCTCAATGACCCCTGATGACCTCTAATATGTACTGACCCTCTGTGGGCCAGGCACGGTGCTCTGCACGTGTGCTTTCTCCTATGCATCTCAGGTAGTGCTGAAATCTGAATGTTTTCATCCTCTTAACTCCATATGTTAAAGTCTAATTCCCAGGCTGGAGAGATGGCTTAGCCCTTAAGCCACTTGCCTGCAAACTCTAAGGATCCAGGTTCAATTCCCCAGGACCCACATAAGCCAGATGCACATGGTGGTGCATGCATCTGAAGTTTGTTTGCAGTGGCTGGAGGCCCTGGTGCGACCGTTTTCTCCCTCTCTCTCTCTCTCTCTCTCTCTCCCCCTTTTTATTTATTTATTTATTTGCTTCTTAAATTATTTCATGGGTTAGGGTTAGGGTTAGTGTTGGGGTTAGGTTTAGGGCTACTGTAAGGGTTAGGGTTTAGGGTTTTCTCTTTCTCTCTCTAATAAAGAAAGAAAAATCAAAAATAATTTTAAAAAATCTAATTCCCAATATGATAGCATTAAGAGGTGTAGCCTGTGAGGGCGTGGCTAGGTCATGAGAGGTCCGACATTGGGCTGGAGTAAGGGCCCTTACAAAAGGAGCCCCAGGGCGCCTGTTTGTCCCTTTCAGCGTGTGGGGACACAACGAGAAGGCGTCATACATGAGGAAGTTGGCCTCAACCCCAGATCTGCCAGTGCCACTATCTTGGACTTAGCAGCCTCCAG
Organism: Jaculus jaculus; assembly: GCF_020740685.1. NCBI lineage: Eukaryota > Metazoa > Chordata > Mammalia > Rodentia > Dipodidae > Jaculus > Jaculus jaculus. Next base: position 14,437,093 of record NC_059102.1, on the reverse strand, counting down.
AACTGTGGGAGATGAGTTCCTGTTGTCTGCAAGTTACCCAGCCTCAGGTCTTGTGTTATCGGAGCCAAAACAGACTAAATCCTCGGCACATGTAACACCCCCATCAAACAAGCGAGGAAACTGGTTTGAAAGAAGACATGACTTGCCCAAGATCGCACAGCTAGGAAGTCATAGAATTTAGGCAGTAGAACTTCATGGCATGAATATAACCAAAATTCTCATGCCAGCCAATAGCAAAGTGATGATGACATCAATATTAATGATGGTGATGTTGATGATGGTGATGATGATGATGGTGATAACGTGTGGTGGTCTGATTCAGGTGTCCCCCATAAACTTAGGTGTTCTGGATGTTAGGTTCCCCAGCTGATAGCAATTGGAAATTAAAGCTTCCTGGAGGCAGTGTATTGTTGGGGTCAGCTTATGGATATTACAGCCAGTTTCCCTTTGCCAGTGTTTGGCACACTTTCCTGTTGCTATTGTCCACCTTATGTTGGCCAGGGGGTGATGAACACCCTCTGCTCGTGCCATTGTTTTCCCCTACCATTGTGGAGCTTCCCCTCGAGCCTGTAAACCAAAATAAACCTCTTTTTCCCCCAAGATGCTTTTGGTCAGGTGATTTCTACTAGCAATGCAAACCTGACTGCCACAGTAAAGTGGTACTGAGGAGGGGGATTGCTGTTAGTCACCTGACTGTGTGGCTTTGGCCTTTTGGAGCTGATTTTCAAGAGGAATGTGGAAGGATTTGAAACCTTGGCCTAAGAGACACCTTGCTGTGCTGTAAGTACAGCTTGATGGACTATTTTGGTCAGAGTTGAAAGACCTGAAAAGCAGTAAGAACTATGGACTGTGAGGTTTGGCTTATAAGGGCGAGAAAGAGCTTTGCTTGGACTGGGCTAGCAGTTTGTGTGAGAAGGTTGCTCTTATGCCCGTGTCCTAAGAAGTTATGCAGGGTTTCTTTGCATAGAAATGAACTAGTGTGAGCAGAGGGATATGGCACAGAAAGAAAAATCTTTGGGTGAACTGTTGCCCGTTCAGCTGCAATTGAGAAATTACAACCTTTGAGACTGGGCTAGCTGACCTGCACTGGGGCAACAGGAAGAATGTAGACTCTTAGAGGGGCCTGAGTGCTCAAGAAGTGTTCTGTTCTTCAAAGTCTGCTTTATTCCCCCCTGGATTAACAAATTGGCACCCTACCTGGTATTGTGAAGTATAAGAAGTGCAGGAAAGAGAGAGTCACTGAGTTTGCAAGCCGGTTTTGCGTTTTGGAAATGGCCATGGGCAGTGTGAAACAGGTTTGCTGGATGCCTGCCTGGAGACCCGATGGGGCCATGAGGATGAACCGTGGATTGCAGTGGAGACCCAGTGGAGATGCTGGGCCCACGAGATGGCTGCTAAGGAAAGCTGCCGGCCCTGATGAAGTTTTCCAGGACTGTGAGTAGCCTAGGTGGAGGGGCGGAATTAGAATGCCAGAGACTTGTTGCTGGTTAGAATTATCAGACTTGGGGATTTGTCACTGACTAGAGTTGTTGAACTCGGAGCTACAGAGTTTGATGTTTGCCCTTTTTAAATCTTATATTTGTTGAATATTCCTTTGTTATGCCTGATGTTATCTTTTGTAGTGTGAATGTTTATTCTGTGCCATTATGGGGTTTTTTGAGGTTACTTTTGGTATTATGGTTAAAAGACCTTGGATTATGGGGATATATGAACATCATTGGGATTAATAAGAACTATGGGCACTTTTAAAGTTGGATGAATGTATTGCATTTTACATCATGGATGGTTATCAGTTTATGGGGGCCAGGGGCAGAATGTGGTGGTTTGGTTCTGGTGTCCCCCATAAATGTAGGTGTTCTGGATGTTACGTTCCCCAGCTGGTGGCAATTGGAAATTAAAGCCTCCTGGAGGGAGTGTATTATTGGGGGTGGGATGTTATAACCAGCTTCCCCTTGCCAGTGTTTGGCACACTCTCCTGTTCCTGTTGTCCACCTGATATTGGCCAGGGGATGATGTCCACCCTCTGCTCATGCCATCACTTTCCCCTGCCATTGTGGAGCTTCCCCTCAAGTCTATACGCCAAAATAAACCTCTTTTTCCCACATGCTGTTCTTGGTCAGGTGATTTCTGCCAGCAATGCGAACCTGACTGCGGCATAACTGATACGGATTCTCCCACTGCTAAGATTCTTGGGAAGCCTACAAATTTAGTGAAGGTGTGCACACATTTTTATGTCTCGTGGCCTTAGTCACCTAGGAAAATGCAGTGGAGTCCGCCCTGTGGGACAGGACAGGGCAGCCTCCTGGGAGACCAGGGTCTCGCCTCTGTCATCTGCCCCATCCATCAGTGCGGACCGTGTCAGGCAGCCTGTGGTGTGGTATTTGTTGCCCCATTCTTACGAGGGCGAGAGGGGTGACAAATAGACCAAAAGCCACATATTTGCAAAGTCATTCTTCCTCTGGAGACCATAAAATAGCAAATTCTTTTCCTGGGAAACAACTCTATCAAGCAGACATCTGTTACTCTGAAGCGATCTGTATGCCATAACAGTTTAAAAAACAGAGTTTAAATGCTTAAATAAGAAGAAAACAGTTTGCCTACATTGCAAAACACCAATATAAACTGTGCTGGAATTAGCACAAGGGAAACATTTATCTTCTGGATAATCTCAAAACAGGACTTTTTGGGGGATGGAGTATAATTATGTTTATTAGCATGAAAAGAAGTTCATGATATATCACTAAATAACAATTGTCTACAAACAGGGAGCCACATTTTTTGAAGGCGTACTGGCTCTGCCTCCCTGGGCTGGGAGCAGGCTTCCTCTGCATGTCCTACAGAAGAAAGGGGAGATGAGATCAAGACTGGATAAGTGTCAGCCTTCTCCCTGAAAGACAGACATAGTTTTCTAGATGGAATAGCCAAGGACTTGCCTGATACACAGCCTGATGTAGGAAATAGTGTGGACTGTCAGCTCCAGAAGACCCGAGGTCCACCCCTGGGTCTTCTGAGTACAGCCCGTGACCTGTGGCTGTCCCTGAAGACCAGTGGAGTCACACCTACTGCCGTGATGCCATCTGTGATGGGTGAGGACAGCATGTGGGAGGCACTCTGGATCCTGACTCGGACCCTCTAATCCTCTAATCTGTATTGTTATGACAATGACATGGTTTGGCTATTCCCAGGACGGGGGGGGGGGGGTTGGGGGGCAACACTGAGGTGCCAAGCTGTGAATGAGATCAGCTAGAATTTTAGACTTTGGCCCTCTTCCACACTCAGACGCTCATGGAAAGACATTTTTTTTTTTTTTGGAGGGAGAGGACCTGCTGGCCACTGACATTACAGTGAAACTGACCTGGTCTCTCTGTCCCTGGAGGAGACAGGTCACAAAGTAGCAACAGTGACGACCCACATGACATGGCTCTGAAGGAGTCAGAAGGGGTCCAAAGGTGGAAGGGTCGCTTGGTGGGGTCTTCAGGGATATGCTGTTCCAGGAGCTAGCAGCCAGACCGAGGCTCGAATCATAGAAAGGAGCAAGCCACTAAGGGCAGGGAGGCCACGCTGAGGAGAGGAGGTCACTGTGCCAAGGCCACCAAAGGCAGCATGGCCCCTGTCTGCAGATCTGAGTCAGGGCCCAAGAGGCTGGGAAGAGGAGGCCTGGGATGTGGAGCTGGTTTGGGATCTACCTGGCCTTGTATCCCTAAGGCCACAGGTACAACTTGATTTTTGTTTGAAATATATACATGTGCCGCCAAAGTAAGCACTGCTTTTTAAAATATTTTATTTATTTATATATTTACTTAACAGAGAGAGAGAGATGGACAGACAGATAGACAAGACACACTCCAGTTGCTTACAATCGAAATTAGATAGATTTAGCTGATGGACATATGTGCCAAGGCCTCCAGCCACTCCAAACGAACTCCAGACGCATGCACCACCATGTGCACCTGGCTTACATAGGTTCTGGGGAATTGAACCTGGATTTTTCGGCTTCACAGGCAAGCACCTTCACCGCTAAGCCATCTCTCCAGGCCCTGATTAGAGAGCAAGAAAATGCACAGGAAGCGCTGAGGCAGGTGAGCAGCTGGCCAGCCGTGCGCTTTTGACAGATGGGCTCTGGGTAAAATGGACATGTAGCTTGTGGAGGATACAGCAGCTGATGGACAAGGGACAAGACCGCTTGATCGGAGCTGTGCTCATGCAGAGGAAAGCATGGACATAGCCCAGCTGTGCCTCGGAGAAGAATCTAGATTCATCCCATGGCAAAGGGTGGTAAAGAGGAGAAGCTGACTCGGGATTGAGTGGGAATTTCTCCAGGTGGCTGCAGCATGAGGACCACCCACCCCTCCAACCCAGCTGCCACCACAGGCGCCACCTTCAAGACCCTCAACCACAAGGCCCTGGCAAGTGGGATACCCATTGGTCTGAGTGGTGACTTTAAGTTTGTAGTGCCTACAGAAACCCCCGGAGAACCCTGGCCTCCGCCCCAGTTTCAGCATCAGTTCTACAGCAGGGCTTCTTCCCATTCTGTCCAGCCTGTGGCCGCTTTAGAGCTCTCACTGCTTTGCACAAAACTAACCTTGTGAAGAAAAGCAATTAAAAAAAAACAAACAATCAAGCCAGGCATGGTGGCACATGCCTTTAATCCTAGCACTGGGGAGGCAGAGGTAGGAGGATCACCAAGAGTTCGAGGCCATCCTGAGACTATATAGTGAGTTCCAGGTCAGCCTGAGCTAGAGGGAGACCCTACCTCAAAAAACAAAAACAAAACAAAACAAAAAAAAGCTTGGATGTTAATGGGACCAGACCATGGAGCACTTAGACAAAGGCAAGTTCTAGAACATCTGTAATCAAAATAAAAGTAAATAGTGTCCCCTTGTGAGTCACAGCGGTGCAAAACTTATAAACAAAGTGTCTTCCTGTAGTCCAAGCTGGGGCCCGGGTACCAGTGAATCAACCTCAGGCTGATCCGTCCACAGGACAGACAGCTTAGCTCAGGACACTGTCTCTTCCTCATACAACACTCACCTGAGCCCCAAATAGAAAAGTTCAATCCCGCCTCACAGCAGCTCTCACTGCCTCCCCAAGAGCTGTGGAACAGGGTGCTTCCTCACAGAGCCTCACCTGCCAGGGCTGGTGTGAAGCTTGCCATCCTGGTATGGGGCAGAGGGCAGAACAGCCCAGTCCATAGGCTTCAGCGACCCGCATACACAGCCAGCCGTGTCCCATCTGTCCCTCTTCCAGGACAAATGCTGTCTCTCTTGTAGCAGCTTTTTTTTTTTTTTTTTTTTTTTTTTTTTGTGGGAAAATGAGGTTTATTTTGGCTTACAGGCTCAAGGGGAAGCTCCATGATGTCAGAGGTCTTGTAGCAGCCTTGAGGGAAGGTCCCTGACCCATTCCCTGAGACAGGATTAATGTGTCTTTTGTTTTTCTTTTGGTTTTACAAGGTCTTGCTGGAGTCCAGGCTGACTGCTAGTTCACTATGTAGTCTCAGGCTGGCCTCGAACTCAACAATCCTCCTACCTCAGCTTCCCTTCCAAGTGATGAGATCAAAGGTGTGCGTCACCTTGCCTGACTAACGTGTCTTGACTTTTCACCACCTACATTCTTTTTTGTTGTTGTTTTTTCAAGGTAGGGTTTCACTCTAGCCCAGGCTGACCTGGAATTCACTATGTAGTCTCAGGATGGCCTCGAATGCATGGCGCTCCTCCTACCTCTGCCTCCCAAGTGCTGGGATTAAAGGCATGCGCCACCATGCCCAGCTTCTACCTACATTCTTATATCTACTATTTGGCCCCACATGCATATAGTAAGTGCTCATTAAATATCTACTGCCTGCAGAGCTGAAGATACAGCTCAGCAGTTAAGGTGCTTGCCTGCAAAGCTTAATGACCTGGGTTCAGTTCCCTGGTGCCCACATAAAGCCAGACGCATAAAGTGGCTCATGCATCTGGAGTCTGTTTGCAGTGGCTGGAGGCCCTGCTACACCCATTCTTCCTGTCTGTCTGTCTTCTGTCTCTCTGTTGCAAATAAATTTAAAAAAATTTTTTTGAAGATGTATTGAAAATATATAAGTATGAAACTGTTGCGTGAGAAATGGTCATGGCTGCTGCAAGGCCAGCATTCACCTCAGCCTTCAAGGGCTCTGTCCAGTGAGGGATGGACCAAAGGGAGCTGGGTCAGAAAACAGGCTTGGCTCTGCCCTCAGAGTCCGCCTCTCTCTTGTGTGAGTCATGTCCAATTTAGGGCTCTTATGTCCAATCCCCCTATGAGGCGAAGAGAAAGAGATGTCTGGGAAGGTGTTTTGTCAGCGTGTGGCGGTTCCTGTCACCCTTAGAGAGCAGTGTGCGGCGGAGGAGGCAGGACAGCCCAGGAGCCTGGGGAGGAAGACACGCTACTGTCAGAAAGCCAGGCAGCAGAGTGGATGAGGAGGGAGCATGAGTGACCGCGAGGCCACCGAGGAAAAGGTCCCCCGGGGCTGTGCTGTTCGCAGGCAGGACGTGGGGATCAGGGTGCACCCTGAGAACTAGCAGGATGCACAAACACGTGAGGGGCCTGCTACAAAGCAATGGGGTGGGGGGCTGAGGGAGTCTGGGGGCAACTGGAGGTGACACCATGCGCTGCCCAAGACATTGGCATGGCAAGATTTTCAGCAGATATCCCAGCAGGAGCAACAAAATGCGGCCGTGGTCTGCAGGCTGCATGCTCGAGGCCTCTGCCGATGCTTAACTAAACACATCCTTTTGTACCAACAGTGGGACGTCTCGGGCCTGGCCGACACTGGAGAGGCTGCCCCGCCCCACCCATGGATAGCTAATTCTAGTAAATAAACCCATCTGACTTCCAGACCGTAAGCAACGGGAGGGTGCCCTAAGCAAAACAGCCGATCCAGAGCGCATAACCCATGGCGCAGCTCCTTTACCTGGTTCCCACGTGCTGGGCCACCGGTCACCTGCCCTTGCTATTCCGCCCCCCACCCCTGCAGGACCAGGTACTAGACAACGGGGCGCAATCCTGTCCAGTTAGCCCAGGGAAATTATGGGCGGGCCCATCCCAAACATGATGTCTTGCCTTCTGCTGGGAAGTCACGATAGAGACCCCCTACCCGCGCCTCCCCTTCCTCTACCACCTGACAGCACCCTGGGAGAACCCCCGTGTGGCCCTGCACGCCAGTGTGTCCCTCCTCTTGGGAACTCGAGCAACCAACTTGCTCTACAATGACTGTCTTTTCTTTATTTTACTATTATTGTTATTTTGGTTCTTTAAGCTAGGGTCTCACTCCGGCTCAGGCTGACCTGGAATTCACTATGTAGTCTCAGGGTGGCCTCGAACTCACGACAATCCACCTACCTCTGCCTCCCAAGTGCTGGGATTAAGGCATGCGCTACTGCACCCAGCTTTGCTTTCGTTTTTTTGAGGTAGGGTCTCACTCTAGCCCAGGCTGACCTGGAATTCACTATGTAGTCTTAGGGTGGTCTCAAACTCACAGTGATCCTCCTACCCCTGCCTCCCAAGTGTTGGGATTAAAAGCGTGCGCCACCACAGCTGGCGAGTGACTGTCTTTTGACTCATTCCCCTCACCTGACCTGAACAATACGTGGATTGTCATGGCTGCTTATGTACCTCATGTACTTGGGACCCCAGGACCTCATAGCTCATCCACAGTGCAGACATTCATAGATCGATTGATGGACAGAGATGGATGGACGGGATAAGTGAACAGAGAAGTGGACGTTCAGGGCTGGATAGAGGCGTTTGCTTGGCTTCGTGGACTCCCTGTCCTTCAGTGTCCCCTTACCACTGCTACAGGGCACTGCACTCTGTTGCCGAAGGATTTTTATTTTTTTGCCCCCGAGGTAGGGTCTCACTCTGGCTCAGGATGACCTGGAATTCACTATGGAGTCTCAGAGTGGCCTCGAATTCACGGTGATCCTACCTCTGCCTCTGGAGTGCTGGGATTAAAGATGTGCGCCACCACACCTGGCTTTGTTGCCAAAGTTTTGCGGCTGGTGTAGATGCAGGCAGAAGTCAGACAGGCCAGGGGCTTTTCTCCCGGCACACGACTTTCTGGGTAACTCTGACAGTTCCTTTCATTACACTCAGTGTCTTCTAAAGGCATCTCTAAACTCAGCAAACTCAGCGGGAGGCCTCCAGCCACCTTGGTCTCTGCCCAAGCAGGGCTCTCTGAGGGATGCTGACCGTGCCCACCTCTCCCTCGTCCTCCTCGGTAAGAGGCCTAACTGCATCCCGGCATGCCTGTGGTCAAAGGAAGATGGGGTGGGAGAACCCGCATTGTTGTTAATCTTGACTTTTCAGAATGTGTGTGTGTGCACGTGCGCGCGCATGTGTGTGTGTGCGCAGAATGTACGCAGAATAAGTTTAGATATCTGTACGCGCCCAGTGGAGTCCAGAGAACATGACTCCTCCATGATGTTTACTTGATATGGTTTCTCAAGGAACCCCAAACTTCTGCTTTTCATTCAGACTAGCTGACCAGCAAGCCCGTCTCCTCCACACAGGACTGGAGTTACTGGTGCGTGACCACACACAGGTTTTTACATGGGCGCAGGAGATCCAACATAGGCCCTTGCGCTTGAGCAGCAAGTTCTGTTATCCACGGGGCCATCTCTCCAGCCGTCACTCTTCATGATGTATGTGTATGTATGGTGTGTGTCTGTGTGTGAATGTGTGGTATAACTGTGTGTGTGTGTGCATGTGGACGCTTTGGGGTGTCTTGTTTGAGCAATCTCTACCCTATTAAGACAAAGTCTCCTTTGGACCCAGAATGTGCCAACTTGGCTAGTCTAGCTAGGCAGTGTGCCCTGTGGATCTCCTGTTTACAGGCCTCAAGCTCTGGCATTGTGAACAGGTCACCATGCCCGCCTGACATTGTGTGGGTGCATTAGCCGTGGAACCGTTTCTCCAGACTTCAATCTTTACTCTTTCTAAAATGCACCATCTGCTCTACTACTGCCTGCCATTTTTAATATTAACTAAATACAAAAATAAATAAATAAATAGAAAGCAACCATCTGTGGCTGGCGAGATGGCTGGGTGGATGGGAGTGCTTCCCTCAAGCAAGAGCCTGACAGCACCTCAGCTCAGTCCCCTAGGGCCTGGAGACAGCTGGCTATGGCCATGTATGTCTGTAGCCCCACTCGTTTAAGAAATATTTTATTTAGGGGCTGGAGAGATGGCTTAGTGGTTAAGTGCTTGCCTGTGAAGCCTAAGGACCTCAGTTTGAGGTTCAATTCCCCAGGACCCATGTAAGCCAGATGCACAAGGGGGTGTACGCATCTGGGGTTCATTTGCAGTGGCTGGAGTCCCTGGAGCGCCCATTCTCTAACTGCCTCCCTCTCTCTCTGCCTGTTGCTCTCAAATAACTAAAAATAAACCAAAAAATTTTAAGTATTTTATTTAGTCAGGCGTGGTGGTGCATTGTGCCTTGAATCCCAGCCCTCAGGAGGCAGAGGTAGGAGGATCGCTGTGAGTTCAAGGCCACCCTGAAACTACATAGTGAATTCCAGGTCAGTCTGAGCTAGAGTGAGATTCTACCTCAAAATTGCCCCCCTCGGGCTGCAGAGATGGCTTAGCGGTTAAGCGCTTGCCTGTGAAGCCTAACGACTCCGGTTCGAGGCTCAGTTCACCAGGTCCCACGTTAGCCAGATGCACAAGGGGGCGCACGCGTCTGGAGTTCATTTGCAGAGGCTGGAAGCCCTGGCGCGCCCATTCTCTCTCCCTCCCTCTATCTGTCTTTCTCTCTGTGTCTGTCGCTCTCAAAAAAAAAAAAATTGCCCCCCTCAAAAAAAAAAATTTTTTTTTTAAATTTGTTTGACAGGGAGAGAGAAAGGAGGGAGGGCAAGAATGGACACACCAGGGCCTCCAGCTACTGCAAACGGACTCCAGACACATGCACCGCCTTGTGCATCTGGCTTATGAGGGCCCTGGGGAATTGAATCTGGGTCCTTAAGACTGCAGGCAAACGCCTTAACCACTAAGCCATCTCTCCAGCCTTGTAACCCCATTCCTACGGGGAACAGAAACCCGAGAACTGCTGGCGCTTGTGCGATTGCTGCTCCGTGTTCAGACACTCCGTCTCACGGAAACAGAGATGAGTGACGGAAGTACCTGATTTCCTCTGTTTTCCAGGTGCCTGCACCACATGTGCATCACACGTGTGCGCACACACACACACACACACACACACACACCAGCCAAACTAACACACTAAGTAAATTCATAGATACAATGCTGTCTGCCTGGCAATGAGCCTCTGATGAGAAGACCAGACAGGGCCGTAGGTGCCACTCTCAGCATCGCTGCCCACCCTCAAGGCCCTGGGACGGGCAGGGAGAAGGCAGGTTCAGGAGGCTAGTCTGGGAAGGGGAGTGCCCGAGGCAGGTGGAGCATGGCCTGGATGTGTAGTTTCCAGTGGATGCTCAGTGGTTGCTCCATCCACAGCAAGGAATGGCTCTCCAAAGTCACCCCTGCCCCAGCCCAAGAGAAGAGAGAGGGAGGCACTCCACAGCCGCAAACGGTCAACCTGCGGCAAGGAGCCTGGGACGCACACGCCGCTGCGTGCCCGTGGAGAAAAGGCTGCGAGGTTCGTCAACAGGCTGACTGGGTTTATGGGTTATCAGATGTTACCCCATTGCAATGTTTTTTTTTTGCCCAGGTAGGGTCTCACTCTGGTCCAGGCTGACCTGGAATTCACCATGGAGTCTCAGGGTGGCCTCAAGCTTATGGTGATCCTCCTACCTCTGCCTCCCGAGTGCTGGGATTAAAGGCGTGCGCCACCACGCCCGGTTCCCCCCCCCCCCCCCCGTTGTCATTATTAATGCGCACATCCCCTTCTCTTTCAAGTGTCCTGGTTTGATTGATAGGTCACTTAAATCCCTCAGAGAAGTTTACAAGTGGGAGAGCCTGAGGGACAAGCTTGTTACTTTGTGTAGGAATCAGACTTCAAGGCTTAGCGCACATTCTGGGAAGGTCTGGCAGCAGTCTGGGGTTCTGGGAGGCGTAGAACACACTAACAAGACAAGCCGAGTCTGACAGAGGACCCTGATGGCTCCACCGTAAAAGAGGGGTGACCTGGGGTGCCTGGGCTCACAGCCGGTTCCACTCAGCCTCTCCAGCCAACCAGGTAGCGCAGAATCAGGCAGAGTTGACAAGTCGAGCAAAGGCAGGGACAGAGGGGACTGGTGATGACGCTGGTCTAAGGGAGAAGAGGAACACCTTTCACCAACTCCACCTTCAGTGCAAGCCTTGTGGCACAGCCCCATTCCACACCACCCAGCACAGCCATTGTTCCCTAACAACGTCCTGTTTGTCCTTTACTCCTTCCTCTTTGAGGGGTGTGTGTGTGGGGGGGTACATGGATGGGCTCACACACACATGCCACTGCCCACGTGTGGAGGTCAGAGGGCCATCTTGGACCGTGGACCCTCCCCTTCCACCTTGACACAGGCTCCCGCGTGTTGTTTTACTGCTGGAAATGCCAAACTAACTGGTCCCTTGGCATCACGGGTCTCCTGGCTCTGCCGCCCACTGCTGCTGGTGTGCCAGGATTACAGAGTTGCGCTATTTGCAACCAGCTTTAAACGGTGTCATCAGGCTCGCTGGGCGAGCACTTGTAACCACTGAGCCATCCCTCCAGCTCTTTGCTGAGATCGGGCTCCTGTTCAGATGACCTATGAGTCTGTGTCCTGTGAGAAGTCGTGGGTGATGGGCGTGGCCAGGACCCCCACATTGAGACAGCAACCCCTGATGATGCTCACACTCAACTCCCCCAAACCTTCAGCAAAGCTGCCCTTGCCTTGAGAACGACTTAACCCCAAAGCAGTGGACAAACACCTCCTCCCGTAGCCCGAGTGCGTCGTAGCAACTCGGGCTTCAGTGAACTTGCCAAGTGAGTCTGCGGACATGCGCAACCCAGGCCAGAGAAGACGCACGAAGCAGAGGTGGTGGCTGCATGTTTCACCTCGTGGCCTCACGTGAAGTTTAATCAAGCTTGAGCTGCTCTAAGTGTCCAGTGTTGAAGGGATCTCATTTGTTTTGTGAACCAAAACTTCAAAGCTACTTTTTTTTTTTTTATGTAAGATTAGCCATCATGCAAAACTGACTGGTCAAGCAGTTAATAAAATACACATATCCCATGGAAAGGTCTTGCACGCCCCAGTCCTTGCACGTGACCGAGCAATGACAACCCCTCACAGTCCTGACAGTCCACCCCTCTGCTCCGTGAGACCGAAGGCGGCAGTCGTAGTTCTTGGGAGATCATGTGTTATAAATTCTGGAAGCTCGCTTAGCTGCCGTCTGGGCTTCGGGCGGGTCCTCCTCCTCTTCCTCAGTTCGCTTGTGTTTCAAGAACAAGTCAGACTTCAAGAAGCGGCTGTAACTGTCATACTTCATAAGATTGAAAATCTGAAAGGGAAAGACAGAATGTGACGCTCACGGCTAGTCCACTCTTCGAATCATACATCAAATATTTATCAAATACTACCATGGGCCAAAGAATATAAATAATGCATTTATAAATAAAACACACAAAGAAAGCTAGAAGAAGAGGCTGGAGAGATGGCTTAGTTTAAGGCACTTGCCTGAGAAACCTAAGGACCCAGGTTCAATTCCCCAGGACCCACATAAGCCAGATACACAAGGTGGTGCATGCATTTGGAGTTTGTTTGCAGCGGCAGGGGCCTTGGAGTGCCCTTTCTCTGTATCTGCCCCTGTCTCTCTCTCCCTCTAATAAATAAATAAATTAAAAAAAATAAAAACAAAATCTTATTCTGAAAAAAAAAGAAGCTGGGGGGAGGAAGGGTATTACCATGGGGTATTTTTTATAATCATGGAAATTGTTAATAAAAAAATTAAAAATTTTTTAAAAGTAAAAAAAAAAACCCCAACAACAACAAGAAGAAACACAACGGAAGCCAGAGGCACAGTCACGGGTGCTTTGGGTCATTCTGCAGGGATCACCCCTGACTCTATAGCTTAGAGAATCCCATGCACAAAGGCCTCTTTATTTTCTATGGAAATATAGATATAAGCAACACTGACTCATACCCTTGCCTTAAAAGGTTCTTTATAAGGGGCTGGAGAGATGGCTTAGTGGTTAAGCACTTGCCTGTGAAGCCTCAGGACCCCAGTTCAAGGCTCGGTTCCCCAGAACCCACGTTAGCCAGATGCACAAGGGGGTGCATGCGTCTGGAGTCTACAGTGGCTAGAGGCCCTGGCGTGTCCATTCTCTCTTTCTCTCTCTCTCTGCCTCTTTCTCTGTCTGTTGCTCTCAAATAAATAAATAAACAAACAAAAAGGTTCTTTTTAAGAATTTTCACTGGTGGGCTGGAGAGATGGCTTAGCAGTTAAGTGCTTGTCTGTGAAGCCTAAGGACCCCGGTTCGAGGCTCGGTTCCCCAGGTCCCACATTAGCCAGATGCACAAGGGGGCGCACACGTCTGGAGTTCGTTTGCAGAGGCTGGAAGCCCTGGCGCGCCCATTCTCTCTCTCTCCCTCTATCTGTCTTTCTCTCTGTGTCTGTCGCTCTCAAATAAATAAATAAAAATAAATAAATAAAAATAAAAAAAAGAATTTTCACTGGCTACCAGTGGTGATACATGCTGGCAAGCCTAGCACTGGAAGGGGGAGGTAGGAGAATCAGGAGTTCAAGGCCAGTCTCAGCTATACAGCACTTTAAGGTCAGCTTGGGCTATGAGACTGTGTCCAAAAACAAAAAAAATACTATACACACAGACGCACACACACTTTCATCCTCTACTTGTATAGATAACAGAGATATTCTCCAAGAGCTGCAAATCCCAGAATATAGAGGTATGTGTTATAAAGATCCCAATATTGGGACCCCAGTGAGACTGGCATTAAAGATCACAAACCTGCTATCATCCCAAGAGACAAAGGAAGCTTATGCAATTCAATGCAGGGGAGTAAAAGTACAGGCTTGGCCAGGAGATGCAGCGGGACCAGGTCCTAGTTACAGAAAATGGAGTCTGCAGCAGAGAAGCCCAACAGACTGAAGTTTCCAGAAAGAAGCAATTCTAAGGTAGATCAGGGGGTGAGGAGGGCCCCTGATAGGGCCTAAATCCTCAGGATTAGGGGCCTGTCAGCTGCCAGCACCCCAGGTTCTCCAAGGGCTCTTCTCAATACAGAAGTCTCCGGGCTGCTTAGGTCAGCCATCTTCCTGGTCTCCCACTCATTCACCCCCGACCCTACAAATGGGGAAGGCAAGGAGAAGCAAAATAAAGTATTTTCCTGAACTTGTGGGAGCATTCTTTTTGAGACACAGGACACCCTCATCTCTCTGGTCTTCTCTTTCAGGACATTCTGCAGGTTAAAGGGCCACCTTCCCTTAGGACACTAGCCAGGCTCAGCTGAATGGAAAGTTCCAGAGGGGCCTAGAATGCTGCTTACTGACAGGCGTGGTTGTCAAGTGGGTGGTAAAATCCTGACATCTTTTAAACTTGTCCTCTGCCAACACACGCAGATATTCTATGGATGCAAAGGCCTTAGGACATGTGCTTGGGGGAGGGGCAGGGCCTCAGGAAAGGGCTGGAAGGACCTTTTCTTCCACCATCATGGTCCCCAGAGGAGAACCAAACTGCCCAAGGTTATCTTACAGAACCACACCCGGGAAACACTTGGAACACTGGGTTGTCCAAAAACCGTTAAACTTGGACCTGTCCTTCCAGGCTTTGTCCAACTGCTCCCAATCAGTGATCTATTCTGTAGTGATTTGATAATCCTTGCTATGACAGAGTCACTGGGCTCTGGAGAAATTGCTAAAAACCAAAGACTCCCAAGAAACCAAGAAAATCATAAGACAGGAGTGAGGCCTCATGGCCTCTCACAAATGTGTGAAGCCGGTTCATCGTCATCCACCATTGCATCTTTCAGCTACCCCAGGGGAGCACTGAGATGCCCACAGAGTTCAGAGTCCAGAAGGGATTCTCAGAATGTGACTAATGAAGCCAGCTTCGTGAGGGCTTCTCCTGGCACACAGCCCTTTCCTCCCTGTCCTGTCCCTCCATTCTCAGCAAACAGGACCCACCAACCACCTGAAGCGGGACGCAGTGCGCCCACATCGCTGTCGGGTGTCTGTAGAACTTCCTGTTTGCTGAACCGAGGCCCTGACGCTCAGGCTTCAGAGAGAAGGAAAGGGGCTGGGCTGGGCTGGTGGAGGTGAGAGACTGGGGGAGGCTGCCTTCGCTGGGGAGGCTCCGGAGCTGCACAAGCCTGCGGGAGATCCCAAGAGGCCACAGGCTCCTCTGCCCACAAGCTTCTCTACCCCCCAGATTGGATCCAGGAACTAGGATGAGGGGAATAGGACACAACTTGGCCCGTAACTGTGAGCAAGGGACAAGTGGGAGGCCAACCCTGGCCGGCTGGCTCTCAATCCCACACTCCTAACCACAAAGACATACTGTTGCTCATGGAGCAGAATGATAGGCCATTCTTAAAAATGAGGTCTTCCTGGATGGGGAGATGGCTCAGCAATTAAATGTGCTTGCTTGCAAAGCCTGTCGGCCCAGGGTTCAACTCCCCAGTCCTCACATAAAGCCAGATGCACAAAGTTGGTGCATGCATCTGGAGTTTGCAGCAACAAGAGGCCTTGGCATGCCCATTCATTCGTATTCTCTTGCTTCTTTTTCTCTCTTTCTCATACACATATACACACACGTATAACAATATTTTTGTTTTGTTTTTGAGGTAGGGTTTCTACCCAGGCTGACTTGGAATTCACTATGTCGTCTCAGGGTGGCCTCGAACTCATGGCGCTCCTCCTACCTCTGCCTCCTGAGTGCTGATATTAAAAACATGTGCCACCATGCCCAGCACATAACACACATATACTCTCTCTATATATATATATGTATGTGTGTGTGTGTTTTTCCTGAGGTAGGGTTTCACTCTAGCCCAGGCTGATCTGGAATTCACTATGTAATCTCAGGATGGCCGCAAACTCACAGCGATCCTCCTACCTCTGCCTCCCAAGTGTTGGGATTAAATGTGTACGCCACCACGTCTGGCTCACATAACAATATTTTTAAAAGACAAAAATGAGGTCTGCAAAGAGCTGAGTGTGGAAAACTGGCCATGAATGCTAACTGACTGAATGCTAAATTTCAGAGATGCATTTAATCAAAAAAAGCCAAAAATGTATTTGTGGATAAGAGGGAAATAAATACTCCTAAAGGTCAGTAGCAGGCTAAATAGTGACTTCACAAGTGTACATCTACATAGGACCTCAAAATGTGACTTTATGGGGCTGGAAAGATGGCTAAGTGGTTAAGGCACTTGCCTGCAAAGCCTAAGAAGCAAGTTTTTATTCCCCAGTACCCATGTAAAGCCAGACGCACAAGGTGGTACATGCATCTGGAATTTGTTTGCAGTGGCTACAAGTCCTGGCATGCCCATTCATTCTCTCTCTCTTTACTTGGAAATAAATAAATAAATAAAATATAAAAAATGTGATGGCTTAGCAGTTAAGGTGCTTGCCTGCGAAGCCTAAGAACTGCAAATCTCCAGGTCCCATGTAGCCAGATGAACCGTGATGCAAGCATGTAATGTTGCCCACGTGCACAAGGGGGCGCATGTGTCTGGAGTTCATTCATAGCAGCTGAAAGGCCTTTGCACGCCCATTCTCTCCCTCCATCCCCCTCCCGCTCTGCCTCTTTCTTCCTCTGTGTGTCTCTCTCTCTTAAAAAAAATGTGTGTGTGTGTTTTTCAAGGTAGAGTTTCACTGTAGCTCAGGCTGACCTGGATTTCACTATTAGACTAAGGCTGGCCTCGAACTCATGGCAACCCTCATACCTTTGCCTCTTGAGTGCTGGGATTAAAGGCGTGTATCACCATGCCCGGCTAAAGGCTTTTTAAAAATTTTATTTGAGAGAATGGCATAGAGAAAGAGAGAGAGAATTGGTGCAGCAGACTCCAGCCACTGCAAATGAACTCCAGATGTATGCGCCACCTTATGCATCTAGCTTATGTGGGTCCTGGGGAATTAAAGCAAGGTCCTTTGGCTTGTAGACAAGTGCCTTAACCACTAAGACATCTCTCCAGGCCCCCTAAAAAAATTTTTTTTAGGGCTGGAGAGATGGCTTAGCGGTTAAGCGCTTGCCTGTGAAGCCTAAGGACCCCGGTTCGAGGCTTGGTTCCCCAGGTCCCATGTTAGCCAGATGCACAAGGGGGTGCACGCGTCTGGAGTTCGTTTGCAGAGGCTGGAAGCCCTGGCGCGCCCATTCTCTCTCTCCCCCTCTATCTGTCTTTCTCTCTGTGTCTGTCACTCTCAAATAAATAAATAAAAAATTTAAAAAAAATTAAAAAAAAATTTTTTTTTAATGTGACTTTAGGCAGGGTGTGGTGGCACATGCCTTTAATCCCAGCACTCAGGAGGCAGAGGTAGGTGGATGCCCTGAGTTCAAGGCCAGCCTGAGACTACATAATGAATTCCAGGTCAGCTGGGACTAGAACGAGACACTACCTTAAAAGAGAGAGACAGCACTAGAGATATGGTTTAGTAGTTAAGGCACATGTCTGGAGTTTGAATATAGTGGCTGGAGGCCCTGGCGTGCCAATTCTCTCTCCTCTCCTCTCTCTCTCATTACAAAAACAAAACAAAACTGTGACTTTGTGTGTTAACAGGTCTGGTCTGGAGTCCTTTCTGAGGAGGACAAGACACACACAGAGACTACAAAGCAGAGACACAGCTATCAGCCTAGGAAAGCCAAGGACAATTAGGAGCCACCCGAAGCTGGAAGGGTCAGGAAAGCACCCCTCCTAGAACCTTCAGGAAGAGCACAGCTCTGCCCACAGCTGGTCTCAGGTTCCCCACAGGACTTTACAATCCTAGAGGCCTTAAGTCCAAGGTCAGTGTTAGTGTACCATGTCTACTCCAGTTCCATTTAAGCAGGGGATGATGAGCTACCCTCTACCCCCAATTGACTGTATAAAAAGAAACAAAACAAGATTCCAATGGACCACCATGACCTGAACAAAAGGATCAGAATCCTAGCTGACTGCAGGGAAGAGACGGAGAAACAGCTCTGGCAGAAGGAAGAGGAGGAAGAGGGAGGGGAGGAAGAGGAGAAGGCTGAAGGAGGGTAGGAAGGCATCTGCGCAGACCCGAGGCAGATGATCCCTCTCCAGCGGCCAATGAAGCAGAAAACTTGAGTTGGCAGCTGAGTTGCTTCCTGTATCTTTTTTCTTTCTTTCTTTCTTTCTTTTTTTTTTTTAGGCCAAGACAGCTGTGGCTTTACAAGGCTCCAAATTCTGCAGCCCCCACATCTGTGCGCCACATGCCTGCCGGGTAAACTGTTTAGCCCGTTGCCTTGGGATCCCCTCCTGTGAGCCGCGGAGGAGGGATGGGGAAAGTGACAAGCAGCCTTCGACGCACACGTGACGGCGGCACCATGCCTCCCAACCCAGGGTCACTGTCACGCCAATGCCCACCGCGCCGCCCGGGATCTGACAGCGACGGTCATGAATCAGGATTCGCTTGTTCCAAGGAGAACCACCCTGGCAGCATTGAGACTCGAGGCTCTCCTTGTGGGTTGCCCTGGGGAGAGGACTCCGCCATCAAGCACTCAGCCTTGCAGAGCACAAGCCACTGGGGGTTACTCCGCGGCCTCCATACACCACATTTCAAGCCTAATGAATATTTTAATGGCTTACAGAATGCAAGTACATTAGAAGATCTATTCCACAAAGCATGCATCTCCCTTCCTCTCCAAGCCATTCACCAGGTTACTTCAACCCACAAGGGTGGGAGGGGGGGGACCTTCAATGCAACATTAAGTCTGCTAATGGGACTTTATATTTGCTTCGAGCATCACCATCTCTGACTCGTATTTGGAACATGTGTTTTTTTTTATTTTTTCTCTCTCTCTCTCTCTCTTACATAGACTGCAGACACGATTCCTACCCTCATAAACACAGATGAGGTGTTTACGGGGAAGCCTCTCTTGGCATCCCTTGCATATGTAGTTGGCAGGTTTGGAGAAAGACAAACTCTACAAAACAGACATATTCCCTCCCTGAGAGATGAGGGCCACGCTCCCTCTACTGAAGCAAGAGTGGGGTGCACCCAAGAGGCCTGCGGGTAGGTGAAATGGCCACCCAGAAGCACCAGGGTGGACCACAGGGAAGGCTTTGTCACTCTGGGTCACTCTTCCACTTCATACGGGCCCACCAGGTAGAGAGGACGTGCCAGGGTGGCACCCCCAGATCCACAAAGGAGGCCAGACATAAATGGAGTCAGAAGAAGTACACGCCCACTAGAGGAAGTTGGCTACACTTTCCTGAGTCTGTGAGATGACAGTCAAATCTGAAGCCCAGTGATACGACACGAAACAGCACGTTCTCTGCTCAGAGAAAAGGCTTTTTATTTTATTTTGTTTTTATTCGTTAAGGAGCTTTCCTGCAAAGCCAAAGGACTCAGGTTCATTTCCTCAAGACCCACGTAAGCCAGATGGACAAGGGGGCACATGCTTCTGGAGTTCATTTGCAATGGCTCAGGCCCTGGTGTGCCCGTTCTCTCTCTCTCTCTCTCTCTCTCTCTCTATCTGCCTCTTTCTCTCCCTCTCTCAAATAAATAAATAAGTCAAATTAAAAAAAATTTAAAAAAGATGTTGCTTTTGATGAAATGCTTCTTCAAATGTGTCACACACTCTTCACATAACACAGTGACCGCAATTAGCTTTTGCCTGATGTTTTGCGGGTGTCACCAGCTCACCATCTAGCACCATCCTGTAGCACAGGAGAGCCCATGATGTGACTGGGGGAGTGTGGCCCCCATGTGTCCTGGCTCCAGATCACCGTACTGCAGTTAATGCTTGGTATTGTTTTCTGACTCATCTCTGGCTGCTGGGCATCACTTCTTGCTGCCCATCCTTCCACAGCCTCTTCCAGAACTTTAGACCTTCCCTGGACTGCAGAACAGAACCTTGTTAGAGCTGAGTGCAAATCAAGTGAGCAAGACTTGAGTGAAAGCCTATGGAGCTCTTTGAAATAGGATGCAGGGATGTCTAATCTGCCTTCCCTGTGCTTTAGGCCCCAGCTATGTCCCACAGAGGCCATGCACCCTACCAGCCACCCCCAGAGAAGCAGAGTGCAGGCTCACCGGATGAGTGGCCGGGCCACTTGAAGCTCTCCTGGCAAGGGGCGCTGGCCACATAAAGACAACCCCACCTTAAGCCATGGGG
The DNA here is from genome assembly GCF_020740685.1 of Jaculus jaculus. Lineage (NCBI taxonomy): Eukaryota > Metazoa > Chordata > Mammalia > Rodentia > Dipodidae > Jaculus > Jaculus jaculus. Next base: position 14,416,875 of record NC_059102.1, on the reverse strand, counting down.
CACTTAGCAAAGCCAATGTGAAGTCTTGAGGACTCCATTGTACTCTTCTCCGTCTTAATCTCCCTTGCTCAGGAAAGCAGTTTCCTCTTGGGGCCTTTGTAAGGATAAAGAATTCTGGGCCATGTGGACACCAATCGTGACCGTTTCCAAACAGGCCCTTGAGAGACAGAAGTTTCCAAAGAGAAGTGGAAGCTGGAGCACTTCCATGGGACATGGCTGGGAAACAGCACACCGCCAACGTGGGGGGGAGGGGCACTCCCTGTCTACCAGCTCCGCAGCACCCACAGGTGGATGGGCGTGACCACCCGCAGAAGGAAGACACTCAGAAAAGCAGGAGTTGGGGAGCTGGCTCAGTACATACGTGCCTGCCACACACGCCTGAGGACCTGATTTGGATCCCCAGCACCCACGTAAAAGCCGGGCACAGAGGCAAATGTGTGCAATCCCAGCATTGGGGAGGTGCAGTAAAACCCTCCCTGGGACTCACTGGCTAGTCAAGCGAGCTGAACCACAGGGCTCTAGGCTCAGCAAGAGACCTTGTCTCACCGGGTGCGGTGGCACACGCCTTTAGTCCCAGCACTCGGGAGGCAGGGGTAGGAGGTTCGCCATGAGTTCGAGGCCACCCTGAGACTCCATAGTGAATTCCAGGTCAGCCTGGGCTACAGCAAGACCCTACCTCAGCGGGGAAAAGAAAACGAGAGAGAGATCTTGTCTCAAAGAATAAGGCGATAACCGAGGAAGAAGTTGGATGTCAATATCTAGTCTGCACATGCACACACAAACATGTATGTACACACATGCACACCACACAAACAAACATGCAAAAACAACTCAGAAAAATGAACACTACAGGCTTTCTTTTCTGATCATAATTCCCAGAGAAATAGATCGTAACATCTATGTGCAGAGTAGTAGATCCTATCTGACTTCATAGGCCACCTAGAGATGATTTAAATATATGTGAGGATGTGCACAGGCGACAGGCAGACACTACTCTATCGGACATGAGGGATTCAAGCTTAGGGACTCTGTATCCACGGCTCCTGTCACCAGCCCCTGAAGAGCAGCCAGAGGACGGGGACAACTACATCTTGTCTCCGCCCACCTCTGCCCTGAGAGCACAGCTCACCTTTCTTCTTCCTTCCCAGATAAACAGTGTCTCACAACAGGGCATGAAAGTACTTCCTTCACAGTCAAGGCTGAACCGCACTGGTAATACGTGGGTGCTGTACATGTATTCATAGAAAATAAAACATGGGAGTCTAGAGATCAGGTGTTATTTAGTGGCTATCTCTAGGTAAAAATGTGAAGCTTGCTGCTTTCGATATATTTTGGCTTCCCAATATCTCCACCCCCCTACCCCAACCCCAAGGCAGGGTCTCACTCTAGCCCAGGTTGACCAGGAATTCACTCTGTAGCCCCAGACTGGCTTTGAACTCATAGCACATCTACTCCAGCCCCCCAGGAGCTGGGACTAAAGGCATGCACCACCACACCTGGCTCTCCAATGTCTTTTGTTTGCTTTCGTTCTTTTTCTGTGATAGCGTTTCACTCTAGCCCAGGCTGACCTGGAATTCACCATGTAGTCTCAGGGTGGCCTTGAACTCACTGCGATCCTCCTACCTCTGCCTCCCGAGTGCTGGGATTAAAGGCGTGCGCCACCACGCCCGGCTCCCAGTGTCTCTTATAATTAGGTAGATAAAAGTTATTTTCAAACTTCTGGGGGGCTGGGGAGATGGTTCAGTTGGTAAAGTACTTGTCACATACACATGAAGACCGGAGTTCAGATCCCCAAACTCATATAAAAGCTGGGTGCAGTGGTGCAAACCTATAATCTCAGTGCTGGGGAGGCAGAGACAGGAGAATCCCTGGGCCTTGCTGGATAGGTTGGCTATAGGTGAATCAGTGAGCTCCAGATGCTGTGAGAGACCCAAAAGTTAAAGTAAAGAGCAACTGAGGAAAGACACCTGAGGTTGACCTCCTCACACACACACACACATATGTGAGCTCATGAACATGTATACATCCAGACACCCACAACATTCATTCATATATCTATACTGTAACTTAGCTAGGCATGGTGGTGCATACCTGTAATCCTAGCACTCAGGAGGAAAGTGTTCCCGTCCTCCTAAGGATCAGGAGTTCAAGGCCAGCCTTACCTACATTGTAAGTTAAAAGTCAGCCTAGGTTACACAAGACTTTCTCAAAACAAGTGGTGCTCAAAAAGAAATCACCCTCTCTGTCATATGTCTCTTCCTGTTTTTGCCAGCCAGCCCCCAACAATCCCCAGGTCTATGTGTGGGTCACGGTGGCTGACTCCATTCTGGTGCCTTGTGGGCATCTTTGGCAACCTGTGTGCATGCTGCCACACGGAGTCCTAGCAGCCCCTCACTTCTCACTCCCCCCTGGGAAGGATGATGACTCAGATTCCCACATCTCCTCTGCTCCCTCTGCCCCAAGCATGTCACGGGCCTCTGAGAAGCAGCACCAGATGCCCCTGATCTGGGAGACAGGCAAAGACTGGGAAGGTTGAGGACAGGGGTGGGATCATAGTCTCTGGAGGCAGGTGGACAAGAGCAAATCCAGCCTCCAGCATCTTCTACCTGAGTGGCTTTAACAAACAAGCCACCGCATCACCCTGAGCCTGGCTTTTGTCATCAGCAAAACAGGAATAAGAACTCTCGCTGGAGAGTGGATGAGATAGTCCACACCAAGCAAAGTGGTGGTCCCAGGCCAGCTCCACAACAGCAGGAATCTTCACAGTGAATATTCAGAACCCACTGTGCACCCCGGTTCTCAACCGGAGCGGACAGTTCCACGATGTGGGGATGAACATCCAACCAGACAGTTTACGGGAGGAACGGGATTTATTTTAGCCTATAGATCCAACCAGCAAGCAGCAAGGTGCGGGGGGGAACCCCATCAGAGCTCAGACCCCAGGATCCACTCCCAGTGACATCTCCTCCAGCCACGTGGCTGGAGACCCAAGTTACAAGCTTCTATAAAACACCTGAGTCTATTGGGGTGTGTGTGTGTGACATTCCTTCCAATGACCACGTCAACCCTGAATCAAGGTGTCCAAAGGAGCTTTTAGAGGATCCTGAGACCCAGGAGAGGCTAGATATTCCCATATGGCTACAGTCACGTGTTGCTCTCCCCACAATATATACCCACCACACTCTTTCGCTGGCTCAAACCCATGCCACCAGGAGGCCCTCAGTAAGTCTCCCAGATGACCCAGAGCTCCTTCAACATCCACATTTGATTCAGAATCCCTGTGGACGCTGACATTCTCCTTTGTCAACAGAAGACCATTCTCTGCCAGTTTCCAGCAGTTGCCAGTGTTGCCTCTGCACTGTGGGCTCCCCGGGCAGCCCGGCCACCCTTCCCATGTGAGTGGAGAAAGCCACTCATGGTTGGTTCTCCACAGCAGGGTGACCTCGTCCACAGCATGGATGGAACATCCCATAAGCAGAGCAGGGGACACGAACAATCACGCTTATAAACTCGGGTCTTAAATCTCGCCTCTCTTGGGCTGGAGAGATGGCTTAGCGGTTAAGCGCTTGCCTGTGAAGCTTAAGGACCCCGGTTCGAGGCTCGGCTCCCCAGGTCCCACGTTAGCCAGATGCACAAGGGGGCGCACGCGTCTGGAGTTCGTTTGCAGTGGCTGGAAGCCCTGGTGCGCCCATTCTCTCTCTCTCTTCCTCTATCTGTCTTTCTCTCTGTGTCTGTTGCTCTCAAATAAATTTAAAAAAAAAAAATCTCGCCTCTCTTGTCTACTGACATTTTATGTTCCTCACAAGAATACCTGCCAGAAAACTTCAGGTTTACCCCTTACGGGACCATTTCTTTAAACCTACCTTTTCCTGATATAAGTGGAACACAGAGCTGTGTTTCCTTTGTCATTATGACTCAGGGACCCCATTATAAACTAGACCAGCACGGGGCTGGCCCTAGCAGAAGGGAGGTGTTTGGGCATTTGTACAAAAATAGCCTTGGGGTCCCTAGCACTATAAGTAGCTGCAGTTGCTTCCAGATTTTTTTTTCTTCAGTTTGTCACTATCTCTAGCAATTGTCACGTGTTGTTTCTTTAATACTGATGCCTCAAAACAGCCCCAGCCTCACTTCCCATCCCAGGAAGGCCAAGGGCTCTGTTGATTCAAACAGTGTGCTGAAACAAGGGTCCACATGGGCCAAACCCGGGTCTGGAATTCCTGTCCATACTTTCACCATCCAGGGCCCCTTGGTATGTTCCACCTGCCCAGCCAGATGAGGGAATTTTCCATGGAATTTGACATCTCACTGAAGAATTCACCCGGGCCTGGAATGAACATAGGCTTTCAAATCAAAGTGCAGGCAGGGAAGTCAAGTTACCTGGTCCTGGAGTTTTTGGAACATCAGAGGGTGTGGTTCTTCTAGGATCTTCTCACTGAGCCGAGACTGCCCCTCCACATTGACTTGGGATGAAGCCTTATTGGACAGGAAGGTCATGTAGATCTCCTGGGCCTTTTCCTGCATCTGGAGGAGACAGGGCTGCCGTCTGTTATCTGCCAGCGCTCTCCTTCCTGGCCAGAGCCAAGCTCCACCCTCTTGTTAGCCTGCAGCCCTCGCTGCCTCCAGAGCCTTCAAGGGATGCTGGCAGCCTGGCCTACTCCCTACCCACTAGCGCATCCATGGCCAGGTCTCCTGCACTGAAATTGCCACATTGATTATTCAGGAACAATGAGAAAGAGTCCAGGCCCAGAGAGAACACTGCGTATGACTCAGGACCATCCTGTGAGCTCTGCAAATTGAAGACTTGTGGAAATGCTATTTAGTCATAAGAAGGAATGATCCCTGGAACCATATGTTAAGCAAAGGAAAGCAGAACACAAGAGGCCACATTCTACATGATTTCATTCTTGGGAAATATCCAGAATACACAAATCCATATGACAGGAAGATTAGTGAGCACCACCAGAAGCTGGTGGAAAGAAGGAATGGGAATGAAGTCTTGACTGGCTCAGGGTTTTTCCTTTACTTTGTGTGTGTGTGTGTGTGTGTGTGTGGAGACTCTGTCTTCCAAAGTCTCTCTCCTTTGAGACAAGGTCTCTCGCTGAACCCTGAACCCACCAATTCCTGAGGGCCAGGGATTTCATCTCCATCTCCCAGAGCTCGCATTACAGGCACGTGTCATGACACCCAGCATTTAATGCAGGCGCTGGGGATCCAAACGCGGTCTTCGTGCTTACGCAGCCAGTGCCTGGCCCACTGAGCCATCTCACCAGCCCCGAGGAGCCAGAGATTTCCTTTGGAGTGATGACAATGTTCTGGAACCAGAAGGCGGTGATGACTGCCCAACTCCGTGCACACACTCACTGCCACTGAGCAGTGGCAAACGGCTTCACCAGAGTAAATGAAGCCCGGTGACACCATGCACAATGCACTCCCGCCAGCGCCTGTGGCCATGAGTCGTTACAAAGTAAGCATCCGGCAGCGTGTGTCACTTAGAATGGGGAAAAGCAGGGCTGGGGAGATGGCTCAGCAGTTAAAGGCGCTTGCTTGCAAAGCCTGCAGGTCCAGGTTTGATTTCCTAGCAATCATGTAAATCCAGATGCACGAAGTGGCGCATACATCTGGAGGTCACTTGCAGCAGCAAGAGGCCCTGGTATGCCCATACTCATTCTCTCTCTCTCCCTTTCCTCAGAAATAAACAAAATATTTCTATTTTTTTCAACTTTAAACATTATTTATTTATTTGAGAGAGAGACAGAGAGAGAATGGGCACACCAGGGCCTCCAGCCACTGCAAATGAACTCTAGATGCATGCACTACCTTGTGCATCTGGCTTACGTGGGTCCTGGAGAATTGAACCTGCATCATTTGGCTTTGCAAGCAAGTGCCTTAACTGCTAAGCCACTTCTCCAGTCCCTCCTGTTGCTTGTTAAAAGAAATATTCAGGGCTAGGGAGATGGCTTAGTGGTTAAAAGGATCCTGGTTCAACTCTCCAGGTGGATGCCCTGGTGTGCCCATTCCCTCTCTCTCTTCTTCACTCTCCCTCTCTCTGTCTCTCTCTCTCCCCCAAATAAGTAAATAAAAATAAAAATAATTTAAAAAGCAAAAGGAGCACTGGAGAGTGCCTAGTGGTTAAGGCACTTGCCTGTGAAGCCTAAGGACCCAGGATTGATTTCCCAGAACCCACGTAAGCCAGATGCACATAGTGGTGCATGGATCTGGAGTTTGTTTGAAGTGGCTAGAGCCCTGGTGTACCATTCTCTCTCTCTCCCTCTCTCTCTCTCTCTCTCTCTCTCTCTCTCACACACACACACACACTCTCTCTCTCTAATACATTAAAAAAAAAAAAAAAAGCAACAGGAAAGGATAGGTTTCAAACTGGACCTGTAGAGCCAGGTGTGGTGGCACACATCTTTAATCCTAGCACTTGGGATGCAGAAGTAGGAGGACTGCCATGAGTTCAATGCCATCCTGAGACTACAAGGTGAATTCCAGGTCAGCCTGGGCTAGAGAAAGACCCTACTTTGAAGGAAAAAAAAAAAAAAAAAAAAGATGGACCTCTGCGGCTAGAGGGATTTCTTAGTGGTTAAGGTGCTAGCCTGTGAAGCCTAAGGACCCAGGTGGATTCCCCAGAACCCACATAAGCCAGATGCACAAAGTGGCACATGAGTCTAGAGTTCACTTGCAGTGGCTGGAGACTCTGGGGTGCCCATTCTCTCTCCCCTCTCTCTGTCTGTGTTTTGATCTCTCACATAAATAAACTAATAAAGAAGTTAAAAATTTTTTCATGGACCTGTGAGGAGTAAATCTGTGCTGCAGACACACATTAGACATATCTCTTCCCCCGCCTCCTGGCCATTTCCTTGTTAACTTCACTTTCCTGGTGAGGACAGGGGCCAGGACAGGTGACATCAGGACTGTCTGACTCCAAACTTCAATTCTCCTGATTCCCCAGCCTGGGCAGCACAGCTCTCCAGGGTGGGCTCCTTGTCAACCTCCAGGGCAGGGTATTTTCCCTTCACTTCATGGACAATAAGATCAAGCAACTCAAAGCAGACTCGTGCCCACCTAGGTCTCCGCTGTGGCTTTGCTGGGAAGCACGGCTCCTAGGTGGCTACTGCTGCCTGCGCTGGGCACCCTGGAGACAGGCTGACTATAGGCTCACCCATCTGTAATGCCATGGCACAGAAACCCGCTGCCAGGTGGTGACGCTCCCTGATCTCTGCAGCAAATACTCTGTCTTCAAAGCACCCTACCTCATGGCAGGGCTTCAGACTTGATACCCTCCACCAGAACTTCCCCATGAGCGCCCTTCCCGGGAGGTAGGAGACTTCCTATGTTCCTGTTTCATCTGCAGTAGATGGCTGAACCTTGGGTTTCAGGCACAGACTGTAAGCACCACTTAAGTTTTCCAAGCAAAGAAATGGAGAAATGCCTCTAACATACAGTACACAGCTGTGGTTTGGGATGGAGGAAGGGAGGCAGAGAGGCCTGACAAACCACCTTTCTTCCCAGAGAGCCCCTCTTGCCTCTGAGTAGGCTGCAGAGCTTGGCTAGGGAACCTCAGGCTCTGAAAAATCTTCCAGTCTTATGGAAACCACCAGGAGGTTTCATTAAGTAGTGCTTGAAAACAGAGGAGGGCTGGAGAGATGGCTTAGTGGTTAAGGCACTTGCCTGTAAAGCCAAAGGACCTAGGTTCAATTCCCCAGGACCCACGTAAGCCAGATGCACAAAGTGGCGCATGAGCCTAGAGTTCATTTGCAGAGGCTGAAGGCCTTGGTGTGCCCATTCTCTCTCCCTCTATTTGCCTCTATCTCTCTCTCTCAAATAAACAAATAGTTTCTTTAAAAATTTAAAAAAAAAAAAAAAGAAGGAGAGGAGAGGAGAGTACAAGGAGGTTTGGGGTTCCAGAAATTAAATGACAAAAGACCCCATGAGGCTGAGGTCTGGCTGTAAGCCTGGCCACTGCCAAGGTAGGGGTCGACATCCAAAACCTAGTGTCTGTTCTTTCTTGACCATCTACATGAATAATTGATTAACGTCAAACTCAAAGGCACAGGAACCTCTTCAGATAAATATGACTGCTCCAAGGACAGGCCTGGGGTCCATCACCAGGCCCAGGGGAGCAGCAGTTTGGGACTGCATGCAATCCAAAGACCCACCCTCTCCACAGAGCCCAGAGACTGTCCGAACACCGTCCCCATTCTGTCAGGAGGGAACATTTTTGGAAAACCACTTCCTGTTGGAGAACTGCTTCATCAAAGTAGAATTTCAGCCTGTCAGATGAGCAAACTTCACGCAAAGGTCTGCAGCCCTCCCCTCCCCTAGACCATCCACACACAGGCACGTACACACGCATGTGCATGCCAGGCCCCCGTAAACTTGGGGTATCTTCCAAGAGCTGTCTGCAACTCCAAGAGGACAGGAGCGAGAAAGCAGGTGCCAGGGTTGCAGGTGTGCCCAAGGGCCCGCAGCCCCGCTCTCCCCGCGCCAGCTGCCCGTGTGGGGGGGGGGGAGAGCAGGGTTGAGGTCTCTGGGCTGACTCAGTGGGTGCCGGGGAATGGCTGGGCAGCGGGGATTATCTGCACTGGGATAGGAAGTGTGACCAAAAGGGGAAAGAAAACCTAAGACTGCCGACTAACCACAAGCCAGTCACGGGAAGGCCGGCTGTCCAGGCCGAGAACAGTGAACAAAAGAGAACCAGTCACTTGAGCTATTTTGGTAGTTTCCCCCGCACCCCTCACCCCAGAGCTCTTGTTAACCCTGTTCCAGCTGCCGGCGGGGCAGGAACAGAGCGGTTTCTTGGGGGGCTCAATTCTGGGCCTGTGAGAGTGCTAACAGACTAGCCAGCTACCACCTCCACCACAGGCCTTCCCTCCCTGAGGAGAACAAACGCGCCGAGGCTCTGACCCAGCCCAGAAGGTTCTGGAAAAGAACGCTGCCTGAAGCCACTGTGCTCAGGAAGATGCACCTGCACCCCAGCGAGCTCCCTCCAGACACCCGCTGGACTGAGACTCGTGTCGCGGCGTAGAGAGTCTGGACTTCTCCTCCAGACCTGACAATGCTGGGTGGGAAGTCAGCCCTGAACCCCCTCGCCCCCAAAGTGTGACTTCAAGAGATGCAAATTCGCTTCGTTCTCAATCCCAGAATCCCCTTCAGCACTCAGGAGGACGCTCTGCTGCCTCTTCTCTCGCCTTCAGAAAGCATCCTTGACCGGGCTCTTCCGGAGAAGCCGTGACTCCCCAACCCCAGTGAGCAGCCTCCCCACCTCCTTTCTCCCACCCACTCTCTCCTCCACCCATCAGCGGGCTCAGACCCACCCTGCCTGCATGTCCCCTGAGCTCCCTGGCAACCCCATGTTCTTAAGTCCCTCTTGGGGATGCTCGTCTGTCTCCAGCCCTACACACCTTCCTCCTCCTCCCTTGCCAGTAGGGCCCAGCCCTCTCAGCAGTCCCCAGCACTTCCTGTAGCCTTTTCTTGTAGGCGTGGTGTGTGTGTGTGTGTGTGTGTGTGTGTATACATGTGTTTGTGCATGTATGCGGAGACCAGAGGCAATGCCAGCTGCTTTCCACCTTATTTTTTAAAAACATTTTTATTTATTTATTTGAAAGAGAGCGAGAGAGAGAATGGTGCACCAGGGCCTCCAGCCACTGCAAACAAACTTCAGATGCATGTGCCCCCTTGGGCATCTGGCTTACATGGGTCCCAGGGAATCAAACCTGAGTCCTTGGGCTTTGCAGGCAAGCACCTTAACCACTAAGCCATTCCTCTACTCCTCCACCTTATTTTTGGAGACAAGATCTGAACCTGAAGCTCACCAATTACACCAGACTAGCTAGCCAGCAAGCTCCAGGGAGTCTCCTGTCTTCACATCGCCAGTGCAGGGATAATAGATGTATACTGTCATGACTGGCTTTAAAAATTTTGTTTGTTTGTTTCTCTGTTTGACCTGGAATTCACCAGGTCATCACAGGGTGGCCTCAAACTCACAGAGGTCCTCCTATCTCTGCCTCCCAAGTGCTGGGATTGAAGGCACGTGCCACCACACCCGGCTGGCTTTTTAACTTTTCTGTAAATATGTTTATTTCTTTCTTTATGGGGGTAATGGCTACACCAGGGTCTCTTGCCTCTACAAAAACCCCGGGTGCATGCGCTACTATGTGTGTCTGGCTTTACGTGGGGACTGGGGAATTGAACCCAGCCAGCAGGCTTTGCAAGGAAGTACCTTTAACCACTGCGCCATTTCCTCAGCCTAGTACCTGGCTTTTACAGGGTACTGGGGATCCAAACGCAGTTCCTCATGTTTGCGCAGCAAGCACTTTACCAACTGAGCCAAATTCCTCAGAACCCTTCACCTCCTTCTTTCTATAACTTTTTTTTTATTAAAACATTTAATTTTTATTTACTTATTAGAGACAGAGAGGGTCAGGGAGAGAATGGCCCCCCCAGGACCTCTAGCCACTGCAAACGAACTCCAGATGCATGCACCCCCTTGTGCATCTGGCTTATGTGGGTCCTGGAGAATTGAACCAGGGTCCTTAGGCTTCGCAGGCAAACACCTTAACTGCTAAGTCATCTCGCCAGCCCTCTTTCTATAACTTGTGCCATCTCCTGCCCCTCCGCCTTCCTCCTCTCTAAAGTCTAGAGTTTTCCAGAGTGTCTGGTTGCTGTAACTATGAGCTCCGCCAAGAGTCTGGCCTAACACTCTCTCCCTAGCCAAAGCCCCATGTGCCAACTGATCTCTAGCAACGTGGGCAGGGAGCCCCAGAGACACTCAAACTTCTCAGCAAACAAAAGACAGGTCCCCTCCTGGCCAGCAGTCCTGTGGCCTCTCCTGCAGGAAGCTGGAAACCACAAGCTCCTGTAACACCTCCGCAGATGGCCCACATCCTGTCTACCCCACAGCTCGGCTGGCCTAACTCCAGAGTCCATCAGCCCACTCTTCTCCATCCCACCTCGGGAGAGACCCCAGGAGAGAGGTCCAAAGAGGAAAAGGATCAAGCCACCAACTTCATGTGGATCCATTCCAGAAAGAGAATGGGGCAGTGGGTTTAAATGGCAGAAGAGACTTTTGTTTTTTTTCTGAGAACTGGCTCAGGAAATGGAAAGTAGTTGAAGGAGGGCAAGGGAGGCCCCAGAGCGAGAGGAACGGACCAAGCACCTGCAAGTCACCGAGAGACTGCTCCAGAAAGAGCAGGGGCAGCCAGGTGAAGGGATGCGGGTTGGCAGAAGGAAGCTGTCAGTCCCAGCCCCTCAGCCCCCACCCCACCTCTAAGCAGCTGGGTGACCTCCCTACTGTACCTCCAGAAGACTGGATGGTTTTTCGGCATGTATATGTGTATATGGTTTGTGCATGCATGCATGTGGGTTTGTATGGATATCAGCACACATGTGTGCAGGTATACAAGCACATGTATGTGTGCAGGCCCGAGGTTAATGTTGAGATCTTCATCAATTGCTCTCCACCATATTTCTGAGACAAGGTCTCTCATCAAACCTAGAGCTAACCAATCTGGCTAAGAATAGCCAGCCCTAAGGATCCTATCTCTGCAGTTACAGATACACACCACGTTCAGCTTTTACGTGGCCCTGGGGACTCAAACTCAGGGTTTCATGCTTGTGCAGCCATCAGTTCACCCACAGTGCCAGCCCCTGGAGTTTTCTTTTCTACAGAAGTTAACTGAGGCCGGGCGCGATGGCACACGCCTTTAGTCCCAGCACTCGGGAGGCAGAGGTAGGAGGATTGCCGAGAGTCAAGGCCACCCTGAGACTCCATAGTGAATTCCAGGTCAGCCCAGGCTAGAGCAAGAACCTACCTCAGAAAAAAAAAAAAGAAAAGAAATTGGCTGAGTAAAGCTCCAGGCGGGCAGGAAGAGGGCAAGCTGAATACAGGGGACTAGGTAAAGTGCCAGGTGCACATGCTTAGCAAACTCCACCAACCCAGCTTAATGGAGGTGTGTCCAATTTATGAACATGTCAGGCCATGGCCAGTCAGAAGGAGCTGGAGGACCCATGTCTAGAGAAGACCAAAAAAAAAAAAAACATCTGGAGATAGAGTTGGAATCATCAAAAGAAGACAGGAACCTAAAGCCAAGGAGATGAGAAGGAAGGAGGGAAAAATAAACTCAAGAGCTCAGTTGGGGGAGGGTGGGCAGGACCATCACTGAAAAAGAGCCCAGAGCTGGTCCAGTGGCAGGTGCCTGTAATCTCAGCTAACTGAGAGGCTGAGGCAGGAAGATCACTTGAGCCCAAGAGTTCAAGGACAAGGTGCTGTCTCCAATCCAAGAAAGGCAAGGAAGGGGCAAAGTGAGAGCCCAGACTGGGCAGAGGAGCACCTTCGTCCCACACGGAGGACGGAGCAGCACACGTCTAGACACTCAGGCACCGTGGGTACGGCAGACAGAGACGGACGCCTGGACTCACGGAGCAACACGACAGACGGAAAGACGACAGAAGACAAGTCAGTAAGTTATACAGGACGCTCCACGTCAACGAGTGTGGGATAACTCAAGTGAAGGAATGAAAAACAAACGCAGCGAAGTTCTCCTTAAAAATAGCAGAGGCAGAAGTGAGATTTTCATCAACCCCACAGCTGCCTCTGTTGACTGCAGACCGAGATAAGCCCTCCCACGGCTCCCTCTGGGGCAGATGTGATCCATGTGATTGTGCAATTCGGTTAGGCGACTGCTGCAGTGCCTGCCTCCCCTCCCCACTTCTGGAAACTCAGAGCCAATTGCCTGGCTCACCTCTCTGCTGCAGGGGCCTTGAGAGACCGGGCCCCGGGCCAGAGGCTGGCTCTGCACGCTGGTACGGCACATGCTGGCCTTGGGTGCGCTGCTCCTGGCCTCTAAGGCCCCACCTCGGCAGCTGTGGATGGCAGCAGTGTCTTCAATGCCATGGCCAAGGCTGAGACCCAGGCAGCGGATAGGTGAGGGTGGCATTCGTTCGACCAAAACGATTGCTAGGTACATTCCTGACTTAAGGACCCAAGACTTCCAGAAGTCCCGGGACAGGTGTTGGGAAATGTGGTTGAGAAGGGTTGCCAGGTTCTAGAAGCTCTCTTTAGAATGTGGACCCGGCAGTGCCTCCCATGACACACCCAGGATTAAAGTCCTAAATAAGGCCTTTCCAGGCCCCTGGCACGAAGGCTCCTCTTGCCATGGCACTCAACATTGCTAGGTGCGTTCATACCCGCTCCCAACCTCAAATACGACAGAATAGCCCCCGCCCCACCCCCACCCCGTACAAACAGGACCTTCCCCCCCCCCCCCCATCTTGTTAGCAGGCCCGTCTTCCCGTAGGCTGCTATCCCTGTTCCCACGACCACTGGTCCGGTCTCCAGCCCCCACAGCAGCTCTCAGGCAACAACGCACTTCAGGGAGGGTCCCTGATGCCACCACACTGCCCAGCCTCCCAAAGACCCTCTGCACTTCCCCTCTCTCCATTCATCACCGGCAGCGCTCTGCTCCCTGTACACTCATCTGGTGTGTTTCTGTGGTGTCTCCAGGACGTTTCACAAGGCCCGACACTGAGCAGACGCTCCACAAAGACTCAGTGACTTCGACTCAACCCATACATGCCAAGCAGCTGTGCAGGGGAACATCGGGGTGACCTCAGAGCCCTGCGATGTTGCAGAGGGCCCTCAACTTCCTGTCGATGCCACACAGTGGGTCCTTCCCACCCCCAACCTTCAAAGGACAAGGCAGACCCGCGCTCAGCAGCCTGGCATGGAGTGACGTGCTCACCCGGAGGCCGGCCGCACCGCAAACCAAAACAAAGTGAAAAAATTAGACGTGCTGGAAATGTAGCTCAGTGGTAAGTGCCGTCCCAGCATGAGTCGCCCTTTAAGCTCAATTCCCAGTGTTACAAATCATAACAACAGCAGCAACAAATAAACATCTGGACTGAGAGGAGAAGTAGGAGAGACGACACCTTGGAAGAAGGCAAGCTAAGACCAGGAGCTTCCCGAGCAGAGAGCTGGTGGAGACAGGCACAACACAAGAGAAGGCCAGCCCCCCACTTCCCCAACAAGCAGCATGCACGCTGGAGGAGGCAGGACAGAGGTCTGCTGGCCCCAGTCCCCACTGCTCCCTGCAGCCTCGTCCCAGAGGCCTCGCTCACGCCTTCACAGGACTTGTAGACATTTAGCTGGCTGCCTCTTACAAAGATGCAAGCGTGCATATCATAACTCACCCAGGCCAAGGCCTCCTCCATGATCCCATCTACTTCCATCACATCCAACCTTCAGTGTTGGAAAATCCAGGGCCAGGGACTAAAGGCCACCTCTGGAAAGGACATATAACTCCCAGGAGAAAAGTCAGAAATTGGGCTAGAGAGATGGCTCAGAAATGAGGTGTATAAGCATGAGGGTCTGAGGAACCCTGAGACACCCCCTGGGCCTGCGGGGAGCAGAGGTATCACAGGAGCTCACAAAAGGCGGGTTCAGGAATCAGTAAGAAACTCCATCACAAAGAAAAACAGATGGGTAGCCGGGCATGGTGGAGCACGCCTTTAACCCCAGCACTCGGGAGGCAGTGAGTGAGTTAGAGGCCACCTTGGGACTACATACATAATGAATTCCAGGTCAGCGTGAGCTCCAAACACCCTCCTCCCCTGCAAAACAAAAAAAAGAAAGAAAAAGAAAGAGGGCTGGAGGGATGGCTTAGCAGTTAAGGCACATGCCTGTGAAGCCTAAGGACCCTGGTTTGATCCCCCAAGTCCCATGTAAGACAGATGCACATGGTGGCGCATGCATCTAGAGTTTGTTTGCAGTGGCTAGAGGTCCTGGCGTGCCCATTCTCACTCTCTCTCTACTCTCTGTCTCTAATAAATAAATAAATAAAAACAAAATCTTTAAAAAAAAAATTTTAAAAAGCAAGCCATGGGATATTTATTATAATGGAAAATGTTAATAAAAATTGAGGAAAGAAAAAGAAAGAAAGAAGGAAAGAAAAGAAAAACAGATGGGTGGTGGAGGGAAACACCTGATGTTCACATCTGGCTGCCACAGGCAAGCACGTGGGGCACCTATGCATCAGCACATTCGCGTGCATACACCACACACCACCCCATACCACACATACGATGCACTATGCACACACAAAGAAAAAGAAAAGTCTGGCTGGAGAGATGGCGAGAGGGCCTGAGTTCATATCTGCAGATCCCACGTAAACAACTGGGCATGGCCACGCATGCCTGTGAGCCCAGTCCTGCGGGGGAGCAGAGACCTGAGGATCGTCAGAGCCCCCACAAGCTCTGGAAACAGCAAAACAGAGAGACTCTGGCTCAGAACAAGACCAGGCAGAAGAGAGAGAGACACCAACGTTCACTGTGGCCACTATAGGACTCCACCGCAGGAGAATAATGGGCACTGCAAGAGTACATACATGTGCATACACCACACACACACACCCACATGCCATATCACACATGCACACACAGCAACAAATAAAGAAGCAAAAGGAAGGTGGGAGAGATGGACTAGTGGTTAAGGTGCTTGCCTGCGAAGCCTAAGGACCCGGGTTCAATTTCCCGGTACCCACAATGCACAAGGGGGCACATGTGTCTAGAGTTCACGTGCAGTGGCTGGAGGCTCTGGAATGCCCATTCTCTCTCTCTCTCTCTCAAATGAATGAACGAATAAGTAGATAAATAAATAAAGTGTTAAAATAATTTTTTTAAAAAGCTGGGTGTGGTGGCACACGCCTTTAATCCCAGCACTCGGGAGGCAGAGGTAGGAGGACTGCTGTGAGTTCGAGGCCACCCTGAGACTCCATAGTGAATTCCGGGTCAACATGAGCTAGAGGGAGACCCTACCTCAACCCCCCCAAAAAAAAGCTTTGTTCAGAAAGCCCACCAACCAGCCAGAGCTTACAAAGATGCATTGACTGCTAGTCCACCTGATGAACGGTATGCTTTCATAACCACAACTGCTGGTCACTTGACCATGTCTGAAAACACCAACATGTCTGACCCCAGGGAGATGCCCTCCTGACTTATTCATGAAGAAAAAGCTCCTACACAGTGACAAACTGTAAACAATAGAAAATGATATAAATCATTATTTTTTACTTTATTGGCTCATCTGAACAGATCCATTTAGAAACCATTAACTTGGTCTTTTTAAAATTATTCATATTTTGGGCTGGCGAGGTGTCTCGGGTTAAGGGTGCTTACTCTAAGCCAGGAGCACAAAATGGAGCATTCATACAGAGTTTGTCCTGGTACGCCCATTTCTACTCCCCACCATCACAAATAAGTAATGTTTAAAAAAATTTATTCAAGCTGGGTGCAGTGGGGCACATCTTTAATCCCAGGACTCAGGAGGCCAAAGCAAGAGGATCAGTGTGAATTTGAGGCCAGCCTAAGACTACATAGTGAATTCCAGGTCAGCCTGGGCTACAGCAAGACCATACCTCAAAATATATATATATAATATATATATATATTCATATTGGAGCAACACAAGATACCTAATGGGAAGCTTAATCTCCCCCTGAATCCCATATGGATCAGGATTGTTTAGGCAATTTCCAAATCTATGGTGGAGACAACGGCAACTAGGTAAGAAGAGGGAAAGAGCTCGGGTTGTAGCTCAGCAAGCGGAGTACTTGCCTTGCATAAAGAAGTCCCAGGCCCGAGCCCAGCACTACCTAAGCCAGGAGTGGTAGTATGTGCTTATAATCCTAGCACTTGGGACGTGGAGGAATCAGAAGTTCAAGGTCCTCCTTAGTGACACAGAAATGGGGGGAAATAGGAAAAGAAAAACAAAGAAGAAATACCTGCTTCTTATCTTGCATTTTCTTAAAGTCCTCACATGCTAGCCAAAATAAAACGTTTTCTTCACTGAATTCCTTTTTCAAAAATTCCTATGGATAAAAAGGAGAAAAATCATATAGTATTCAACTTTTAAAGAACAAGATGAATTTACTTTCAAAGATTGACTTTGCCTGGTTTCATTATCCTCTGAAAACTCCACCCTGATGAGCAAATAGCTTGTCTAACGTTAAAGACAAAATTTCATATGCATTTCACCCTAATGGTTTTGACGTTGTAAGAAGAATAAAAAATGAAGCAGGAATCCACTCACATTTCTAAGCTGACAATAAATTACCAAAAAGTAAATTAAAGTGGAAGACATATTAGTTCCTTCTAGACACTGTTTAAACAAAGTTCATTCCTCCAAAACCAGGCCCATTTTTTTTTAAACAAAAGAAAAGAAAACATATTAGGCATGTCCAAAATGCCATGATGGAAACCATTTTAAGTTGGAGGCGTGCTTTCCTAGGTCGCTGGTGGGGAGTTAGGCCACAGGAGGCTCTGCTGCTGTGGACAGACATCTAGACAAAGTTCACAGTGGCACAGCCTGTCACTCCTTCCCTGAGGACCCCTTGGGGTACGGCAGCACCCTGGCCCACATGTAGACACAGGTGACTGAAGCTCAATGTTGCAATTCACGTGTGGTCCTCTAACTGGCATCTCGGGATGGAGGTTCTGCTGGTGGAAAAAGTTATTTCACCCATCAGCCCTCCCTTTCTTGAAGGTTCCTTCCCCAGCTTCATTCAGTCCAGCCTCCTCCTGTTCAGCCAGCAACAATGCATCCAGAGTGTGAGAGTAGAAAGGACATACCTGGCTGGAGAGATGGCTCAGCTGTTGAGGTGTCTGCCTGCAATGCCTAAAGACCTAGGTTTAGTTCCCCAGTGCCCATGTGTAAAGCCAGATACACAAAAAGGGATGCATGCATCTGGAGTTGGTTTGCAGTGGCTAGAGGCCCTAGTGCACCCATTCTTATTCTCTCTTTCTCTCTCCTTGCAAATAAATACATAAAATAGAAGAAGGAGGAAGAGAAGGAGGAGGGGGAGGAGGAGGAGAAGAAGGCGGCCAGAGAGATGGCTTAGCGGTTAAGGCGTTGGCCTATGAAGCCAAAGGACCCAAGTTTGATTCCCCGGGACTCACATAAACCAGATGCACAAGGGGCATATGCGTCTGGAGTTCGTTTGTACTGGCTAGAGGCCCTGGAGTGCCCATTCTCTCTCTATCTGCCTCTCTTCTCTCTCTCTGCTCACAAATACATAGAAATGTAAAAAATACAAAATAATAATAATAAATAAAATATAAAAAAGAAGAAGAAAGGACATACCTTCGTGCAAGGGAGGCCCACAACACCCCTGCCAGGGCTGAGGATTCTACCCACAGACTCCACCGCTGGGGCGCACCCGTCCCCATCCCCCACACCCCCTTCCCACCTAACCATATGAAAAGTGCATGCCCTGAGGAGCCAGTCCAAGGCTACCAAAGAAAGGCGTGCCCAGGTGGTCTCACAGCAGACGAGAAGTCACAGACCGGCCTGGCCCTCCCTCCCCAGCGCGCACATCTGAACTCCTCCTCCCTCCGCATCGGTGTTGACGAACAATGAGAAAAGGCAAACCCGAAATCTCTTCACGCCTTCGGGGTCTTCCAGAAGACTCTCCAGGGAGGCCGCCCACTTGGTGGTGCTCTTGACGCTCTGGGGACTGCTGCTCGAACTACCATCGCTGTCGCGGATGTCTGCAGAACAAGGCCCAGACTGTGTCACAGCCAGAGGACTCCGTCCTCTGCGTTGTCTGCAGACAAGGGTACGGGGACTCTGGGTGGGACAATCGTTAACTACTCCACCATCGTGGAGAACCCATGTTAAGCGGCCATATGACCTTCGGATGACTCAGAAGGTATCATGGTGATGGAAAGAAATGACCGCAGTGCTCAGTATTGCAGTATCTCGATCACACCTTCCAAGGTTCAGGGTCTAATGCGGAAGAGGTGGCAGAAAGAATGTAAGAGCCAAAGGAAGGGCAGGACTCCATACAACATGCTCCCTCCAGACACAAAATGGCCTGGATATCCATGGCCTCACAGTGCCTGACACTACCTACACAAGACCCTCATAAGAGGAGGAAAAGATCATGACATCAGAATAAAAGAGAGACTGATTGAGATGGGGAGGGATATGACAGAGAATGGAATTTCAAAGGGGAAAGTGGGGGGGGGAGGATATTTACCATGGGGTATTTTTTATAATTAAGGAAGTTGTTAATAACAATTTAGAAGAAAAAATAAATAAATAAATGGCATGCCAGGCTCTTAGAGGTGCCCAGCACAGCAGACTCATTCTAAAGAAATGGGAAGTTACTATTCCTCCACTAGACAGACAGAAATACTGAGGCTGAGAGTGATGAAGGAACTTGCCATTGCTTTTTTGTATTGTATATATATTTTGAGAGAAAGAATTGGCACACCAGAGCCTCAGCCACTGCAATTGAACTCTAGGCACTTGCGCCACCTAGTGGCCATGTGCGAACTTGCACTCGCCTCACTTTTGTGCATCTGGCTTATGTGGGATCTGGAGAGTGGAACATGGGTCTTTGGCCTTATCTGCTAAGCCATCTCTCCAGCCCACACGCGCCATTCCTGATATGTCCCTCACCCAATGTGTGCACTGGCCCTTGAGTCGCTCTCCAACCTTCTTCCCAAGGATCCTTGACTGAGCAGCAACACTGTCCTCTCCCCTTTTTTTCACAAATTTATGATGTTGTGTTGAACCACTGGCTGGCTGAAAGCTCCTCTGTATCTTTATCCTGTGTATTTTCCAATCCCTGTTCACTTGCTGCCTAGGACACAAAGAAAAGTATGGAGTAGGGTGAGGAAGCCAAAAGGCGGTACCAAGATATTCAGGTACCATGTCTTGGGCTGGAGTGCCTGCCTTGCAAGCAAGAGGACTGAAGTTAGAAACTCATGTTAAGCCGGATGTGGAAACACACGCCTTTAATCCCAGCACTTGGGAGGCAGAGGTAGGAGGATCACTGTGAGTTTGAGGCCACCCTGAGACTCCATAGTGAATTCCAGGTCAGCCTGAGCTAGAGTGAGACCCTACCTCGAAAAACCAAAAACCAAAAAAAAACCCAAGAAACTCATGTTAAAAAAAGGGGGGTGGGGCACTTGAGAGGCAGAGGTAGGAGGATCACCATAAATTCGACGTCACCCTGAGACTACATAGTGAATTCCAGGTTAGCCAGGGCTAGAGTGAGATCCTACCTCAAAAAAAAAAAAACAAAAAAAAAGGGGGGGGGGGGCTGGGCATAGTGGTGCACGTCTTTAATCCCAGCACTTAGAAGGCAAAGGTGGGCAGATTGCCTTGAGTTTGAGGCTACCCTGAGACTACATAGAGAATTCTAGGTCAGTCTGAGCTAGAGTGAGACCCTACCTTGACAAAAAAAAAAAAAAAAAAAAAAGGAGGGGGTAAGGGCTGGAGAGAGAGCTTAGCAGTTTAGGCACTTGCCTACAAAGAATAAGGACCCAGGTCAAATTCCCCAGTACCCACATAAGCCAGATGTACCAAGGGGCACATAAATCTGGAGTTGGTTTGCAGTGGCTAGAAGCTCTGGCATGCCCATTCTTTCTTTCTCTCTCTCTCTCTCTCTCTCTCTCTGTATATATATATATATATATATATATATATATATGGTCTTTCTCTCTAATAAATAAAATAAAATAAAATAAAATAAAATAAAATAAAATAAAATAAAATAAAATAAAATAAAATAAAAAGAGCTAAGTGTGGTGGGGCATGCCTTTTATCCCAGCACTTGGGAGGCAGAAGTAGGAGGATCACCATGAGTTTGAGGGCAGCCTGAGAAAACATGGTGAATTTCAGGTCAGTAAGACTCTCCTTCAAAAAACAAAACACAACAACAACAACAACAACAAAAAAAAAAAAAAAAAAACAAAAAAAAAACGAAACAAACACAAAGGCATGAGGCATGTGCTTGTAATCCCAGTGATGGATAGGTAGATATAAGAGGATTTCTGGGACTTGCTGGCTAGCCAGGCTAGCCTACTTGGGGAGTTCTAAGCTAATGAGAGACCTTGTCTCCCAAGAGGTAGACAGTAGCTGAGGAGCAGCATTCGGGGTTATACGGCCTCTTCATGCACATTCACAGGCACATGTGCGCCTCCACACACACATAAACACACACGAAAAGTACAGAGAAAAAGATAAATATTTTCATGTACTATTTTTACAAATGTTAACACTAACATAGAAAACATCCATGAGGGGGCTGGGCTGCAGCTCAGTGGTAGCTTTTGCCTAGAATGCACAAAAAGCCCCAGGTTCCGTGAGGGAGAAACGTCAACATTTTAAACAAAGACAGGATCAGTATTTCTGACTTTTCCTTTTGTCTGGACTACCAGTGTGGCTGGCGATCTCACTGTAATTACCAAGTCTTCAGTTAAGCTTCACTATTTGGCTCATCTTGGAGGTTTATGCATTACTTTGATTTTTTTTTTTTTTTGGTGCGTGTGTTGTATGTGCACGTTCATACGTGTGAGTGCAAGTGCACGCGTGCCAAAGCACACATGTGTGGGCCAGACAGTAATTTCAGGTGTTGGTCTTCACCTTCCAGTTGTGTTGAGGCCGGCTCTCTTATTCTCACTGTTGTTCATCACTCTGTTCAGTTGGCTTGCAAGCTTCTAGAAAATTCTCCTGTTTCAACCTCTCTTCTCACCATAGATTACAAACTCAGGTCATGCACACTTGCACAGCCAGCACCTAAAAAGTAAGTAGCTGGGGGCTGGAGAGATGGCTTAGCGGTTAAGCGCTTGCCTGTGAAGCCTAAGGACCCCGGTTCGAGGCTTGGTTCCCCAGGTCCCACGTTAGCCAGATGCACAAGGGGGCGCACGCGTCTGGAGTTCGTTTGCAGAGGCTGGAAGCCCTGGCATGCCCATTCTCTCTCTCTCCCTCTATCTGTCTTTCTCTCTGTGTCTGTCGCTCTCAAATAAATAAATAAATAATTAAAAAAAAAAAAAGTAAGTAGCTGGTCTTGTTGGCCCATGTCTTTAGTCCCAGCACTCTGGAGGCAGAGGTAGAAGGGTCACTGTGAGTTTCTGGTCAGCCTGGGCTAGAGTGAGACCCTAGCTGGCGGGGGAGGGGAGAAGAACAAGGAAGTGTCTCAGGACCCAGAGCATGTTCTGTTAGTGCCTTTTGCCTCTTCCTGGAAAGAATGATCTACTGAAGGAACTATTTTATTTTTATAGCTAGTACTTTTTTCTTCATTGACTTCCCTCGCACCAAAGTTGGAGACATGTTTTCATAGAGAAGTTTTGAATCTTGAAGAAAAGTTTTAATTAATTAATCGACAAAGCAAATCACTTTTAAAACATTAATGGAACAAAGCATATAGCTATTAATCACTGAAAACAGCCAGGGAACTATGCAGCTAAAACTGTTGTAGAAGAAAACTCATATCAGAATATATTGGATTTGGGCTGGGGAGATGGTTCAGTGGGTAATGTGCTTATCTTGCAAGCATGAGGACCTGAATTAAACCCCCAGAACCTGTGTTAAAAAATAGCTGGCTGTGGTGGTGCACACTGTAATCCAGCGCTGGGAAGGTGGAGACAAGCAGATCTCTGGAGCCCCTCTGACAGCCTGTCTTGCCTACTTGGTGAGTTCCAGGCCAGTGAGACCCTGTCTCAAAAAAGAAACAGCCGGGTGTGGTGGTGCACGCCTTTAATCCCAGCACTTGGGAGGCAGAGGTAGGAGGATCGCCAAGAGTTCAAGCACACCATGAGATTACAGTGAATTCCAGGTCAGCCTGGCCTAGCATGAAACCCTACCTCGAAAAACAAAAAACAACAACAACAACAAAATGAAACAACATTTGAAGTAGTCCTCTGGCCTCTATACACACAAGTATACTCTGGAACATTCAGAGAGAGAGAGAGAGAGGGAGAGAGAGAGAGGAAGAAGAAAGAGGAGGAGGAGGACAGCAGGGGAAAGAGAGGGAGAGAAAGGAGAGAGGGATGGAGCGAAGGAAAGGATATACTGAACTTAACAGTAACAGCTTCTTGGGGCTAGAGAGCTGGCTTAGCAATTAAGCCATTTGCCTGTGAAGCCAAAGGACCCAGGTTCAATTCCCCACACCCATGTAAGCCAGATGCACAAGGTGGTGCATGCATCTGGAGTTTGATTACAGCAGCTGGAGGCCCTGTTCCCTGTTCCCTCCTTCTCTCTCCCAAATAAATAAATATTAAAAGAAAAACAAAACAAGCCAGGTGTGATGGTACAGGTCTTTAATCCTGACACTAGGTGAATTCGAGCCACCCTGAGACTACATAGTGAATTTCAGGTCAGCCTGGACTAAAGTGAGACCCTACCTCAAAAAAAAAATTACTACCTTTAAACTGGGCAAGCTCCAGAAAGGAATGGCTAACTGAGCATGCTTAGAAATGGTCCCATCCCTACACAAATCTACTCAAGCTTCTTGTATAAAATCTCCATGCTGGGGCTGGAGAGATGGCTTAGTGGTTAAGTACTTGCCTATGAAGCCTAAGGACCCTAAGGCTCGATTCCCCAGTACCCACGTAAACCAGATGCACAAGGGGGCGCATGCATCTGGAACTCGTTTGCAGTGGCTGGAGGCCCTGATGCACCCATTCTCTCTCTCTGTCTATGTGCCTTTTTCTCTCTCTGTCTGGTGCTCTCAAATAAATAGATAAAAATAACAGGAAAAAAATGTAAATCTCCATGCTGCCTTTGTTCTCAGGAGACATCGCTTGGAAATGGTTTTAGGTCTGCCTTGCCTGCTGCAGGCAACCCATCTGTCCTCACTCTTTCTCTTGGCTGTGCTTGTTCGGGCTTTGGACTCACCAAGATGTGAACCCAGTGCACTTAGTGACACCAGCAGACGCTGTAAGAGTTAGGTTGATAGAAGCCAAGACATACCAAAGACTCCCAGCGCCTCCAGGGTGACTGTCAGCACCTTGACTGTGGACTTCTGGCCTCCAGAACTGTGAGCGAGAATATTTCTGTTCCTTTCAGCCACCCAGTTTATGCTAATTTGGTTTATCAGCGGTAGGACACTGTGGTGGTTTGATTTAGGCTGGAGGCCGTGTATTGTTGGGAGCCGGCTTATGAGTGTCACAGGCAATTTCCCCTTGCCGGTGTTTGTCAAACTCTCCTGCTGTTATTGTCCATCTGATGTTGGCCAGGAGGTGATGTCCACCCTCTGCTCATGCCATCGTTTGCCCCTGCCATCACGGAACTTCCACACAAGTCCGTAAGCCAAAATAAACCCTTTTTCCCACAGGCTGCTCTTGGTTGGGTGATTTCTGCCAGCAATGAGAACCTGACTGCAACAGACATCATTACGTTAACTCACAACCACATCTCTATTTATTATTTTTAATTAATTAATTAATTTTTATTTGAGACAACTTCCTGTATCCTCCTCCTCAAGTTAAAAAAAAAAAAAAAACAGTAACAGCTTCTGTGATCTCTGACGTCTAATTGGTAGGCAAAAAATGCCTATCTTA
This sequence comes from Jaculus jaculus, assembly GCF_020740685.1. Taxonomy (NCBI): domain Eukaryota; kingdom Metazoa; phylum Chordata; class Mammalia; order Rodentia; family Dipodidae; genus Jaculus; species Jaculus jaculus. The sequence goes on along the minus strand of NC_059102.1, from coordinate 14,392,527 downwards.
ACCTGTTTTGTTTTGTTTTGAGCCAGGGTCCTCCTTATGCTACCCAGGCTGTCTTGCAACTCACAGTCCTCCAGCCTCAGCTTCCCAGTGCTGTGATAACACGTTTACACCACACCTACCCTCACCCCTTCACCTCTTAATCCACTGAAACTCCACCTCCAGGCACCTTAATAAAACAGAACAGAACATTGTCGGGTGTGGTGGTACAAACCTTTAATCCCAGCACTCGGGAGGCAGAGGTAGGAGGATCGCCATGAGTTCGAGGCCACCCTGACACTACATAGTGAATTCCAGGTCAGCCTGGGCTAGAGCGACACCCTACCTCAAAAAACCAAAAAATAAAAATAAAAAACAGAACCGAGCAGGGACAGGCTGTCACTAATGGGCACTACCAAGGTACATACGTGAGAGAATTCTTTGGGGTGACACCATTTCTCTCCTCAGAAAGCCAACCCACCAAGCCCGTTGCCAGTGACCCTGATGGTGTGTATCCAAAGCTCTCCGGACCACAGTAGGAAATTAGTTCCCGATTCTGTCAATCCTGGAGGGGTAAGCTCCTGAACTTGCAGTCTGTCCCCACACATCAAATGCAGAAATCATTACAAGAGGGCTGGAGAGATGGCTTAGCAGTGAAGCGCTTGCCTGTGAAGCCTAAGGACCCCGGTTTGAGGCTCAATTTCCCAGGACCCGTGTTGGCCAGATGCACAAGGGGGCGCACGCGTCTGTAGTTCGTTTGCAGTGGCTGGAGGCTCTGGTGCACCCATTCTCTCTCTCTCTCTCTCTCTCTCTCTCTCTATCTATCTCTCTATCTACCTCTTTCTCTGTCTGAAATTCTCAAATAAATAAATAAAAATAAACAAAAATTTTTTTAAAAAAAGAAATTCCTGCAACAAGGCTCATTCTGGCAAGCATCCCTCTGACTTACCCTTCCGTCCCTGCCCAGGATCTCAGCTGGACCGTGTACAATTCCCTCTTGAGTAAATAAACGTCAAGACACAAGGGCTCTGTCCCATGAACAAGCCAGGGCGGCCGCAAGCTCTCTGCCATTGCAGAACTGCTTTGCCGTAAGTTCTCAACTATGGTCTGAAAAGATGCCAAAACCCTTGGCATTCTTTTCGGTCACCAACCAATCCTGTGAAGGTTTTCGCTGCCATGCTCTCTGGCCAATGAATGCACAAGGTGGATTGTCATTCTTGCCAACAGTGTTAGGAGACTTTAGAGCACTGAACCCCTCCTCCCCCCCCCCCACACTGCTGGGTGGCTGCAGCGCACCCCCTTATGTCAGTAATGTAACTGCTTATGTTAACCACATCTGCATGCTAGCATTCCACTGAAGCCTTCGCTTAAACAAAACAAGCTCTGTAACTCAAGATCCACTCATTGAGACGACTACCCTTATTTTATCGACCATGAAACAAAAATGATTGATCAGGGCTGGAGAGATGGCTTAGCAGTTAAGGCACATGCCTGCGAAGCTTAAGGACCAAGGTTCGATTCTCCAGGTCCCACATAAGCCAGGTGCACATGGTGGCACATGCATCTGGCGTTAGTTTGCAGTGGCTGGAGGCCCTGGCGTGCCCATTCAGACTCACTCTCTATCTCTCTCTCTCCCTCTCTGTGTTTCTAAAAATAAATTAAATAAATAAATAAAAGATGTGCATTACAAAAATAACTGACCAAGGTGATCCAACTAAGAAATGCCTGGAAGGAATCAGTATGGCTTCCTTTGCGTCAGAATTAAGTGTTCCCATCAAGACTACCTCTCCAGGACTCCAGGGTGCCTAGGAACACAGAATATGGATGACTCTTTATTCCATTCTCTGCTGGGCTCCCATCTCCCTTGCATTAGATACTGGCAATGACATGATTATAGCACCATGCAAAATTTTCAGGGGCTCCTTAAAAGGCTACCCTCAGCCAGGTGTGGTGGCTCACGCCTTTAATCCCAGTACTTGGAGGCAGAGGTAGGAGGATTGCTGTGAGTTCAAGGCCACCCTGGGACTACATAGTGAATTCCATGTCAGCCTGAGCTATAGCGAGACCCTACCTCAAGAAAGAAAAAAAAAAATCTACTGCCAATAGCAGAGGTTACTGGTTTTCTGACTGGTATTCCTGAAGGAGAGAAGCTCCTTCTTGCCTCTCTTCCATCTCTGTAATTTACCTATCGGACTCCTTTCTTTGTGTGCGTGTGTACACATGGGTGTGCACACAGGAGCACATGCATGTGTGTGCAGCTGAAGGCTGGAGGACAACTTTGGGTATCATTTCTCAGGTGCCATCCTGAGCCAAATTCTCTCCATGAGTCTGAAACTGCCAACTAGGCCAGATTGGCTGGCCAATGACACATTCCTGTCTCGGGTGCCCCAGTCCTGGCATTACAATGCACACCATCACACCCTGCTTTTTTTTTTTTTAATAGGTTCTCATGCTTCAAGGCAAGTGAGTTATCATAGCCTCTGCTTCCTGCCCGTGGGGCTCTTCTCCCAGGTCCCCATTATGTGTGTCAATTACGTGTGTGTGCATTTTCCTCAGAAATATTGGTTTGGATTTTTCCAAGACTTTAGATTAACTTTTTTGTTGTTGCAACTGTTGTTAATTTATTCATTTTTTATATTTGTTTTAGTTTTTTTTCTTCCAAATTTTTATTAACAACTTCCATGATTATAAAAAAAAAAATGCCCCATGGTAATACCCTCCCTCCCCCTTGTTTATTTTTATTTATTTATTTATTTGAGAGCAACAGACAGAAGAAGAGAGAGAGGGGGAGAATGGGTGCACCAGGGCCTCCAGCCACTGAAAACGAACTCCAGATGCATGCGCCCCCTTGTGCATCTGGCTTACGTAGGTCCTGGGGAATTAAGCCTCGAACCGGGGTCCTTAGGCTTCATAGGCAAGCGCTTAGCCGCTAGGCCATCTCTCCAGCCCCAACTTCTAAGTTTTTCACTGTTGTTGCTGTCGCTTTTCAGTGCTGGGAAGCAAACAAGGGCCTTGCACAGGCTAGGTAAGCACTCTACCACTGAACAATGTCCCTAGCCCTTATTTGGAGACAAGGCCTAAGTTATCCAGGCTGGTCTTGAACTCACTCTGTAGCCCAAACAGGCCTTGAGCTTTTTTTGTTTGTTTGTTTTTAAGGTAGAGTCTCACTCCAGTTCAGGCTGACTTGGAACTCACTATGTAGTCTCAGGTTGGCCTCACACTCACAGCTATCCTACCTCAGCCTCCTGAGCACTGGGATTAAAGGTATGCGCCACCATGTCCGTCAATCCTTGAGCTTTTGATTCTCCTGCCGCAGCCTCCCAGTGCGGTGGCAAGTCCCATGCCACCCAGGTCTAACCTGACTTTCAAGTCTGATTAAGGCTTTTTGCACCCCACCCCCACCTCTGCCATTTAAATCCTTCCAGTTATGATGACAAGATCTTCCAGCAGCAGCAACTCGGAACACCACTCACTTCATGACATTTAGCTGCATCTGTTCTCCATGACGCCAATGGCATGCCTGGGACAGGCTACTTTATAAAGAGAAGAGGTTGGGCTGGACAGATGGCTTGTAGGTTAAGGCGCTTGCCTGCAAAGCCAAAGGACCTCGGTTCAAATCCCCAGGACCGATGTAAGCCAGATGCACAAGGTGGTGCATGCATCTGGAATTTGTTTGCAGTGACTAGAAGCCCTGGCATGTCCATTCTCCACATCCCCCCTTCACCTTTTTCTCTCTCTCAAATAAATAAAAATAGTGGGTTTTTTTTTTGGTTTTTCGAGGTAGGGTCTCGCTCTAGCTTAGGCTGGCCTGGAATTCATTATGTAGTCTCAGGGTGGCCTCGAACTTACAGCGATCCTCCTACCTCTGCCTCCTGAGTGCTGGGATTAAAGGCATGTGCCACCATGCCCAGCTAAAAATAAAATATTTTTAAAAAGAAAAGAGGTTGCTTTTGGCTCACCATTCTGAAGGTTGGTGGTCAAGGGGTCACATCTGGTGCTATCTCCTTTCTGGCAGAGTCCTGAGGTGGTACAGGAGTGTCACACGGTAAGAAGCAAGGGAACACTTGTGTGTCTACTGGTCTCTGTCTCTTTTTTTACAAAGCCACCAGGCTTTAGTCCTAGGGTCTCCACCCTGAGGCTATTATCTGGTGCTAATCAGCACCACCACCAGCCCCCAAGAGCACAGCTCCAGAGAGCATATTTGGAACAAGTTTCCACCTTCCTAATACCTCACGTAAACATCAACACGTGCACTTTGGAGGACACACTGAAACCACACAGGGTCTCCTTCCCAAGTCTTCCCTCCTAACTCCAGTGGGCCTGAGCAGCAGTCCACTCTACTTGGGACTGCACCGAGATCACACAAGCTAGGGCACTTCTGTGCCTCAGGCACTTCCACCAAGGAAACTTCCTGTATTTTCTGATGCATGCTAAGTAAGGGATTCCTAAACTATCTTGGTTCTCTTTTTTTGTTGTTGTTGTTATTTTCAATTTTATTTATTTATTTGAGAGAAAGAGGCACATAGAGAGAGAAGGGCATGCCAGGTGCACCAGCCACCACAAACAAACTCCAGACACAAGTGCTACCTTGTACATCTAGCTTACATTGATACTGGGGAATCGAACCTGGGTCCTTAGGCTTTACAGGCAAGTACCTTAACCACTGAGCAATCTCATGCCCTTGGTTATCTTTAAATGTTACTTCCTACGTAGTAACCTACGGGAGAAATAAATAACCTTTCTCGCAAGCAAGCAGGCTTACTTCTAAACTTAAACCCACACCACCAGCCACAGTGGCACATGCTTGTAACCCCAGCAACTGGAGACAGAAGCAAGAGGACCACCGCAAGTTGAAAGCCAGCTGGAGATACACAATAAGACCCTGTAATTATAACGATAATAATAATAATTTTAAAAATAAAGCAATGCCAAGATTTCACAGCTGATCAAACCCTGGCTCTGGGATCCACAAAGTTGCCATATTCTCTCATCCCTTTTCATTGTTAAGTTTTCATTTTAGATGGTTACACAGAAAACAGGTTTCGAGGGGCTGGAGAGATTAGTCAGTGGTTAAAGTGCTTACCTGCAAAGCCTAAAGACCGGGGATCGATTCCTCAGTCCCCCTGTAAAGCCAAATACACAAGGTGGTGCTTGTGTCTAGAGTTCATTTGCCGTGGCTCCAGGCCCTGGAACACCCATTCTCTCTCTATCTGCCTATTTTTCTTTCACTCTTTCTCTCAAATAAATAAATAAAATATTTTTAAAATCTTTAAAAAATAGTGAAGGAAAGGTGGAGGGAGGGCTAATCAAAATCTCAGAGGATATAAATAAGTCATATGGAAGCCTACTTTATTGGACAATGGAACACTCAGAAGCCATAGGTTATTACTAGAAAATTTTCAGTGCCAGGGATGGGATATCTTTCAGTGAGTTGTTGGACAGGGAGGACACTGATACCCCCAAAATATTACAGGCCACTACTGAGGCTCTTGATTTCCCACCAGAAATAGATGGTAAGACCCTATTGCTGAACACTCCACATACTTTGGCTGCACTGAGAAATCCTGCTGGAGCCCATGAAGACTAGCTGCAGAAAGCTGGTAAAAGCTATGCTGCATGCAGTTCAATGGGAAAGAGAGAAATCACCAGTGAAGACACTGAACAGTGGACACTGAAAGCTTAAATTTGCCAGCGAGGCCAAATTAGCCAATGGTGCAATAGTGGTATGTCTGTTATGGGGGAAACCAACTGCTCTCTAATTGCATTGGAGGCCTGCTCCATGGGAGGGAATACATCCCTGATACTGAAAATTTACAACATGGGTAGTCATGAGCCCTAGGGTGTAATGTCTGCTGGTGTCTGGCTAAATGTATATTCTATGCTCACCAAACTGCCCAGTAAATATTTCTCTTAATGTTCATACCCATATATTAATACTACTCTCATTTTGGTTAGAGAATCTTCTCTTTTCAGATGGCAGTAACCTTGGGATGACTCAGAAGGCACCATGGTGCTGAGAAGTGACAGAGGAATGCTCAGCACTGAAACATTTCTACCATATCTTCTAAGGCTCAGGGTCCATTGCAGAAGAGGTGGAAGAAAGAATGTAAGAGCCAAAGGAAGGGTAGGACTCTTTACAATGTGCTCCTCCAGACACAAAATGGCCTGGATATCTGTGACCTCACAATGCCTGACACTACCTACAAAAGACCATCATAATAGGAGGAAAAGATGATGAAATCAAATCAAAAGAGAGACTGATTGAGAGGAGGAGGGATATGATGGAGAATGGAGTCTCAAAGGGGAAAGTGGGGAGAGGGAGGGAATTACCATGAGTTATTGTCTATAATTATGGAAGTTATCAATTAAAAAAAATTAAGAGCCAGGTATGGTGGCGCACGCCTTTAATCCAAGCACTTGGAAGGCAGAGATAGGAAGATTGCTGTGATTTTGAGGCCACCCTAAGAGTACATAGTGAATTCCAGGTCAGCCTGGACTACAGTGAGACCCTACCTTGAAAACAAAATAAATAAATAAATAATCAAAATAGTAAATATAAATAAAATTTTTGCCGGTTGTTGTGGCATACGCCGGTAGGATGTTGCTGAAGAGGCAGAGGCAGGAGGATCAGGAGTTCGAGGCCAGCCTGGGCTACACATTTAAGCCGGGTGTGGTGGCACACGCCTTTAATCCCAGCACTCGGGAGGCAGAGGTAGGAGGATCTCCGAGAGTTCGAGGCCACCCTGAGACTACATAGTGAATTCCAGGTCAGCCTGAGCCAGAGTGAGACCCTACCTCAAAAAACAAAAAAAAAAAAAAAAAAAAAAAATTAAAAGCAGGACTAGAAATGCATAGGTGGGGGAAAACAAGTTCCTCTAATTTTTAACCTTTCTCATGCTAAGGGTGAGCAATCTGTGATAACATTTACTGCAATTCTGTCTAGCTCTTTACTTTTTATTTTTATTTTTTAGTTCAACTTTATGGCAGTTTTGCAATGAACAAAAGGGGGAGGTGGCTGATGTTTGGCTGGGTTTAGGGGGTCATGAGTACACACCACAGAGATCAAAGACAACCTCGGGGTGTCAGTAACCACCTTCCACCTTGTTTGAGACAAGGTCTTTCTCTCTGTTATTATTATCATTTTGGTTTCTCAAGGTAGGGTCTCGCTCTAGCTCACTCTGACCTTTAATTCACTATGTAATCTCAGGGTGGACTTGAACTCACAACGATCCTATCTCTGCCTCCCAAGTGCTAGGATTAAAGGCGCGCATCACCACACCTGGCTAAAAGAGGAAAGGTCTCTCTTGTTTGCCCCGCAGTCAGCTGGCCTAACACCTCCCACCATTGCCAAGGTGCATTGGGATTCCACATGCATGGGCTGCTTGCATTGTGGAAGCCATGTGGTTTCTGGGGATCCAAACTCCAGTCAGCAGGCTTGTACAGCAGAACTTTTAACCACTGAGCCACCACCCCAATACTGCTAAGTGGGTTTTGCTTTGTTTTATTTTAGTTTACTCCTGGCTCCTTCTAGATCTTCGGATTTTTGCATGCCCAATACTAATTTTTCAGTAAATGTACCTTCCAGTGAATCTGTCAAGAGCTGCTAATAACACTTACGATGTGAGCCTGGCATGGTGGTGCATGCCTTTAATCCCAGAACTCGGGAGGCAGAGGTAGGAGGATTGCTGTGAGTTCAAGGCCACCCTGAGACTCCATAGTGAATTCCAGGTCAGCCTGGGCTACAGTGAGACCCTACCTCAAAAAACCAAAAAACAAACACTTATGATGTGAAAATTGTTGGGAATGTGTTAGGTTCTGCTCCAAATTTTTCACATGGGTTAAGTCATCTGGTTCTCACAGAAGCATTCTCATGTGGTTAACAGTATCCCCATTTTACAGATGAGGAAACTGAGGCATAATGCTACTCAACTACAAAATGGGAACCATGGTCTAAAGCCAGGCAGTCTGACTGCAGAGCACTGGCCTTTCCCATGAGGCTCCACTGACATTTTCAGTTTTCATTTCTGCTCACTGTCATGCCTAGAGGCCAGAATGGACCAGTCTTGAAGACATTCACAGCAATCATACTGTGGGGGAAAGACTGAGAAAACTGGGGCCAGCTCCATGCAGGACACGTCGCGTCAGAGCAGGGTAGAGTGACCTTATGCATGAGCACACTGTGCACGCTATCCGTGTCGGTCTGTGCTGGTCTATGCGGGTCAAGGACGAGCCACTTCTTGGACGATGGCTGTGCGGTGTTGCCGTGCGGATAGCTGGAGCTGATTGCTTGCAGCCTCTTTCGTAATGCATTATTTATAGACGCTGTGATGTCACAGCTAATTGAGACGCTCTCCAGACATCCATTCCCTAGAAACCCATACTGAAAACCATCTGTAGCAATCATCAGAACTGAACGCTCGCAGCGTGGATTTCTGCTGTAAATCTGCAGAGAAGCCGTGCAGTGACGCTGCATAAATGATTCCCCCAAGCCAAATATTTTAATAAGAGCTCGCCACCCAGCATCCTCAGTAGCAGAAGCAACTTGCATCCTCAAAGGACCTGTCCTAAGTGCCCTCAAAACTCACAGCACAAGCCGGACATGGTGGCCTTTAAATCCCAGCACTTGGGAGGCAGGGGTAAGAGGATCACTGTGAGTTTGAGGCCAGCCTGAGACCACATAGTGAGTTCCAGGTCAGCCTGAGCTAGAGTGAGACCCTCCCTCAAAACAAAACAAAAACAAAAACAAACACAAACAAACAAACAAACAAAAAAAACCCTCACAGCACATTAAAGAAGATAGGCATTCACATCCAGGAAAAAGCAGAGGGGCTAACCCCAGGTTCCAAAGTGGTTGAGGCAACACACACCGCAGTTTCCTTTCAAATACTCTCTACTTTGTGATGAAGTTGCAAGGAAATATACACCCACAAAACATTAAGAAACATCCTATCACCTGTACCACATCAAGAGTAGTACATTATTGAGTCTAAAAAAAAAAAAAGAGAGAGAGAGAGAAGTACATTAGGAGCTGCGTGCTTGCGAAGTCTGTTGCTCTGGGTTCAGTTCCCCAGTACCCACATAAAAGCCAGATGCACCATATGGTGCGTGCATATGGAATTTGTTTGCAGTGGCAAGAGGTCTGATGCACAGATGTTCTCCCTTCCTCTCTTCCTCCCTCTTTTTCTCTCTGTAGGAAAATATGTATATAAATGTTGTTCTTTGTTTTGTTTTCTTTGTTTTGGTTTGGTTTGGTTTTCCAACATAGGGTTTCACTCTAGCCAAGGCTGACCTGGAATTCACTATATAATCTCAGGATGGCCTCAAACTCATGGTGATTCTCCTACCTCTGCCTCCTGAGTACAAGGATTAAAGGCATGTGCCACTATGTCCGGTGATTTCATTGTTTTGAAAACAATATATTTTCAAAAACAGTAGTACATTTAAAAAAATTGGGGGGAGGCTAGAGAGATGGGTTAGTAGGTAAGGCGCTTGCCTGCAAAGCCTAAGGACCTAGGTTCAACTCCCTAGAACCCATGTAAACCAGATGTACAAGGTGGCACATACATCTGAAGTTTGCAGTAGCTAGAGGCCATGGTGCGCCCATTCTCTTTCTCTCTCTCTCTCCCTCCCCTCTCCCTCCCTCCCTCCATCCAACACCCTTCAAATAAACAAACAAAAATAAAAACCATTTTAAAAAATTGGGGGCTGCCGGGCGTGGTGGCACACACCTTTAATTCTAGTACTCGGGAGGCAGAGGTAGGAGAATTGCTGAGAGTTCGAGGCCACCTTGAAACTACATAGTGAATTCCAGGTTAGCCTGAACTAGAGTGAGACCCTACCTCAGAAAACAAAAACAAAAAAATTGGGGGCTGGTGAGATGGCTGAGCAGTAAAAGTGCTTGCCTGCAAAGCCTAATGACCCAAGTGTGACTCCCCAGTACCCACATAAAGCCAGATGCACAAAGTGGTATATGCATTTGGAATTCATTTGTAGAGGCTAGAGGCCCTGGAATGGTCATTTCTCTCCCTCTCTCTCCTTCTCCTGACCCCTCACTCTGCCTCCCCTCCCTCTCTCTCTGTTTGCAAATAATTAAATATTAAAAAAAAAAAAAACACTTGCAGGACATGATGCTGCCTACCTTTAATCCCAGCACTCAGGAGGCTGAGGTAAGAGAATCACTATGAGTTTGAGGCCAGCCTGGGCTAGAGTAAGACCTTGCTTCAGAAAACCAAAATTAAAAAAGTTCACCTCAATGTAGAAACAGAATCTGTTTGTTATAACTAGTGATGGGCTTAAGGCTCCACAGAAACTGGGTCATGGAGACACTGTATCTAAATAGTACTTAAGTGTTCACCAGTCCAGTATCTGGCTTCTGAGGTCCACCTCCCAGGCGTGGTCACGCCCCAGCTGGGGAGATTTAACTGAACTGCACTTAACAGAAAATAAGGATGAAAGCGAAAAGGTCTTCAAATAATCCTAGAGCATTTGCATTAGAGCACTGGGGGTGGGGGAGGATTTCAAGGAAAGTCAAGTGCGTAGACCCCCTTCTGAAGTCTCCTGTGCACCTGTTTCTGCACGACACCCCCCAGCGCCCGCCTCACCCTGGGCCGGGGTCCCGGCCATGGGCAAACCAAAACCCAAGGGGGTGGGAGCTGTTCCTTACGTTCCATGCTCTGGGGTCCCCTTGAGAAGTGCCACCCAAACCTCCAAAACTCCGCTGTCTTCTCACACTGCTGCCTACAAGAAAGGCAGAGGCTGCAGGACTCTAAGAACCCTTCAGTCCCAAGGAAAAAAAAAACAAAACAAAACGGCTTCAACATCCTCTTTTGAGCGGACTAAACAACAGATGGCCACTGGTTTCCAGTACCCACTAGAGGGAAGGAAACAAGAAGGCTAGACTGTTATTTATTTGTAGCCTCCCAAGAATCCCCACTTTCTAGGCAGGGACCCAGCAGGAAGACAATGACCCCAGGGCCCTATCCTGGGGCTGCAATCAGAAGTCTCCGTCATTGATCTTCTTCACTTCCCAGAAGCCCTTGCACTTCCTCAGTGGCCTGACACACAGCATAAAGGTGCCTTTTCTCTCCCACTTCTCCCCTGTCTCTGCCCGAAGTCAAGACAAGGGAACTTCTGGGCTAGGAGTGTGGCTCAGTGGCAGAACATTTACCCAGCCCACATAAGGCCCTGGGTTAATCTCCAGCCTGGCAAAATAGTCAGTTAACTTAATTTTAAAAAAACAAAAACTGGAACCTAAAATTAAAAAGAAAAAAAAAAAAGCTAGCCAAGCTTTAATCCAGCCTTTAATCCCAGCACTCGGGAGGCAGAGGTAGGAGGATCGCCATGAGTGCGATGCCACCCTGAGACTACACAGTGAATTCCAGGTCAGCCTGGGCCAGAGTGAAACCCTACCTCAAAACAAAAAAAAAAAAAAAAAAAAAAAAAAAACCTACATGTGGTGGTACACATAATTACAGCACTCAGGGAGTGGGAACAGGATCATCATTGCCTACATAGCAAATTCTAGCCTGGGCTGTTTTAGATCCTATGTCAAAAAAAAAAAAAAAAGTGTTGTTTTTTTTTTTTTTTTTCCTACAAAATCAGTTAGGTAGATCGTACTTTCTTTGGTGGTAGGTTTGAAATAAGGTCATGCTTACATAGCCCTTGCCTTGAACTTGTGGCAAACTTCCTGCTGCTGCCTCCTAAGTGCTGGGACTACAGGCTTAGACTTTGCATTCTTTTTTTTTAATATTTAAAAAAGTTATTTAAAAAAAATAAAATAAAAAAGTTATTTATTGGACTGGAGAGTTGGCTTAGTGGTTAAGCGCTTACCTATGAAGCCTCAGGACCCCTGTTCAAGGGTCGATTCCCCAGGACCCATGTGAGCCAGATGCATAAGGGGGCTCATGCGTCTGGAGTTCGTTTGCAGTGGCTGGAGGCCCTGGCCCACCCATTCTCCCTCTCTCTCTATCTGTCTCTCTCTCTTTCTCAAATAAATAAATAAAAATGAACATTTTTTTAAGTTATTCATTTGTATGTGAGAGAGAAAGGATGGGTGGGCCAGGGGCTCTTGCCACTACAAACTCCAGATTCATGTGTTGCTTTGTGTGTCCGGCTTTAGGTGAGTACTTGAGAATGAAACCTTGGCTATTAGGCTTTGAAAACAAGTGCCTTTAACCACTAAGCCATCTTCCCAGCCCAGACCACACATTTCTTTCTTTTCTTTTATTCATTTGGTGGGGGAGGGGGTAGAGAGAAGAGGTGCACCAGGGCCTCTAGCCACTGCAAATGGACATGGTCAGCCTGGGCTAGAGTAAGACCTTACCTTGAAACCCACCCACCCCCTCAAAAAAAAAAAGAAAAAGAAAAAGAAAAATGACTGACATTCACTGAGCACTTAGTATAGCCTTCTGAATATCACAACACAGAAACTGAGGCACAGAGAGTTAAAATAACTTACTACAAAGACACAAGCCAGAGGGTAGAGTAGCTGGGAAAAGATCCAGGACGGCTGGCTATGGAGCTGGGGAAGGAAAGAAATGCAAGGTCAGGCTGGTTAGTCATGAAGCCTCCCATGAATTGAGACAATGAGACCAGCAGTTCCCAGACGGGAGGGGAGAGAGGGGAGCAAGGGGAAAAGCTGTCACTTCTATATTTACTCTCCACGTGTATTTAACAAGGTAAATGAGTGGCAATGTGTGCAGGTAGCCTTGAGATAGGGTTTAAGATAGGGTCTCTGGGGCTGGACAGATGGCTTGGTGGTGAAGGAATTTGCCCGCAAAGTCAAAGGACCTCAGTTCAATTCCTCAGGACCCATGTAAGCCAGATGCACAAGGTGGCACAAGCCTCTGGAGTTCATTTGCAGTGGCTGGAGGTGCTGGAGTGTCCATTCTCTCCCTCCCTTCCTCCCTCCCTCTTTCTCTCAAATAAGTAAATAAATAAAATAAAATTTAAAAAGATAATGTCTCTGTCTGGTCCCTCAGAAATGAGTGGCCTCTGGGCTAGAGAGATGGCTTAGCGGTTAAGGTGTTTGCCTGCAAATCCAAAGGCCCCAGATTCGATTCCCTAGGACCCACGTAAGCCAGATACACAAGGGGCACATGCATCTAGAGCTCGTTTGCAGTGGCTAGAGGCCCTGCCATGCCCATTCTCTCAGTCTCTCCCCCCCCCACTCCACCCTCTGCTTGCAAATAAATAAATTAAATTTAAAAAAAAACCCTTAAAAGCAATGAGTGGCCTCGAAGGAGTTCCTGTGCCAGAGTGGCCTGTTTCCACCTTGCTTGGGGCAGGGAGTGAGCGAGGCCTGGAGTTGGGGGACCCAGGCGTGGGAGAGGACAGAAGATGCCCTAAGGGCGCGAAGCACTGAGACAGGAGTGCCCAACCCTCAAGGGCAGAGCGGAGAACAGGGGAAACAGATCAGGAGGAAGGTGGGCAACGTAGAGGGGCAGCCAGGCTGGCCTGAGCCCTTGGCCTTGCCCTCCAGAGACGGGAACAGGACTAGAGGAGATGTGCGTCCGGAAGTCTGCAGGGGGCTGTTTCCCTGCAGCGGACGCCTCCTGACAGCTCTTATCCAGAGCTGCTGCTGTCGCCTGCCTGGGGCCCCTCTGCGCCCACTGCCACCGGACTACCACAGTGGACAGCTATCTGGGGGAAGCAGAAACGACCTACCAGAATATATTTAGTACCGATCAGACACCAGTCCCCAGAGCAGCGCATGAGGGGGCTTAGGGGATTACTCAACCAGCGGGGGCGGGGGGGGGGGGGGGGGGGGGGGTGGTGCCTGGTTCATCCCGGAAGCTCTAGGACATGGCTAAGCCAAGTACCTGCCTAGGTTTCAAGTTTTCTACCTGTGAGGAAAGGGGATACAAGATCGAATATGGGAAGGCAGTCACTTGCAAGCAGTGAGGACCTGAGTTTGCTCCCCAGTACCCATGTTAAAAAAAAAAAAGTGCTAGGCTGGAGAGATGGCTTAGCGGTTAAGCACTTGCCTGTGAAGCCTAAGGACCCCGGTTCAAGGCTCGGTTCCCCAGGTCCCACGTTAGCCAGATGCACAAGGGGGCACACGCGTCTGGAGTTCGTTTGCAGAGGCTGGAAGCCCTGGCGCGCCCATTCTCTCTCTCTCCCTCTACCTGTCTTTCTCTCTGTGTCTGTCACTCTCAAATAAATAAATAATTTTAAAAAATGCTGGGCATGGTGGGCACAGCGGTCATCGCAATGCCAAGGAGGCAGAGACAAGATGAGCCCTGGTGCTCTCCCAGCCAGTGAGAGACTTTGGCTCGCCAATGGGAGGATGGCTTTCCTGAGGTTGTCCTCTGGCCTCCACATACGTGCATGCACACACACACACATGCATCTGCACAGAGAAAGAGAGAGAATGAGAGAGAGAAATACGGATCAGCGCAAGCCAGTAAGCCCTATTCTCACACACACCTGCAGGCTGTTCTCAGTTTGCCTCCCCCCACCCCCCAGCCACCTCCTGGACTCACTTCACCTGCACAAAGCAACGCCACATCCCGGCCTCTCTGCAGCCCAGGCCAGCCTTGGTCTCTCTCTCTCTCCCTGAACACCCCAGGCCCAACCCATGAGTTTCTGCAAGGAAAGTTTCCCCAACAGCCAAGACACTCCGCTGCAGGGTTGTTATAACAAAGACATTAAATTGCTATGTATTCTGTCATCTTTAAATTAAAACTTAAGCCCAGCAATAAATCTGAAACTGTTCCCAAGGGTTTAATGGGATAATGTAAAACAGGCCAGGGTGGCCTGCCTGGCAGGGTGGGAATTCCCCTGACAGGTCATGGGGTGGTCTGGCTGCTGGGTGGAGGACCCCGGGTTTGGCTTCTTAGGTGGGCACATCCCAATTATCAATAGCACAGGCTGTTGTAAGGTGGGGGAAGAGGACAGTGGATAAAATTCTTTGAAGAATCCTCACACTTTAGTGGTATAAAAATCAACTGGGTTGCCTGTCAAAAATCCAACCAACTCCCTTTGCCCCTTTTGGGTCCACAAGAGTGAACTGAGGTCTAACTTTTGTCAAGCCCCCTCATCCCCTCCCAAGACCCGGTGGATAGGACACATTTTGAGAAACCTTGGAAACGAATCTAAAGGCATCCCACTTTGAGGTTAAGGGGCCATAGCTCTCAGGTTAAGGACATCATCTTCAATAAGATTTAGCCTTTTCAAGCCAGGCATGGTGGCGCACACCTTTATTCCCCACATTCAGAAGGCAGAGGTAGGAGGATTGCTGGGAGTTCGAGTCCAGCCTGGGCTAGAGTGAGACCCTCCCTACATCTAAAACAAAACAAAACAAAAAATCACCTATTCAGCCTGCAATAGATGCTTGGAGAGGCAGGTCCAAATCCAGGCTCCTGAAGAGGTGCATCTAGCTTTTGTGAAGTCTGCCCTTAGAAAGTTTGGAGGAGGACCACTTTAAAAATAATAACTCAGCCAGGTGTGATGGCACACTACTTTAACCCCAGCACTCGGGAGGCAGAGGTAGGAGGATTGCCATGAGTTCGAGGGCCCCCTGAGAATACATAGTGAATTCCAGGTCAGCCTGAGCTAGAGTGAGGCCCTACCTTGAAAAACCAATAATAATAATAACAACAACAACTCAGCTAGAGATGGAGCTCAGTGGTAGAAAACCTGCCTCGCATGGGCAAGAACCCAGGTGCACTCACTAGCATTGGAATAACATCAAAATCTTACCCCCTCCAAAATCAGAACACAGTCCGTCACCTCACTGGCTGGCTGCCCAGTACCTGCCTGTGACATGCTCACCCCTTTCTCACCTGGCTCCTTCCTTTTCTGCTACTGGGTGGTGGCGCGACTGAACTGCCAGGGTCCCCTGTCCTTTCCCATGAGGTGGATAGATTTTAAATCCAAAATTTCCAGGCATCCAGTTCTGACTCCTGACTCTTCATGGGCAACATGATTACATTTCACCAGTGCTGAAAGTAAGTCTTGCCCTGTCTGCTACTGATGTTTCTGAAACGGTCCCCAGTCTTCCTAGAGCACAACCTGGCCACATACAGACAAAAGTACCCCCGAGCCCATGTGTCTCCCATGACTCAGTCTTCACCCCAAATATGACCCCCAGAACAATGATCAATCTGTGCTGGGACACTCACAGCAGCTCTATAGAACAGAGAGGATAGAAAGAAAGTAGTCACCGCTCCTCCCCAGCCATGTGCCCTGCACGAGGCGTTTCCCATGTCCTGATGTTTAAGCCCAACAGCTCTGGGAAAATCCCCTTCACAGACAGGGAAACTGACACAGAGCTCTCAAGCCTTGATTTCTAACATATGCGGGTTTCCTTGATGTAAATGTCTCACCATAGCTACTTTCAAGCCACCTAGGATTTAGCAAGCAGTTCCCAGATTCCCTGAATATTTAGCAATTGGCTCTGGCAAGCCACTAGGCGCCAACTCCAGCGCATCACTGAAAACTGCCGCACAGTGAGGGAAGGGGAGGGGGGGGGTCTAGCATCTTGTTCAGAGACATGGAATGACAGTCAGGGCTGGGGTCGGCAGTCGTTACCAGGCTCCAACCGCCTCTCCATGGCTTGTGTCCGTGACTGAAACCATCAAACATTCACGAAAGAAATCAACCCTTTGACCAGACGCACCACAGCTTTGTGTGGCCCTTGTCACTAATAGAGCACTTTAACACGTGCAAGACAACGATGTAAGCTCACGACAGTAGCTCTGGAAAAATCTGACTTTATTAATTAGGGTTGTCCTACATACTGATTGCAATCACTTGCCTAAGCTGATGGGTAGAGGGAAGACTCCAGCTAACCGCTTAAAGACAACAGTTTTCTGCTCATTCCCATCTTGCACGTCCTTACGCTGCACAAAGAGGCAGTGCAGTGGTGGAAAGTCTGGTCACCATCTCTCAACCACATTTGGTGTTAGGTGACAAGAGAAAACCAACCGGCTCGTACAGACTGGGCTCTGGGCATTAGTGTATCCTGGAATGGGCAACAGGAGAGCCTGTGAACTCTGACGACAAGCAATCAGATAGACCTGGCATTGCAATATTCCCGTCACCTACCAGGAGTGGAACGGGTTACCCATCACCCGTGGCTTCCAGGCTCCGCTCTCACCCGGCTGTTCTAAGGGTGCAGAGCGCGCACGCAAGAAGTCGTGAGCGGGTTCTAGCCACGCTTGCGAAGGAGCAAAAGGTTGGAGGATTGGACTCGTGGTTCTATCTCGCTATCGATTCTTTGTCTTATCAAGTTGCCCCAAATTACGCCCCGGGCTGGTCCAGAGTGACAGGCGATGACTGTGCCGTGTCTCTCCGGTACCGTCTCCGTCTCTGTGTTTGGTGACCCTTCGGGCCCCACTTTTTGGCTCCCCGGGGCACAGCTGCAGGCCCTGGCGCCATGGGCCTGGCTGCTACTGGACATGCCCGCGGTCCAGCCGCGCCTCCCGCGAGCGCGCGCGGGCATCCTTCCCACCACCGCCCGCCCGCCGCGGAGGCGGAGAGCTCCACAAAGGAGGGAAACCCGCCGGGGCGTTCTGTTTTCAGAACCTGGCTCCCACGCTACCTCCAAGAGTTTGGGGATGCTTCTCTTTTTCTTTTTCTTTCTTTCTTTCTTTCTTTTTTTTGGATCTCCTTTTTGCTCCCAGACCATCAGTAAAAAAGAAAACCTCTGTGTTCCTCTTTCAGCCAAACTTCCTCCCCGGAAAGCGTCTCCCGAGGCTCTGCGCTCCCGCCGCGGTCCACGGAGCCAAGCGCCGATAAGTGGCCCGGGGCGGCGGGGCGGGGGGGATTGCTGCCGTCGGGGCGGAACCGCCGAGCCGCGCCCGAGCCCCCCGGGACCACCGAAGGATGCCCTCGCCGCCCCCCTCCCCGATCCCCCAAGCCCGCGGGTCCCCCCAATCCCATACCCTCTCCCCGGGACCGCTTACCTGACGGCGGCCGCTTCCTGCTCAGCCGGCTCACGGCGCGGTTGAACATCGCCGCGGGCGCCCGGGGAAGGAAGGAGCTGCAGCCCGGCGGCGCGGCGGCTGAGCCCGATGAGGGCCAGGAGGAGGAGAAGGAGGAGGAGGAGGAGCCGACTCAGCGCCGCCCCGGCACGCCCGGCCCCCGCCCGCCGCCTCCTCTCCGCTAGGCGCCGCGTGGCGCGCTCCGTGCGCCCTGCCCGCCCTCGCCAGTGGGGGCCTGGGTCCCGCCCCGGGCTGCCAGGGCAGGGCAGGACAGAGTGACCCCAGGTGACCCTCGGATGGGGTGCACGCGCCCGGCGGTGCCCGAACCGCGGAGGACTTGGGAGCCCTGCCCAAGCAGTCAGCGAGTCCCGGGGCCCCCTCGCCACGCGCGGGGCTCGTCCGGGATGCCGCCCCGCGGGCTTGCCAACTTGTGCATGCATCCTGATCTGTCCCCTGGCAGCCGCGGAGAAGGAGGCCCCGGCACCGAGGTGCACAGCGCTCCGTGACCCTGGCAGGCGGAGGTGACCTCTCCAATCACCCCGGGAAGCCCAGGCCTCGCGCTGCTGTCGAGTCCGCGCGCGGCCCGCCCCGTGGCCTTGGCCTTCTCGCCCCCCGGGATCCATGATCCCAAGAGCTCAGGTCGGCCCGGCTCTGACTCCGTGGGCCCGGAGACTGCCCATGCCACGAATGCAGAGGCGGGGGAGGCATCGCCGGGGTTCCGGGCTGAGCTGTCCACGCGAAGCGAGCCAAGCCTCTGCGAGTGGGCGCCCCCTCCGGGCCACGCGGCGCGGGCGCCAGAACTCAGGTGCCTTCTGCCCCGGGTCTTTCGGCTCCGGGACAGGCCTCTGGGATTCTGCGGGGACCCCTGAAGTGCCAACCCGGATCCAAGCGCCCCAGCACGTCTTGTAACTCCGGGACTACTTGGGGTGCCATCCAGGCAGGGTCTTTGCACTGAACAACCGGAATCCCTCCGGTCCCAGCGCGCTGGGCCCGTCGCCCCTCTCCCCTGCCAGTCACCTGCTCAGCACCGCGTTCTTCTATTTTTCTCGTTTCTTCTCCAAAACTACCCAAGTGGGGGGGGAGATGTCATTAGCCCCATTTTCTTGAACATTTGGTCTGCAAGGAATTGTCTTTCTGGCGAGTTTTGTTTTTCTTCTTGTGGATCTGGCTTTGTCTCGAAATTGGTCTTTATTTTTAGCAGTACTAATTGCTATTTTTCTAAACCGCTCCCCGGTCGCCCCCTCCCCTTCTTTCGCAGGATTTTCACTTCGTTGGCACTTTCTATCTTCTATTCTGAGCGTCCCGTTCTTCTCTACTCCCCCCTCCTTTTGCCCACCCTACAGTCCCCGATCCACCCCAGCTCTGGCCCTTTCTGGCTGTTCCTCTCTCGTCTTATCCAAGCTCGTTTCTCTTTGCTTCCCACAGAGGATTTTCAGCTTCCTGAAGGCCGCAGAGGTTTGTCTGGGCAGCTAACAGGTGGATCGCATTAGCACCTCACTTCCAAGCACCATCTCCATCTGCCGCTGGCCCCTGCGGGGACAAGCCTCCCTTGTCAGAACCATGCTTGTGACTGGCATTTCTAGAACTTTATTTTATTATTATTTTTTTTTTAGGTTTTTCGAGGTAGGGTCTCACTCTAGCCCAGGCTGACCTGGAATTCACTATGGAGTCTCAGGGTGGCCTCGAACTCATGGCGATCCTCCTACCTCTGCCTCCTGAGTGCTGGGATTAAAGGCACCCGGCAAGAACTTTAAATACTGACGGACTTCTGGATCCAAATAGGAGCACTCCATTCTCATAGCAGAATTTTCAAGGCACACCTCCTGAGAAACCTTCCCCAGAGATCAAATCAGGAAAAGTCCTAATCAAGGCAAGGAGGAAACTTGCATGCTGGGAGCCGACTCTAAGCCACCCACCAAACGCATGCTAGCAGCCAGGCCCACCACACTGTGTCCTCAACAAACCTAGCGTGACCTACGACATGCTTGTGATTCCCTCCTGAGCGAAGAGCCCCAAGCTTCCTAAGTACAGGGGGAATGTAACACTTTCCCTTCCTGTTAGTGTATCAAATAGTACCAAAAGATCAGGGTTAAGATTTAATGTATGCAGAGCTGGAGAGGTGGCTAGGCTGTTAAGAGCACTTCCTATGCAAACGGGAGGGCTTAAGGAGGCCTGAGACCCCAGTCAGTTCCATCCCCCAGGACCTCCATAAACAGCTGGGCTTGGCCTCACTGGTCTGTAACACCCAGTCCCCTTAGGGGATCAGAGACCTGAGAATTATCAGAGCTCAGGAATAAAAACAGCAAGCTCCAGGATCAGTAAGAGACTCCAGCTCAAATGAGAGCAGGTGGGAAGAGCCATGGAGCAGGACATTCTACTGTGGCCAAGCTACTGGGCAGGGCACATTCATGTGCCCATACCACACACAGTGAAGAAAGAGGTTTAATGTACATAGCTTTAAGTTTTGTTTGTTTTGATTCTTGTTGTTGTAGTTTATTGAGGTAGGGTCTACCTCTAGCCCAGGCTGACCTGAATTCACTATGAAGTCTCAGGGTGGCCTCGAACTCATAGTGATCCTCCTACCTCTGCCGAGCGCTGGGGTTAAAGGCGTGCGCCACCACACCCGACGCTGTTTTGATTCTTATGAAATTGCTTCTTACCGGTTTTAAGTTTCTAACGATCCCAAAGCTAGTTTTCATATGCAATGTGCAAAAGACCAAGAATTAAAGTGTAAAGGTTCAAAGTCGGCAAAGTTTAAGAAGCATATAAGCTGTAGGTAGGTTCTGGGGGTGGTCTGTCTCTGGACAGATGGCATTCACCATCCAGATAGCATCATTCCTCCAAGTTTAACCTCCATTTTCCATGCTCTTATCAATCAAGACTTTACAACAAACAGGTAGCAGCCAATTGGGCAAGAAGGCAAGCAGCTTAGGCATCTCTCTCCTCCTGCTGGCCTCACCTTTAGTTCAAGGACCTTTGGTTAAGAAAGCAAGCAGTGGGCTTGGCTTAGTGGTTAAGGCCTTTGCCTGCAATGCCAAAGGATCCCAGTTCAATTCTCCATGACCCAAGTAAGCCAGATGCACAAAGTGGTGCATGCACCTGGAGTTCCTTTGCAGTGGCTGGAGGCCCTGGCATGCCCATTCCTTCTCTCTCTCTCTTTCTCTCCCTTCCTCCCTCCCTTTTAAATAAATAAATAAAATATCCTAAAAAGAAGGCAAGCAATGACCTGCAGGTTACTGAGAAATCAAGCTGGAGTTGAGCTAAAAGCCTCCTCCCTATTAATTAGCTGTAAGGATGCTGGAAAGAGATATGCATCGTGTAGCCTTTGGGAGGAGAAAAGTCACCAGTAGTCTTAACCAGCAGTGGACCCTGAAGCTTTATTGCTGGCCAAATATGAAAAGCAGTGCAATAGTGGCTACCTGTTATGGGAAAGCCAACTGCTCTCTGTGGGAAGGAGTTCCTGCCTAGGACTGAAAACCAAATCAAAAGCCTATGGCTGTGGAGGTCATAAGCTTTAGCGGGTGGTGGGGGTGGGGAGAACTATTACTATTGTCTTGATAAATGCATATATTATGCCCACCAAACTGCCCTCTAAACATGTAAGTTTATGCCCTTATATTAATGCTACTCTCACTTTTGGTTAGAGAAACATCTCTTTTCAGATGGCAGTGACCACTAAAAGGACTTCAAAACTCACCAGAATTGGGGAGGGGATATGATGGAGAATGGAATTTCAAAGGGGAAAATGGGGGGAGGGAGGACATTACCATGGGATATTTTTTATAATCATGGAAAATATTAATAAAAATTGAGGAAAAAAAAAAAAAACGTTTCCAGAATGCTGAGAAGTGACAGTGGAATGTTTAGCACTGAATGTGACCTCTCTGTCACACTCTCCAAGGCTAGGGACCATTGGGGAAGAGGTAGCTGAAATAATGCAAGAGCCCTTTGGAAGGACTGCTTACAATGCTGTCATCTAGACACAAAGTGGCCTTGATATTCATGACCTCACGGTGGTGATGCTACGTACACATGACTGCATTATAGGAGGGAGAAAATGATGACATCAGAACAGATGAGAGATTAATTGGAAAGAAGAAGGAAAGTCAATAGAGGGGGCATTTGGGAGGGGGAAAAGTGTCGTGGTGGGAGGTGATTATGATCATGGTATTTTGTATATATTTATGAAAGTTGTCAATAAAAGGTTAAAAAAAAGGGAGGATAAGGAGATGGCTTAGCAGTTAAGGCACTTGCCTACAAGACCAAAGGATCCTGGTTCGATTCTCCAAGACCCATGGAAGCCAGATGCACAAGGGGGCGCAGTCATCTGAAGTTCATTTGCAATGGCTAGAGGCCTGGCGTGCCCATTCCCTCTCTCTCTCTCTCTCTCTCTCTCTCTCTCTCTTTCTCTCTCTCTTCCTCCCTCCCTCCCTCTGTCTCTCACTTGCTCTCTCAAAATGGATAAATAAAAAAAGTAAAAGAATGCCTAATTCTTAAAATAAATAAATAAATAAAAAGGAATGCAAGCAAGTTAGGCCTCTTCTTCCCCCTTCTGGTCTCACCTTTGGTTCAAGGACCTTTAGGTCAGGCAAAAAGCAGCATCTGGACTGGAGAAATGGCCCAGAGGCTTAACATGAGGACCCGAGTACAGATCCCCAAAACCTACATAAACCAGTTGTGGTGCAGGTCTGTCATCCCAGCGCTCCTAGGGCGAGGCGGGAGATGGAGACAAGAGAATCCCCGGAGCTTGAGGGATAACGAGCCTGCAATCCACAGCAGCAAACAAGAGACCCTGCTGACAGCCAAAGTTGTCTCCTGGCCTCCATGCATGCACCACGGTACATGCACGCTGACACACATCAGGCATTCCCCCCTCCCCCACAAAACCACCAGTATTTAAGAGTAGAAAGAAGCAACAACGTAGGTCTTCGGGTAGAGAGGAATTTCGGAGACTTTCAGACTTTATGAGTCAGTACAGTCTATTCTACTCAGAAGTTTTAAATTTTTGATAAGATGATAAGCTGTTATTACAGTATATTGTATAATAATAATAATAATATATTAGAGACTCTGTATGATGTCCAGGACACACACACATGCAGGTTTGCACATGTGAGTGTGTGTGTAACACATCTATTATAGGCTATTTGAGGTTGGGTAAAATATGTACACATAAGTGCTTTACTCAAAATCGAGACATCTGGGTACCTGCCCTGTCCACGCAGCTGACCAGCTCTGTGTCACATCACAGGGACAGGATGGCACTGCACTCCGAGGGTGTGGTGTGCAATGGCAACACATTAAAAAAAGCAGCTGGCCTGGAGCCCAGCACATGTAGGCGCACAAAAAAATTACTGGAATCTAAATGACTCTTACTCCCCTGCAAGCTGTTTCCATAAATAATAAACTTTAACCTACACGCAGTCAAAAGTGGTTTGGTTGGATTTGTTGTTGATGGTTCATTTTGTTTGTTTGTGGTACTGGGGATCAGACTCAGCGCCTTTGAACAAGCTAGGTAAGCACTTTACCACTGAGCAACGCCATCCCTCCAGCCCTGGATTTACTTTGTAATTATAGGAAGTTGGCAGGGTAGTGATAGCGAGATGCCCACAAGGTAAAGGGGGGGAAGTTAGTCATTACAACCTCTCAGAAAGTCAGAAGAGGCAGCAATGGTAAGATGTGTAATTGGTGTTCTGGGTTGATACTTATTAGGCCAGTGAATAATTCTGCAGGTAGTCATTTGTGCCAAAAAAAGAATAAGTGATACAATGTTTTATTAGTATCATTGCACTTCCTTTTCTATGTTACTTTTATTTTTTTTCAAGTTTGAGAGAGAGAGAGAATTGGTGCACCGGGGCCTCTGCCACTGCAATAAAATGCCACATGCTTGCGTCACCTAGTGGGCATGTGCAAGCTTGCACTTGCCTCACCTTTGTGCATCTGGCTAACATGGGATCTGGAGAGTAGAACATGGGTCCTTAGGCTTCACAGGCAAGTGCCTTAACTGCTAAGCCATCTCCCCATCGCCCTGCTCTCTTTCTTTTTAAATGTTTATTTATTTAAGAAAGATGATTGAGACAAAGAGGCAGAGAGAGAGAGAAAGAGAGAGGGAGAGAATGGGTGGACCAGGGCCTCTAGCCACTAAAAACAAAAACCGGATGCATGCACCACTTTGTGCATGTGGCTTTGCTACACTTCTTTTTTAATACTGATTATAGTAGCTAAGAATGCCCACTCAGAGCATGACCAAGTTATAACATATTCCTATAATGGGATATTTAACAGTTGCATTGGGGGGTATGTATGTGTGTGTAGTGTGCATGTGTATGTGTGGGTGCTTAAAAGTGTATGTGTACATATATGTTTGTGTTTGTGTAGAGAGGTCACAGGTCAATGCTGGATGTCTTCCCCAATGGCCTGCCACCTTATTTTTGAGCCAAGGCCTCTTTTTGAACTAGATTCAGCTAACCTAGGTAGCCAGAAAATGCCAAGGATCCTCCCGTCTCCACCTGTCTGGAGCTGGGATTCTAGGCACAGGCCATCATGTTTGGCTTGGGTGCTAGAGATCCAAACTGAGGCCCTCATGCATGCATGGGCAGCACTTTACTGACAACTATCTCCCCAGCTCCAAGATATTGAACAGTTGTACAAAACCACATGAGGAGCTGGAGAGATGGCTTGGTGTTAAGGAGCTTGCCTGCAAAGCCAAAGGACCCAGGTTTGATTCTCCAGAACCCACATAGAGCCGAATGCACAAGGTGGCACATGCAGCTGAAGTTCCTTTGCAGTGGCTAGAGGCCGTGACGCACCCATTCTTCCTCTCTCTCTCTCTCTCATAATTAAATAAATAAAATATTGAAAAGAAAAAGAAACCATGTGAAAGCCGGCCATGGTGGCGCATTCCTTTAACCCCAGCACTTGGGAGACAGAGGTAGGAGGACCACTGTGAGTTCAAGGCTACCCTGAGACTACATAGTGAATTCCAGGTCAGACTGAGCTGGAGCGAGACCCTGCCTTAAGTTAAAAAAAAACAAACATGTAAAGCCCATTTGGTAGTGTGACAAAACGTTCATGGAAAAAAATAGGATGCAAATATAGCTTTTTGAGTGGAGGAAGAAATATAGTATATTTAGTATATACAGCTAGAAGTTAACTACACCAAAATAGTATTAGAATTTATCTCTGGATGCTAGATTTTTGGTGACTTAAGTTTCCATTATTACATATTCCTGTTTTACAAAATGGCAGTGGATATACACTCTTAAACTGAGAGGACAATAGTGGGAAGCTAATCAAACACCTCCACTGAGGGGCTTTACCCCCTCCTGCCTTTTCACGGGCAAGAACTTTTCATACTCTCTCCTCTTTACTTCACTTAATCTAATAAAGTCTCTCTAAGTTAAAAGAGCAGAAAAAAAACCTCTAACAAGACAAATATGTATGTCATCATTGAAATTTTTTAAAATTTATATTTTAGTGGGCACCCAAAATAATGAATTTCAGGCTGGAGAGATGGCTTAGTGGTTAAGTGCTTGCCTGTGAAGCCTAAGGACCCTGGTTCAAGGCTCGATTCCCCAGGACCCAGATGCACAAGGGGGTACATGCATCTGGAGTTTGTTTGCAGTGGCTGGAGGCCCTGGCGTGCTCATTCTCCCTCTCTCTCTCTCTCTCTCTCTCTCTCTCTCTCTCTGCCTCTTTCTCCCTCTGTCGCTCACAAATAGATAAATAAAAGTGAACAAAAAAATTTAAAGAAAAAATGAGTTTCATTATGGCATTTCATAGACATATAGCATTATTCTTTGCTTATATTCACCACACACCCCGACTACCCTCTTCTGTCAGCATTTTTGCAACATTGGTTTTGCTTTTTTAAAACTCAATTTCCCATGGATGAACCAGCAGACAGGGCCAGCCTTTCCCAGCTTTGATCTCTCCTGCACTTCCCGTCACACATTCCTGGCTTGTCACAGAGCTCAGGGACCCTTGGAGGTCATATCTTGGGCTGCATATCAAGAAACTGAGGGCCAGGCAACAGCAGAATCTGCATTTGGCTACTTTCAGCTACCATAATTGCAGGTGTCCTGACTCCTGAGCAGGAGGCTTTCCCAGCGAGCACCCTCCCCAGGCCCACACTGCAGCCACCAAGTAAAAGCCTAAGGTGCCATCTCCAGCTTAACAGGGCAGATTAGCCAGGCACCGTGGCTCATGCCTGTAACATCAGTACCTGGGAGGCTGAGGCAGAAGGACCGCCATGAGTTTGAGGCCAGCCTGAGCTACATCATGAGTTCTGGGCCAGCTGGGTGAGACCCTGTCTTTTTAAAACTTTTTTTTAAATGCATGAAACTTTAAAAAAAAAATACATGAAAATTGCCAATTGAAAAGTTTAAAAACCACAAAATAGTGAACAAAAAAAATAATAATTTAAGGGCAGATTAATTCTATCAGCTTGTAAGCAGACTTGTATTTCTTCATTCTCAAGACCAAAATAATCAGCCATAAAAAAGAAAAGAAGGAAATCCGGGTATTTGTGACCAACTGGATGAAGTTGGAAGACATCATGCTAAGTGAAATAAGCCAGATGCAGAAAGAAAAACACTAAGCTGGGTGTGGTGGCACATGCCTTTCGTCCCAGCACTCAGGGACCCTGCTTCAGAAGAAAAGGGAAGGCTTGGGACATAGCCCTATGGAGTGTTTGCTTGGCATGAATGGGGCTCTGTGGTCAATCCCCAGCACAACTGAAAAGAGAAAAGGAAAAGACAACTACGGTGTAACTCTACTCATGTATGACTGTACTTACAAGAGGTATCAAAAGATAGTCGGGGGGAGGGCTGGAGAGATGGCTTAGTGGTTAAGGTGCTTACTTGCAAAGCCTAACGACCCTGGTTCAATTCCCCAGTATCCATGTTAAGCCAGATGCGAAGTGGTGCATGCATCTGGAGTTCATTTGCAGTGGCTGGAGGCCCTGGCACACTTCTCTGTCTCTCTCCCTCTCTCTCTCTCTGCTTGCAAATAATTTTAAAAAATAAAAAAGATAGTCAAATATTGATGCTACTCTCACTTTTGGTTAGAGAAGCTTCCCTTTTCAGATGGCAGTGACCTCTGGGATGACTCAAAAGGAACCATAGTGCTAAGAAGAAGTGACAGGAGTGCTCAGCACTGAGACATTTCTATCACACCTTCCAAGGCTCAGGGTCCATTGTAGAAGAGGTGGCGGTAAGAATGTAGGAGCCAAAGGAAGGGCAGGACTCCTTACAACGTGCTCCCCCCAGACACAAAATGGCCTGGATATCCATGACCTCACAGTGCCTGACATTACCTGCACAGGACCATCATAATAGGAGGAAAAGATCATGACATTAAAATAAAAGAGAGACTGATTGAGGGGGGCGGGGATATGGCAAAGAGTGTAATTGTGAAAGGGAAAGTGAGGGGCGAGGGAATTACGGTCTAATGTCTACAATTATAGAAGTTGTCAATGATAAAAAATAAAATTTAAGGGCTGGAGAGATGGCTTAGCGGTTAAGCGCTTGCCTGTGAAGCCTAAGAACCCCGGTTCGAGGCTCGGTTCCCCAGGTCCCACGTTAGCCAGATGCACAAGGGGGCGCACGCGTCTGGAGTTCGTTTGCAGAGGCTGGAAGCCCTGGCGCGCCCATTCTCTCTCTCCCTCTATCTGTCTTTCTCTCTGTGTCTGTCGCTCTCAAATAAATAAATAAATAAATAAATAAATAAATAAATAAATAAAATTTTAAAAAAAAAGACAGTCAAGGGCTAGGAAATTAAACCAGTTAAAGGCATTTGCTTGTAAAGCCTGCCAGCCTGGGTTCAGCTCCTCAGTACCCACATAAAGCCATATATACAAAGTGAGGCATATGTGTGGAGTTCATTTACAGCGGCAGGAGGCCCTGGTATGCCTATGCTCTCTGTGACTCTGCCTCTGTCTCTCTGCTTGCAAATAAATAAATAAAAATAATTCTGGAAACAAAAAAGATGGTCAAATTCATAGACCCACTAAGTAGAATGGCGGTTGCCAGAGGATGGGGGGGGGGGTTGGAAATAGGAAGATGTGGGTCAAAGGGTACAGAGTTTCAGCTGTAAGATGAACAAGTTTCTGATTACATCCCAGCATGGATGGCCACAGAGTGTTCATTAATTAGACTGTGATCATCGTTCCACAATGCATATGTAGAGCAAAGCATTATGTTGGATACTTTGAATATCTACAGTTTTATTTGTCAATTAAATATATTTAAATGAAATAAGTATGTAAACTTTATTTTTAAAAAATATTTTGTTTATATTTATTTATTACTTGAGAATGACAGACAGAGAGAGAAAGAGGCAGAGAGAATGGGCACACCAGGGCCTCCAGCCACTGCAAACAAACTCCAGACGCATGCGCCCCCTTGTGCATCTGGCTAACGTGGCTCCTGGGAAACCGAGCCTCGAACCGGGGTCCTTAGGCTTCACAGGCAAGCACTTAACCGCTAAGCCATCTCTCCAGCCCAGTAAGTATGTAGATTTTAAAACAAAACTTCTCTCACCAGGTGTGGTAGTGCACATCTGTAATCCCAGCACTCAGGAGACTAAGACAGAAGGATCTTGGGTTAGAGACCAGCTTGGGTTACATTGCGAGATGCTGTCTCTAAAAACAACAGGCTTGGGGAATTGGCTTGGTAGGCAAAGTACATGAAGATCCAGCGCCAATGAAAATGCCAGGCATGATAGCCTGCACCTGTAATCCTAGCTATAGGGAGACAGAGATGGAACCCCTGGAGTTTACTGGCCAGCTAGTTCAGATGAATTGGTGAGCTCTGGGCTCAGCAAGTAAAGTGGAAGCCTGGCATGGTGGCACACTCCTTTAATGACAGCACTCAGGAGGCTGAGGTAGGAGTTCGGGGCTATCCTGGAGCTATAGAGTTCCAGGTCAGCCTGTGCTAGGGTGAGAACTAACCTAGAAAAATAAACAAAAATAAGCCCAGCGTGGTAGCATAGGCCTTTAATCCCAGCACTGGAGAGGCAGAGGTAGGAGGATCGCCGTGAGTTCGAGGCCACCTGAGACTATGGAGTGAATTCCAGGTTAGCTTGAGCTACAGTGAAACCCTACCTCCAAAAACCAAAAATAAATAAATAAATAAAGTTGAGTAAGACACCTTATGTCAATCTCTGGCTTCCACATGCATAGGCACTCCCACACACACAGGTGTGCCCACATGCATTCCACACACGCAAACTCATGTGGGGAAAAATAACAAACAAACACCACGACTCTGTTGCTGCACCTCACAGCACTGTCCAGCAAAGTGACTCAAGCGAGGAGACCCTGCTTGCTGCGCATGTCCTCTCCTCTGGATCTCTCAGCCCTCTGCGCCGTCGTCCATCCTTGTCACCCCGAAGAGCCTGCAGTCAGCCCTCAGCCTGGTTCACGTCACCTGTTGAAAGCTCCCTTCATCTCGGGCCACTTCCTTCCTCTGACTCCTTGCCAACCTCAAAGCCGGCTGTCCCTAAGGTCCCCTCCTTGTCCCCTGGTCCTGGGAGCTCACTCTTGCGTGCTTACTACCTTCACCATTTCAAGCTTCATGGCTCTGAATAGCACTTTATTTCTTTCTTTTATTTTTTTGAATAGCATTTTCTTAACCA
Source organism: Jaculus jaculus (assembly GCF_020740685.1). Lineage (NCBI taxonomy): Eukaryota > Metazoa > Chordata > Mammalia > Rodentia > Dipodidae > Jaculus > Jaculus jaculus. The sequence goes on along the minus strand of NC_059102.1, from coordinate 14,362,987 downwards.
TCAACTTTATTTTTTCAATAGTTTGTTATTTTTATTTGAGAGAGAAAAAGACAGAGAGAGAGAGAGAGAGAGAGAGAGAGAGAGAGAGAGAGAGAGAGAGAGAATGAGCGCACCAGGGCTTCCAGCCACTGCAAATGAACTCCAGACGCGTGCGCCATCTTGTGCTTCTGGCTGATGTGGGTCCTGGGGAATTGAACCATGGTCCTTTGGCTTTGCAGGCAAGTGCCTTAACTGCCAAGCCATCCTTCCAGCCCGCAACTTTATTATTTTTTTTGAAGAAATTTTAGGTTAGCAGCAAAATTAAACAGAATTGCCCTGCCGCATGGCCTGCGCTCCCTACCTTCTGTCTGGAGCACTCTTCCCTGGGGTGTGCTATTTTCTCAGGTCTCTGTTCAGGACTCCTTTGCCCATCCTAGTTTATTTATTATTTTATTATTATTAGTTCAATTAATTTATTTTTATTTTTATTTCTCGAGGTAGGGTCTCACTCTAGCTCAGGCTGACTTGGAATTCACTATGTAGTCTCAGGGTGGCCTCGAACTCATGATCCTCCTACCTCTGTCTCCCAAGTGCTGGGATTAAAGGCGTGCGCTGCCACGCCCAGCTTCCTCTTTTATTTTATTTGAATTTTTATTTATTTATTTGAGAGAGAGAGAGAGAGAAAGAGGCAGAGGGGGGAGAGAGAGAATGGGTGCTCTGGGGCCTCTAGCTACTGCAAATGAACTCCAGATGCATAAACCACCTTGTGCATCTGGCTTACGTGAATACTGGGGAATCGAACCTGAGTCCTTTGTCTTTGCAGGCAAGTGCCTTAACTGCTAAACCATCTCTCCAGCCCTGCCCATCCTATTTTAAATGGCAGTCATGCATAAGGAGAAGAAAAGTGAGATAAGATAAAATAAAATGTAGCCCTCTGGCTGGACTGAGAACTCAGTGGTGTAGCACTTGCTTACTTAACATGGGTAAAGCAGTGCATTCTAGTGCCAGCACTGCAAAAATAAGTAAATAACTAGGGCTGGAGCTATGGCTCAGTGGTTAAGGCACTTTCCTGCAAAGCCTAATGACCTGGGTTTGATTCCCCAGTGTCATGTAAATCCAGATGCACAAAGTGGCACACGCCTCTGGGATCTGTTTACAGGGGCTGGAGACCCTGGTGCACCCATTCTCTTGTCCATCTCTATTCTCTTTTTTTTTTTTCTCAACTTTTATTAACATTTTCCATGATTATAAAAAGTATCCCATGGTAATACCCTCCCTCCCCCCCTCCACTTTCCCCTTTGAAATTCCATTCTCCATCATATCCCCTCCCCATCTCAATCAGTCTCTCTTTTATTTTGATGTCATGATCTTTTCCTCCTGTTATGATGGTCTTGTGTAGGTAGTGTCAGGCACTGTGAGGTCATGGATATCCAGGCCATTTTATGTCTGGAGGGAACACGTTGTTCGGAGTCCTACCCTTCCTTTGGCTCTTACATTCTTTCCGCCACCTCTTCTGCATTAGACCCTGAGCCTTGGAAGGTGTGATCGAGATGTTACTCAGTACTACAGTCACTTCTTTCCAGCACTATGATACCTTCTGAGTCATCTCAAAGTCACTGCCATCTGAAAAGAGAAGATTCTCTACCCAAAGTGAGAGTAGCGTTAATATAAGGGTATAAATATTAAGAGAAGTGCTTACTGGGCAGTTGGATAAGCATAGTATATACATTTTACCAGACATCAGCAGATGTTACACCCCTAGGGCTCATGACTACCCCTGTTTTAAGTTTTCAATATCAGGGATGTGTTTCCATCTCTCTTCTGTCTCTCTCTGCTTTCAAATAAACAATAAAAATATTAAATTATTTTTAAAGTATAAATGCATAAATAAATGAATAAATGGCCTTGCAAGGAGAGAGAGATAAAGAATGGGTGTTCCAGAGTCTCTTGTCACTGCAAAAAAAAAAACAAAAAAAAAAACTCCAAATGCATGTGCCACTTTGTGTATCTGGCCCTACATGGGTACTGAGGTATTGAACCAACCCTCCCTCCCTCCCTCCCTCCCTCCCTCCCTCCCTTCCTCCCTCTCTCTCTCTCTCTCTCTCTCTCTCTGCCTCTTTCTCTCTCTGTCTGTTGCTCTCAAATAAATAAATAAAAATAAAAATAAAAATATTTTAAAAAACACAGAACTGGAAAGATGGCTCAATGGCTAAGGCACTTGACTGCAAAGTCTGACAACCCAGGTTCAGTTCTCAAGCACCCAGGTAAAGCCAGATGCACAGCGTGGCACATGGTACTGGAGTTTGTTAGCAGTGGCTGGAGGCATTTGCATGAGCTATCTCTTTCCCTTCTCTCTCTCTCTCTCTCTCTCTCTCTCTCTCTCTTTTTCTCTCTTTCTCTGCTTGCAAATAAATAAAGGAAATATTTTTATTTATTTGCAAGCAGAGAGAAAGAGAATGGGCACACCAGGGCCTCTAGTCCCTGCAAATGAACTCCAGATGCATGTGCCACGTTGTACATCTGGCATTACATGGGTACTCGGGAATCAAACCTGGATCCTTAGGCTTTGCAGGCAAGCACCTTAACCGCTAAACCATTACTCCAGCCCAGAAAATATTTTTTAATTTTTTTTTTTGAGAGTGACAAACACAGAGAGAAGGGGGGGCGGAGAGAGGGAGAGAATGGGCCCACCAGGGCCTCCAGCCACTGCAAACAAACTACAGATGTGTGCGCCCCCTTGGGCATCTGGCTAACGTGAGTCTTGGAGAATTGAGCCTGGAACCAGGGTCCTTAGGCTTCACAGGCAAGCACTTCCCCTAAGCCATCTCTCCAGCCCCCAGAAAATATTTTTAAAGAAATAAAAATCAGGACTTCCAGTTAAGATGGTGGCATAGGAACCATGCAAAGCAGCCTAGGGGATAAAAAGAAAAAAGAAAGAAAGAAAGAAAGAAAGAAAGAAAGAAAGAAAGGAGGGAGGGAGGGAGGGAGGGAGGGAGGGAGGGAGGGAGGGAGGGAGGGAGGGAGGGAGGGAGGGAGGGAGGGAGGGAGGGAGGGAGGGAGGGGGGGAGGGAGGGAGGGGGGGGGGAGGGAGGGAGGGAGGGGGGGGGAGGGAGGGAGGGGGGGAGGGAGGAAGGAAGGAAGGAAGGAAGGAAGGAAGGAAGGAAGGAAAGAAAGAAGGTGTGAGTCTCCAGCAAAATGTACTTTTCTACCAAAAAGTGAAGGTGTATAAGAAATTACTAAGCCGACGTGGACGCGTCGGGGCCGTGGGGCCGCGGGAAGGCAGCCTGGGCTGTGGCGGGACTTGCGATCCCGGTGCGGGTCTGAAGTGGCGACTCGGGCGCAGAGCCTCAGCTACTCCGGGTGCAACTTCTTGCGCCAGAGACTGGTCCTCTCCACCCTGAGCCGACGCCCGGTCAGGATCCGGAAGATCCGGGCCAGAGACGACAGCCCGGGCCTTCGAGGTTGCATGTGGTGCTGCGGAATACCGTACTAGTGATGGAGATAGAACCTTGGAAAGGAAGGACCTGTAAGAACTCACAAGACTTTGAAGCTGGCTTCATAAGGCTTCTGGACAAAAATAACTAATGGTTCACGAATTGAAATAAACCCAACAGGAACGACCTTATATTACCAGCCTGGCCTCCTGTATGGTGGGTCTTTGGAACATGACTGCAGTGTTCTTCGTAGCATTGGATATTGCCTGGAGGCCCTTCTTTGCCTGGCACCATTCATGAAGCACCCTTTAAAAATAGTCCTGCGAGGAGTGACCAATGACCAAGTTGATCCCTCGGTTGATATTCTTAAGGCAACCGCACTCCCTCTATTGAAACAGTTTGGGATTGATGGAGAATCATTTGAGCTAAAGATTTTGCGACGGGGAATACCTCCAGGAGGAGGAGGTGAAGTGCTTTTCTCCTGTCCTGTGAGGAAGGTGCTGAAGCCTGTCCAGCTCACTGACCCAGGGAAAATCAAGCGCATCAGAAGAATGGCATACTCTGTTCGTGTATCGCCTCAGATGGCAAATCGGATCGTGGATTCTGCAAGGAGCATCCTCAACAAGTTCATTCCGGGTATCTATATCTACACAGACCACATGAAAGGCATCAACTCTGGAAAGTCTCCTGGCTTTGGGCTGCCACTCGTTGCTGAGAGCACCAATGGCACCTTCCTTAGTGCTGAGCTGGCCTCCAGCCCACAGGGCCAGGGAGCAGCCGTGCTTCCTGTTAGGACCTGGGCAGGAATTGTGCCCAGCTGCTGCTTGAAGAAATCTACAGGGCTGGATGTGTGGACTCGACCAATCAAAGTCCAGCTCTGCTGCTCATGACCCTTTGGACAGCAGGATGTTTCCAAACTCCTCTTGGGACCACTCCCTCCCTACACGATAGAATTTCTGTGGCATTTGAAGAGCTTTTTCCAGATTATGTTTAAAATCGAAAGCCAGCCGTGTGGTGAAGAACTCAAGGGTGGGGACAAAGTACTGATGACCTGCGTGGGCGTAGGCTTCTCTAATCTCAGCAAGACCCTCAAGTGATGCTTTCACAAGAGAAGCTTTCATTGCCCACATATGATGCAGAAGTTCTCCAAAAACACCAGAGGGACGAAGTCCAGTCGGGCTCATCTGGAACAGGAGATCCACTTAATGTTAGGCATTGTCTTCAATAAAAGAAGTGTCTGCGTCGTGGTCTCCCGTGTTTCTCCAGTAGTGTTGACAATTCTCAGACACCAGTCACCATGAGCGCCCCTCGCTCACTGGGAGACAAGCAGCTTTATCTCTCCTGAATGTGTTACTGTCTTCATCTGCTTAACCATATTTGTGAAGGACAAAGGGCACAGTTGTGGGATTTGTTTACATATTTTCTGTATTGCAAGTATGTTATAAATTTTTTTATTCTTAAAACAAAAAGAAATTACTAAACCTACCTTTTTGGACAATGGAACACTCAGGAGCCATAATTGTTACTAGGAAATTTTCAGTGCCAGGGATGGGATACCTTCCAGTGAGTTGTTGACTATGGAGGACCCTGATATCCCCAAAACATTATAGGCCATTGCCAAGGACCTTGGTTTCCTACCAGGAATAGATGGTAAGACCCTATTGCTGAAGACTTCACATACTTGGGCTGCAAGGCCACTGAGAAATCCTGCTGGAGCTGAGCTGATAACATCCTCCATGTAGACCAGCTGACAGAAAGCTGGAAGAAGCCATTTTGCATGCAGTTCAGTGGGAGAGAGAGAAATCACCAGTGAAGATACTCCACAGTGGACTTCTATTTTGCCAGCCAGGCCAAATGAGCCAATGGGTGCAATAGTGGCATGTCTGTCATGATGGAAACCAACTGCCCTCTAATTGAATTGGACTGGAGGCCCACTCCATAGGAGGGAATACATCCCTGATACTGCAAACCTAAAACAAGGGTAGTCATGAGCCCTAGGGGTGTAACGTCTGCTGCTATCTGGCTAAATGTATATACTATGCTCATCAAACTGCCCAGTAAGCACTTCTCTTAATGTTCATACCTATATATTAATGCTATGCTCACTTTTGGTTGAGAACCTTCTCTCGTCAGAGGGCAGTGACCTTGGGATGATTCGGAAGACATCATGGTGCTGGGAAGAAGTGACAGAAGTGCTCAGCATTGCAATATCTCTATCACACCTTCCAAGGCTCAGGCTCCATTGTGGAAGAGTTGCTGGAAAGAATTTAAGAGCCAAAGGAAGGGGAGGCCTTCTTACAATGTGATTCTCCAGACACAAAATGGCCTGGATATCCATGACCTCACAGTGCCTGACACTACCTACAAAAGACAATCATAATAGGAGGAAAAGATGATGACATCAAAATAAAAGAGACTGATTGAGAGGAGGAGGGGATATGATGGAGAATGGCGTTTCAAAGGGGAAAGTGGGGGTGGGTAAGGGAGGGCATTACCATGGGATATTGTTTATGAACATGGAAGTTGTTAATAAAAATTATATCAGGGCTGGAGAGATGGCTTAGCAGTTAAGCGCTTGCCTGGGAAGCCTAAGGACCCTGTTTCGAGGCTCAATTCCCCAGGACCCATGTTAGCCAGATGCATAAGGGGCACATGCATCTGGAGTTTTTTTGCAGTGGCTGGAGGCCCTGGCACACCCATTCTCTGTCTCTCTCTATCTGCCTCTTTCTCTCTCTGTCTGTTGCTCTCAAATAAAAATAAACAAAAAAAATTGTCACCACAGCAGAGACATAGGAGAGATCCAGAGAGTCTAGAGCCAACAGAAGCAGGCATAAGTGGCTCCAGCAGCAGTGACACCAGGTTTGTGTGACCATGGCCACCAGGCCTGGCCTGAGCTGCAGGAAAAACCAGGTGAGGAGATTTTCCACTTACACCAGCCTCCTCACAAACTCAAGAAATGTGAAAGGGGCTGGAGAGATGGCTTAGCAGTTGAGCGCTTGCCTGTGAAGCCTAAGGACCCCGGTTCGAGGCTCGGTTCCCCAGGTCCCACGTTAGCCAGATGCACAAGGGGGCGCACGCATCTGGAGTTCTTTGCAGAGGCTGGAAGCCCTGGCGGGCCCATTTCCTCTCTCTCCCTCTATCTGTCTTTCTCTCTGTGTCTGTCGCTCTCAAATAAATAATTAAAAAAAAAAAGAATAATAAAAAAAAGAAATGTAGCCGGGCGTGGTGGCGCACGCCTTTAATCCCAGCACTCGGGAGGCAGAGGTAGGAGGATCGCCATGAGTTCAAGGCCACCCTGAGATGACAGAGTTAATTCCAGGTCAGCCTGAACCAGAGTGAGACCCTACCTTGAAAAACCAAAAAAAAAAAAAAAAAAAAAAAGAAATGTGAAAGGGAGGACAGCAGGCATCAGCGGAGTGGCTCGTGAGGAAGAGGATCACAGGGATCAGTGGGAGAACTTAAGCCACCATCCACAGCCTCCTCTCCCCCTCCCCCAGCACAAGCACCAGAGACGTGGGGAAGGGAACTCACCTGCACAGCATCCAGCACAGGCTATTAGTAACCCACTGACCCAGCCAGCCTACCTGAACCCACAGCACAGCAAAGAGGCACCCAAGCAGGCACACAGCATCACTGAGACCAAAGCCATCCCAAAAGGTAACTGGGTTTACACCAGGTCAGTACCTGCCAAAAAACCCGGTATGTAGGCTTGCCTTGGAAGTGCTAACTGAACCTTCCATGTCAGGATAAATTATGTGTTAAATCTGATGGATGGTCAGATTTGCCATTCCTTTTTTGTTTGCTTTTAATTTATTTATTTATTTGAGGGAGACAAAAGAGGCAGAGAGAAAGTGAGAGAGAATGGGCACGCCAGGACATCCAGCCACTGCAAAAGAACTCCATATGCATACAGCCCTTGTACATCTGAGATTTGCCATTCTTTTTTTTTTTTTTTTCTGAGGTAGGGTCTTACTCTAGACCTGGAATTCACTATGTAGTCTCAGGGTGGCCTTGAGCTCACGGCGATCCTCCTACCTCTGCCTCCTGCGTGAGTGCTGGGATTAAATGTGTACACCACCACACCTGGCTGCCATTCTTAAATAAGCTGTATTTTGGGCTTGTCATTTTCTGCTTCCTGATTTATAATGTTTTTGTCTCGTCTTCTGTCATTCATTGGGGCAGGGCCTCACTTAGTTATAAGCTGACCTTAGAACCCTCTACAGACCAGAAATCTCAGCCTCCTACTTGACAGGGTTAAGGGTGTGGGGCAACACACATCCTTAGGAACTGTGACTTTGTTAGAGGATCCGTTGGTCATAATACTACTCTTGCATAAATACTCTGTGCTGGTTTTCATTGAATGTGCATATTGTTTAGTTAAATTTTAGAATTGGCTTGTATTTTGTTCTACCCAGCCTACTAGAATACTCTCATAGCGGGCAAACCCAACACCTAGGGTCACTTTTGTGGTTATTCTGAGAGTCTTTGAAGAGCCATACATAGCATCTCAAGCTCCTACCCTGAAGATATATAACATCAGATTGATTGATACATGTAATAATGCTGCAGATCACTAGAAAAACAAGCATTACATTAATCCAAGATGCAAAAATCTCTACAATATAATACAAGAAACACAAAAATCAAAACTATATAATTGCACCAAAAATTATAAATCCATCAGAAATAATCTCCAGTGAGACTGATTTAGAGGAAATGCCTGAGAAAAATTTCAAAAGAATGATTATACAGTGATTGAGATGGGGAGGGTATATGATGGAGAATGGCATTTCAAAGGGGAAAGTGGGGGGGGGAGGGTATTACCATGGGATATTTTTTATAATCATGGAAAATGTTAACAAAAATTGTGAAAAGAAAAAAAATAAAATAAAATAAAGAATGATTATAAATATATTCAAAGAAGCCAGTTGTGGTGGCGCACGCCTTTAATCCCAGCACTTGGGAGGCAGAGGTAGGAGGATCACGGTGAATTTGAGGCCACACTGTAACTACATAGTGAATTACAGGCCAGCCTGAGCTAAAGTGAGACCCTACCTCAAAATAAATAAATAAATATGTTCGAGGAAATCAAGGGAATCAAAGAAGACACAGGAAACCAGTTTAATGAAATAAAGAGGTCAATACAAGACATGAATAAAGGAAATAAAAATAATAAAGAAAAACCAGTCAGAAATACTAGCAATGAAAAAACACAGTCAGTCATATAAAAAAAAATGCTATAGAAAGTCTCACCAATAGAATAGATGAAGGAGAGAACAGATTATCTAAACTAGAAGACCAGGTGGCAGATCTAATACAGTTCAACAAAGAAAAAGACAAGATAATAGGACGATATGAATGGGAATTTCAAGATATTTGGGACAGTATGAAAAATCAAACATAGGAATTCAGGGTATAGTAGAAGGAGAAGATTTTCACCCCAAAGGCATGGTAGGTGTTTTCAACAAAATCATAGAAGAAAACTTCCCCCAAATTGGGAAAGAGATGTCAATGCAGATACAGGAAGCCTTTAGAACACCAAACAGACAAAACCTGGAAAGAACCACTCCTCACCATATTATAATTAAGCTACCAAACACACAATCCAAAGAAAATATATTGTAAGCAGCTAGACAGAAAAATAAAGTCACATACAAAGGCAAGCCTGTCAGGATCACAGCAGATTACTCAACACAAACTTTAAAAGCCAGAAGGGCGTGGAGTGATGTATTCAAAGTTCTGAAAGATAACAACTGTCAGCCAAGGTTACTTTATCCTGTAAAGCTATCCATTCAAATAGGAAGAGAAATAAGGACATTGTATGACAAAAGCAGGCTAAAGGAGTATTTGAAGACAAAACCAGCTTTACAGAAAATACTTGAAAGGATCCCTCATGCTGAAGAGAGAAAAGCACACATATAAGGGACCTGGAAAAACAAACCATACTCAAATACTAGTTAATACAAGAAAGCAAATATAAAACTGGAAGAACTACAAAAAAAGTGGCAAACAGAAATACACACCTTTCAATAATAACTCATAATATGAATGGCTTCAATGCCCCAACCAAAAGACATAGGTTTGCAGACTAGGTTCAAAAGCAGGATCCTTCAATTTGTTGCCTCCAAGAAACTCACCTTTCTACAAAGGATAGACACTGTCTTAGGGTGAAAGGTTGAATAATAGTGTTTTAAGCAAATGGACCTAGAAAACAAGCAGGCGTCACTACCCTAATATCTGACAAGGTAGACTTCAGACCAATATTAGAAAAGATAAGGAAGGTCACTTTATGTTGATTAAAGACACACTCCAACAGGAGAACATTACAATCCTACACATATATGTACCTAACATGGGGCCCCCAACTTCATCAAACAAACATATTAGAACTGAGGTCATAGATAACACCAAACACAGTTGTAGTAAGTGATTTCAACACCCCACTCTCATCAATTGACAGATCATCTGAGCAAAAAATAAACAGAGATGCATCTGGATTAAATGAGGTCATAGAACAAATGGACCTAACAGATATATACAGGACATTTCATCCAACTGCTGCAAAGTATACATTCTTTTCAGCAGCACATGGAACATTCTCTAAAATAGACCATATATTAGGACACAAAGCAAATCTTAACAAATACAGGAAAATTGAAATAATTCCTTGCACTCTATCTGATCCCAATAGGATCAAACTACAAATCAATAGCAAGAAAAGCTACAGAGCGTACACAAAATCATGGAAATAAACAATACAGTACTAAATGGTGAATGGGTCAATGAAGAAATCAAGAAGTAAATCAAAAAATTCATAGAATCTGGGGCTGGAGTGATGTCTAAGCAGTTAATAGGCTTGCCTGCAAAGCCAATGGACCCATATATGAATCCTCAGGACCATGTAAGCTAGATGCACAAGGGGCACATGTGTCTGGAATTCATTTGCAGTAGCTAGAGGCCCTGGTGTGCCCATTCTCTCCCTCTCTCTTTCTTTCTCCCTCTCTCCCTCTCTCTCTCTCCCTCTTTCCCTGTCAAATAAATGAATAAATAAAAAGAAAAAAATTTTTTTTTAATTCATAGAATCAAATGATAATGTGAACACAACATACCAAAACCTTTGGGACACAATGAAGGCAGTCCTAAGAGGGAAATTTATAGCCTTAAGTGCTTATATTAAGAAATTAGAGGGCTGGCCGGGCGTGGTGGTGCACGCCTTTAATCCCAGCACTCGGGAGGCAGAGGTAGGAGGATCGCCATGAGTTCAAGGCCACCCTGAGATGACAGAGTTAATTCCAGGTCAGCCTGGACCAGAGTGAGACCCTACCTCAAAAAACCAAAAAAAAAAAAAAAAAGAAGAAATTAGAGGGCTGGAAAGATGGCTTAGCAGTTAAGTACTTGCCTGTGAAGCCTAAAGGCCCTGATTTGAGGTTCGATTCCCCAGGACCCATGTAAGCCAGATGCACAAGGTGGCACATGCATCTGGATTTCATTTGCAGTGGAGGCCCTGGCACACCCATTCTCTCTCCCTTTCTCTACTTCTTTCTCTCTGTCTCAAATAAATAAATTAAAATAAAAAGAAGAAATTAGAAAGGTCTCAAGTAAATAAATGAATTCTTCACCTTAAGGCCTTGGAAAAAGAATAACAAGGCAAACCAAAAATCAGTAAATGGGAAGAAATAATAAAGATTAGGGCAGAAATTAATGAAATAGAAACAAAAAAAAATCGATGAAACAAAGAGTTGGTTCTTTGAAAGGATAAACAAGAGTGATAAACCCTTAGCAAATCTGGCCAAAAGAAAGAGAGAAGAGACACAAATTAATAAATAAAAGTAAAGATGAAAAAGGCACCATCACAACAGATATCAGAGAAATGTTTAAAAAAATCATAAGAACATATACTCCACTAAGTATGAAAATCTGAAAGAAATGATTTCCTTGATTTATATGACCTACCTAAATTAAATCAAGATGAGATTAATCTCTTAAACAGACCTATAACAAGTATGGAGATCCAAGCAGTTATCAAAAAATCTCCCAACTAAGCCCGGTGTGGTGGTGCATGCCTTTAATCCCAGCACTCAAGAGGCAGAGGTAGGAGGATCACCATGAGTTCAAGGCCACACTGAGACTACAGAGTGAATTCCAGGTCAGCCTGAGCTAGAGTGAGACCCTACCTCGAAAAAAAAAAAAAAAAAAAATCTCCCAACTGAAAAAATTCCAGGCCCAGATGGATTCACTGCTGAATTTTACCAGACCTTCAGGGAAGAATTTACACCATTGCTTATTAAGCTTTTCCATAAAATAGAAAAAGAAGGAATCCTACCAAATGCCTTTTATGAAGCCAGTATTACCCTGATACAAAAACCAGGCAAAGATAGAACAAAAGGAGAAAATTACAGACCAGTCTCCTTCATGAACATAAATGCAAAAATTCTCAACAAAATATTGGCAAACAGAATACAAGAATATATTAAAAAGATCATCCACCCCAACCAAGTAGGCTTTATCCCAGATATACAGGGATGGTTCCATATATGCAAATCAATAAATGTAATGCATTATATAAATGAGCTGAAGGACAAAAATTACATGATCATCTCATTAGATGCAGAAAAATCATTTGACAAAATCCAACATACTTCATGATAAAGTCCTACAGAAACTGGGAATAGAAGTCCTACAGAAACTGGGAATATTCGGGCAGGAGAGATGGCTTAACAGTTAAGGTGTTTACCTGAAAAATCAAAGGACCCTGGTTTGATTCCCTAGGATGCATGTAAGCCAGTTGTTCAACAGGGCGCATGCATCTGGAGTTTGTTTGCAGTGGCTGGAGGCCCTGCCATGCCCATTCTCTCTCTCTCTTTCTCTGTCTCTCTTTCTCTCTCTCTGCCCCCCTCAAATAAACAAATAAATCAAATATATATTTAAAATGAAAGAACATATGTCAACATAATAAAGGCTATTTATGACAAATTTACAGCCAACATAATACTAAGTGAAGAAAAACTTGAAGCTTTTTCACTGAAATTGAGAACAAGACAAGGGTGTCCACTGTCCCCATTTCTATTTAATATAGTACTGGAAGTTTTAGCTATAGCAATAAGGCAAAAGACACAATAAAAGGGATACAAATTGGAAAGGAAGAGATCAAGTTATCATTATTTGCGATGATATGATTCTGTACATAAAGGACCATAAAGACTCTACCAGTAAACTGTTAGAGCCGATAAACACCTACAGCCATGTAGCAGGATACAAAATAAACATGCAGAAATCAGTAGCTTTCCTATATGCTAACAACAAACACACAGAAGATGAAATCAGAGAATCACTACCATTCACAATTGCATCAAAAAGAAAGGAAGGAAGGAAGGGAGGGGGAGGAAGGAAAGAAGGAAGGAAGGAAGGAAGGAAGGAAGGAAGGAAGGAAGGAAGGAAGGAAGGAAGGAAGGAAGGATACTTTGGAATAAATCTAACCAAGGAAATGAAGGATCTCTACAATGAAAACTTTAAAACACTCCAGACAGAAATTATAGAAGACACTGGGAAATGAAAAGACATTCTTTGTTCCTGGATTAGAACAATCAATATTGTGAAAATGACAATCTTATCAAAAGTGACCTATACATTTAATGCAATCCCCATCAAAATTCCAATGGCACTCTTCACAGAAATAGAAAAAACAATCCAACAATTCATTTGGAAGCACAAAAAAATCCCCTCAAATATCTAAAACACTTTTGAACAACAAAAATAAGGCTGGTGGTATCACCATACCCAATTTTAACAATTACATTACAGAGCCATAGTAACAAAAAAGAGCATGGTACTGGCACAAAAACAGACAGGTAGATCAGTGGAACAGAATAGAGAACCCAGACGTAAGTCCAGGTAGGTATGGCCACCTGATCTTCAACAAAAATGCCAAAAAGATGCATTGGAGAAAAGACAGCCTCTTCAGCAAATGGTGCTGGGAAAATTGGATATGTATCTGTAGAAGGATGAAAATAGATCTTTATCTCTCTCCATGCACAAGAATTAAGTCCAAATAGATCAAAGACATTAATATCAGACTGAATTTCTGAAACTGCTAGAGGAAAAAGTAAGGGAACACTTTCAACATATTGATCTTGGCAAGTACTTTTTGAATATAACCCCAATTGCTCAGGAAATAAAACTACAGAAAACCAGTGGAACCTCATGAAATTACAAAGCTTTTATACAGCAAAGACACAATACAGCAAAGAGGCAATCTACAGAATGGGAGAAAATCTTTGCCAGCTATACATCTGACAGAGGATTAATATCCAAAATACACAAAGAACTCAAAAACCTAATAATAAGAAATCAAACAAGCCAATTAAAAAATGGGCTATGGAACTAAAGAGAGTTCTCAAAAGAAGAAATACAGATGGCATGTAAACATCTAAAAAAGTGTTCAACCTTCTCTTTTCAGATGACAGTGACCTTGGGATAACTCAGAAGGCATCATGGTGCTGGAAAGAAGTGTCAGGAGCACTCAGCACTGCAATATCTCTATCACACCTTCCAAGGCTCAGGGTCCATTGCGGAAGAGGTGGTAGAAAGAATGTAAGAGCCAAAGGAAGGGTAGGACTCCTTACAACATGCTCCCCCCCAGACGCAAAATGGCCCGGATATCCATGACCTCACAATGCCTGACACTACCTACACAAGACCATCATAGTAGGAGGAAAGGATCATGACATCAAAATAAAAGAGAGACTGATTGAGAGGAGGAGAGGGTGTAATGGAGAATGGAGTTTCAAAGGGGCAGGTGAAAGGAGGGAGGGCATTGCCATAGGATATTGTTAATAACATGGAAGTTATTAATATAAAATAATAATAATAATTCAAAAAAGTGTTCTACATCCCTAGCCATCAAGGCAATGCAGATTAAAACTATGTTGAGGTTCCATCACACTTCTGCCAGAATGGGTACCACCATGACAACAAATGACCATAAATGCTGGCGAGGATGTGGAAAAAGAGGAACCCTTTTACACTGTTGGTGGGAATGTAATCTGGTCCAGCCATTGTGGAAATCAGTGTGGAGACAGCTAAAAATAGATTGACCTTATGCCCCAGCTATAGCACTCCTAAGCATATATACTAAGGACTTGTCTCACTACTTTAGAGATACTTGCTCAACCATGTTTAATGCCACTCTATTCACAATAGCTAGGAAATGGAACCAGCCTAGATGTCCCTCAACTGATGAGTGGATAATGAAGTTGTGGCACATTTATACAATGGAGTTCTACTCATCAGTAAAGAAAAACGAAATTATGAAATTTTCAGGAAAATGGGTGGATCTGGAAAGGATTATACTTAGTGAGATAACCCAGGCCCAGAAAGCCAAACATTACATATTCTCTCTCATATGTGGATCCTAGCTACATCCTAGCTAGATGATTGGACTTCTGTGTGAGTAGGAATGAAACTCAGTAGCAAAAGCCATTAAGCTGGAAAGGGGATATGAAGGGAAGAGAAAAGGAGGGAGGGGGGACTTAACAGGATGGTATTGTATATATGTAAGTACAAGAACAGATTAATAGGGGTGAAAAGGCCTAAGTGAAGTCAGGGAAGAGATTAAGTATAGGAAAAGGTGGGGGAAGGGCTAATCAAAATGTAAAAACGTATGAATAAGTCACATGGAAACCTACTTTTTTGGACAATGGAACACTCAGAAGCCATAGATTGTTACTAGAAAATTTTCAGTGCCAGGGATGGGATACCTTCCAGTGTGTTGTTGGCCAGGGAGGTCACTGATGCCCCCAAAACATTACAGGCCATTGGTAAGGCCCTTGGCTTCCCACCAAGAATACATGGTAAGACCTTATTGCTGAAGACTCCACATACTTAGGCTGCAAGGCCACTGAGAAATCCTGCTGGAGCTGAGCTGAAAACCTCCTCTATGTAGACCAGCTGACAGAAAGCTGGAAAAACCCATGCTGCATGCAATTCAATGGGAAAGAGAGAATCACCAGTGAAGATACCCAACAGTGGATGCTGCAAGCTTTATATTTGACCAGCCAGGCCAAATGAGTCAAAGGGTACAATAGTGGCACATCTTATGGGGGAAACCAACTGCCCTCTAATTTGACTGGAGGCCCACTCCATGGGAGGGTTACTGAAAACCTACAACAGTGCTGAAGAGATGACTTAGCGGTTAAGGCATTTGCCTGCAAAGCCAAAGGATCCCGGTTTGACTCTCCAGGACCCACATAAGCCAGATGCACAAGGGGGCTCACACATCTGGAGTTTGTTAGCAGTGGCTGGAGGCCCCAGCATGCCCATTCCCTCCCCCCGCTCTCTCTGCCTCTTTCTCTCTCTCTCAAATAAATAAAAGATATATATAAACCTACAACAGGGGTAGTCATAAGCCCTAACAGTGTAACATCTGCTGGTGTCTGACTTAATGTATATACTATGTTCACCAAACTTCCCAGTAAGTACTTCTGTTAATGTTTATACGTATATATTAATGCTACTCTTACTTTTGGTTAGAGAAGCTTCTCTTTTCAGATGGCAGTGACCTTGGGATGACTCAGGAGGCACCATGGTGCTGAGAAGAAGTAACAAAGGACTCCTCAGCACAGCAATATCTCTATCACACCTTCCAAGGCTCAGGGTCCATTGCGGAAAAAGTGGTGGAAAGAATGTAAGACCCAAAGGAAGGATAGGACTCCTTAGAACGTGCTCTTCCAGACACAAAATGGCCTGGATATCCATGACCTCACAGTGCCTGGCACTACCTACACAAGACCATTATAACAGGAGGAAAAGATGATGATATCAAAGTAAAAGAGAGACTGATTGAGAGGAGGAGGGGTTATGATGGAGAGTGGAGTTTCACAGGGGAAAGTGGGGGCAGGGAGGGAATTAACATGGTTTATTGTCTACAATTATGGAAGTTGTCAATAAAAGAAATAATAAAAAATTTTAAGAGAAAAATAAATAAATAACACAGTATATATTAATATGTCTCCAAAGTTAGTAGTATCCAATGAGTCTCCTGATCTCTTACACATGGGCATGCGCATGTGCGCACGTGCACACATACACACACACACACACATACACACACACAGCTTCCAAGGGCCATTTAACACCTCTCCCACAAATATGAAGACCAGGCAAGGATCATTGACATATAAAGAATGTCTCTAGGAAATGAAAGAGAGAAAGAAAATGATTTAGTCCATCCATAAGAATAGATGTTGGAGATGGAGGGAGGGCTAATCAAAATCTAAGAGGATATAAGTAAGTCATATGTAATCCTCCGGTTTTGGACAATGGAACACTCAGGAGCCATAGATCATTGCTAGAAAATTTTCAGTGCCAGAGATGGGGTACCTTCCAGTGAGTTGTTGGCCAAGGAGGTCCCTGATGCCCCCAAAACATTATAGGCCATAGCCAAGGCCCTTGGTTTGCCACCAGGAATAGATGGTAAGACTCGCTGAAGACTCCACATACTTGGGCTGCAAGGCCACTGAGAAATCCTGCTGGAACTGAGCTGATAATCTCCTCCATGTAGACCAGCTGACAGAAAGTTGGAAGAAGCCATTCTACATGCAGTTCAATGGGAGAGAGAGATACCACCAGTGAAGATACTCAACAGTGGACACTGCAAGCCTTATAATTGGCCAGCCAGGCCAAATGAGCCAACAGGTGCAATAGTGGCACGTCTGTCATGGTGGAAACCAACTGCCCTCCAATTGGACTGGAGGCCTGCTCTATAGGAGGAAATACATCCCTGATACTGAAAACTTAAAACAGGGGTAGTCATGAGCCCTAGGGGTATAACATTTACTGATGTCTGGATAAATGTATATACTATGCTTATCAAACTGCCCAGTAAACACTTCTCTTAATATTCATACCCTTATATTAATGCTACTCTCACTTTTGTTAGAGAATCTTCTCTTTTCAGATGGCAGTGACCTTGGGATGAATCAGAAGGTATCGTAGTACTGGAAAGAAGTGACTGGAGTACTGAGTAACATCTTGACCACACCTTCCAAGGCTCAGGGTCTAATGCGGAAGAGGTGGCAGAAAGAATGTAAGAGCCAAAGGAAGGATAGGACTCCTTACAACATGCTCCCTCCAGACATAAAATGGCCTGGATATCTATGACCTCACAGTGCCTGACACTACCTACACAAGACCATCATAAGAGGAGGAAAAGATCATGACATCAAAATAAAAGAGAGACTGATTGAGATGGGGAAGGGATATGATGAAGAATAGAATTTCAAAGGGGAAAATGGGAGGAGGGAGGGTATTACCATGGGATATTTTTTTATAATCATAGAAGATGTTAATAAAAATTGAAAGAAAAGGCTGAGCATGGTGGCACACACCTTTAATTCCAGCACTCGGGACGCAGAGGTAGGAGGATCACCTTGAGTTCAAGGCCACCCTGAGACTACATAGTGAATTCCAGGTCAGCCTGAGCTAGAGTGAGACCCTACCTCAGAAAACAAAAACAAAACAAAATGAAATGAAATTGAGAGAAAAAGGGCTGGAGAGATGGCTCAGTGGTTAAGCGCTTGCCTTGAAGCCTAAGAACCCCAGTTCAAGGCTCGATTCCCCAGAACCCACGTTAGCCAGATGCACAAAGGGGCATATGTGTCTGGAGTTCATTTGCAGTGGCTGGAAGCCCTTACGTGCCCATTCTCTCTCTCGCTGTCTGCCTCTTTCTCTCTCTGTCGCTCTCAAATAAATAAAAATAAACAAAAAAATTTTAAAAAAATAGAGAGAAAAAAGGTAGGAGGATCACTATGAGTTTGAAGCCAGGCTAAAACTACATAGTGAATTCCAAGTCAATCTCTGGACTAGAGTAAGACCCTACCTTGAAAAAACAAAGAGAGAGAGAGAAAGAAAGAAATACTAGGGAGATGGCTCAGTAGTTAAAGATGTTTGCTTGCAAAGTCTACCAATCCAAGTTAAATTCTTCAGCCATCCATGTAAAGCCAGAGACAAAAAGTGTCACAAGCATAACATTTGTTTACAGCAGCAAGAAAGCCTGGCCCATTCATGAACACACACACACACACACACACACACACACACACACACACCACATACACAAATGCAAAGACTAAAAATAAAGAAGAAATTTAAAAGATAAAAATCAAATTTTTCACTGGTTTTCAGAGGTAAGGTCTCTCTCTAGCTCAGGCTGACCTGGAATTCACTATGAAGTCACAGGGTGGTCTCAAACTCATGGTGATCCTCCTACCTCTGCCTCCTGAGTACTGGGATTACAGGTGTGTGCCACCATGCCTGGCTGATAAAAATCAATTTTAAAAATAACTTACTTATTGCTGAAGACTCCACATGCTTTGGATTCAAGGTCACTGGGAAATGAGGTTGGAGCTGAGCTGAAAACCTCCTCCTATAGACCACCTGACAGAAAGCTGGAAAAAGCTACACTGATGCAGCTCCATGGGAGAAAGAATTCATCAGTGGTGATAATCAACAGTGGACACTGCAAGCCTTAAGTTTGGCCAGCCAGGCCAAATGACTCAACAGGTGCAATAGTGGCATGTCTGTTATGAGGGAACCAACCACTCCACAGGAGGGAATACATGTCTGGTTCTGAAAACCTAGTCAAAAGCCTATGAAGGGCTGGAGAGATGGCTCAGCTGTTGAAGGCACTTGCTTACAAAGCCTGATGACCTGAGTTCAATTCCTCAGTACCCACATAAAGCCACACACACAAAGTGGCACATGTGTCTGGAGTTTGTTTGCAGTGGCAGGAGGCCATGGCATGCCCATTTTCACCCTCCCCTCCTCTCTCTCTTAATTTGCAAGCAGAGAGAAAGAGAATGAGAATGGATGTGCCTGGGCCTCTAGCCTCTGCAAAGGAACTCCAGATGCATGCACCACTTTGTACATCTGACTTGATGTGGTTATGGGGGAATTGAACTCAGATTGTTAGGCATTGCAGCCAAGTGCTTTACCTGCTGAGCCCTAAAAATATTTCTTTTCTTTTTCTTTTTTTTAGTCTCATTTATTTTTATTTTTATGTTTATGTTTATTTTTATTATTATTATTTTTTAAAATTTTTATTAACATTTTCCATAATTATAAAAAAATATCCCATGGTAATTCCCCCCCCACACTTTCCCCTTTGAAATTCCATTCTCCATCATATTACCTCCCCAACTCAATCATTGTAGTTACATATATACAATACCAACCTATTAAGTACCCTCCTCCCTTCCTCTTACATTCCTAAAAATATTTCTTTAAAAAGCCTATGGCAGAGGAGGTCACAAGCCCTAGGGGTGTGACACCTGCTGTTGTCTGGCTAAATGCATGTATTATGCTCACCAAACTGCTCTGAAGCGCTTTTCTTAACATTTATACCTATATATTAACACTACTCTCATTTTGGTTAGAGAAGTTTTTCTTTTCAGATGGTGGTGACCTCTGGGAGGACCAAAAAGGTACCATAATGCTGAGAAGTGACAGAGGAGTGCTCAGCACTGAGACATCTCTATCACACCTTCCAAGGCTCAGGATCCACTGTGGAAGAGGTGGTGGGAAGAATGTTGAGAGCCAAGACTGTTTACAAAGCAATCATTCAGACCCAAGTTGGCCTGGATATCCATGACCTCTCAGTGCCTAGTACTACCCTCATAATAGGAGGAAAAGGTGATGACATCAAAATAAAAGAGAGACTGATTGAAGAGGGGAGTGGATGTGATGGAGAGTGGAGTTGTGAAGGGAAAAATTGGGGGAGGGGAAGGAATTATCATGGTTTATTGTCTATAAGGAAGTCATCAATCAAAAAGTCTTAAAAATAACTTACTAAGGGCATTCTGGAGGTGAGAATTGAAAATGTTATCACTTTAGAAAGTTGTTTGGAAATTTCTAAAAGTAATTAAGCACATTTCAGATGTGGTGGCACAGGCCTGTAATGCCAATGCTCACAAGGCAAAGGCAAGAGGATCAGGAGTTCAGGACAAGGTAGTCTACATAGCAAGCCTGTCTCAAAACACCAACGGCTGGAGATGTGGCACAGTGAATGAAGCACTTGCCGAGGACTCCAGTTCAGATCCCTGGACTCACTCACATAAAACACTGGTTACACGAGGAGGGAGGTCCTGAGCTTCCCAAAGCAATAAAGGACATGGCTGAGGCTCTTGGTTGCCCACCAGAACTAAATGGTAAAACTCTATTGGGAAAAAAGTCACCAACAAGCCTTAACCAGCAATGGACCCTGTGAGCTACCCAGCCAGGCAAGATGTAACCCCTGGTACAATAATGGCATGACTGTTGTGGGGTGACTGGTCTCTGAATTTGAGACCCCCTCTTGGGAGGGAATTCATGCCTGGTACTGAAAACCTAGTCAAAAGCTTGTGACTGGGATGGTCAAGAGGCCCTAGGGAGGAAGGTACTCCTGTTGTTTGGCTAAGTGGAGATGTTGTACCCCTCACATCTCCTGCTAAATATCTATGTTATGCATATAGACTAGTGCCACTATCAGTTTAGATCAAAGAAACTTCTTTTTGCAGATGGTGGTGACTACTGGGGAGACTCAAAACTAATCAGTGTACTGCGATGTGACAGTGGAGTGTTCAGCACCAAGCAAGACATGTCTATCATACCCTCCAACGTTTAGGGAACAGTAGGAAAGAGGTGTGTGTGTGGGGGGGGGGGAGAGTGTAAGAGCCAAAGGTTGGGAGAGAGTGCTCTGGAATGCTGTCTTCTGGATGGAGCTGGCTGTTACATTTATGACCTCACAGCATTAAGACCTGTACAGTACTGGGCCCATTAACATGTCACCATTGATGATGTACGAGGACAAAAAACACCATCAAAATAGAAGGCGTTTTAGTAGGAAAAAAGGTACAGTGGAAGAGGGTGGGGAGGGGACAAAAGAAAGTAATTAAGGAGGTTATGATCTAAGTACATTATGTAAATGGATAAAAGTGGTCGATAAAAGTGTTTAAAAAGGGCTGGGCCTGGTGGTGCATGCCTTTAATCCCCAGCACTCAGGTGGCTGAGGTAGGAGGATCACTATGAGTTTGTGGCCAGTCTGAGACTACATACTGAATTCCAGGTCAGCCTGGGCTAGAGTGAGACCCTAACTCAAAAAAACAAAGAAAGTTAAAAAATAAAAAATAAGCTGGACACAGTAGTGAGCATCTGTAATCACAGCTTCCTACAAGAAGGGAGGTTCAAGCCAGGCATGGTGGCGCACACCTTTAATCCCAGCACTCAGGAGGCAGAGGTAGGAGGATTGCCATCAGTTCGAGGTCACCCTGAGATTACATAGTGAATTTCAGGTCAGCCTGGGATAGAGCAAGACCCTACCTCAAAAATCAAAAAAAGGTGGGTGGGGGCTGGAGGGATGGCTTAGCGGTTAAGGCGTTTGCCTGCAAAGCCAAAGGACCCTGGTTGCATTGCCCAGGACCCACGTTAGCCAGATGCAGAAGGGGGCGCACACATCTGGAGTTTGTTTACAGTGGCTGGAGGTCCTGGTATACCCATTCTTTCTCTCTTCCTCTTTCTCTGTCAAATAAATAAATAAATAAAAATATTTTTAACAAAATCCATAAAAAGAAGGGAGGTTCAGACAGGAAAATCACTCTGAATCTCAGGAGCCAATCAGCTGAACGCAGTGGCAAACAAGAGACCCTGCTTCAAACAAGATGGAGGACGAGGACCGACACCCGAGGTCGTCCTCTGACCTCCACACAACACACACCATGGCTTGTGGACACCCGCCTTCACACACACAAACATGCACACACGCATACCCCCACCAAAAGAAATACCATTCCCTAAGACCCTTGTTGGAGGGGTTCTTGTTTCTAGACCACCACCGGTGGTGGCTGGAACGGCAGCTGTCACAAAAACTGTGGCTCTTCCTGGGGTGAAGAGCCAGTCACAAGTACTTGTCACTAAACCTCGAGACACAGGAGTTTGCAGGCACAGTACAAGTGCAGGAAGATCTGGAGAGCTGCTCAAGGTCACAGGTTCAAGTGAAAAGCCAGAACCAGGATCCAGAGCCTTGTGGCTCCTAGTAACAGCTGTACACAACTTTTCTTTAAAATTTGCTTATTTGAGAGACACAGAGAGAAAGAGAAAGAGAGAGGATGAGAATGGACAACCTAGAGCCAGTAATGCTTGGGGGAGATCTGTAGCTTGCTGAAAGATATTTTGTTTTAATTTATTTATTTGAGACAAAGAGAGAGAGAGAGAGAGTCAGATAGAGAGAGACAGAGACAGAGAAAGAGGAAGAGAATGGGTGTGCCAGGGCCTCTAGCCACTGCAAACAAACTCTAGACACACGTGCCCCCGAGTGCATCTGGCTTATGTGGGCACCGGGAAATCAAACCCAGGTCCTTAGGCCTTGCAGGCTAAGCCATCTCTATAGCCCTGTATACAACTTAAAAAAAATAAAACTTGGGCTGGAGAGATGGCTTAGCGGTTAAGCGCTTGCCTGTGAAGCCTAAGGACCCCAGTTCGAGGCTCGGTTCTCCAGGTCCCACATTAGCCAGATGCACAAGGGGGCGCACGCGTCTGGAGTTCGTTTGCAGAGGCTGGAAGCCCTGGCGCGCCCATTCTCTCTCTCTCCCTCTATCTGTCTTTCTCTCTGTGTCTGTCGCTCTCAAATAAATAAATTTAAAAAAAAAAAGTTTTAAAAAAAATAAAACTTTTTTTGAGGCAAGCCCAACTGACTTGCCTTTTTTTTGTTTTTTATGCGAGAGAGAAAGAATTGGTACGCCAGGCCTCTAGCCCCTGTGACCAAACTCCAGACGTGCGTGCCACCTTTTGCACATGTGTCTCCTTGAGTGTCTAGCTTATGTGGGATCTGGGGAGTTGAACATAGGACCTTAGGCGTGGCAGGCAAGTGCCTTAGCCACTAAGCCATTTCTCCAGTGCTTTTGTTTGCTTGTTTTTGTTCAGGATAGGGTCTCACTCTAGCCCAGGCTAACCTGGAATGAACTCTGCAGTCCCAGGATGGTCTCAGACTCTCAGTGATCCTCCTACCTCTGCCTCCTAAGTACTGGGATTAAAGGCGTGCACAACCACACCCGGCCTCAAAACCTTTTATTTAAAAACTATATTTTATTTATTTATTTGAGAGAGAAGTAGAGAGAGAGAGAATGGCTTCATTTTTCAGTGTCCCGCAGCCCAAGCATGTAGTGTCTTCAGAAATAGAGTCTAACCGTCTTGTTCTGGTGGGCAACCTAGAGCCAGTCATGTTTGGGGGACATCCGGAGCATCCTGAACAACAGCTTTCTGAAAGGTATCTGTGGGAGTTTGATTCAGGTGTCCCCCATAAACTTAGGTGTTCTGAATGCTAGGTCCCCAGCTAATGGAGATTTGGGAATTAATGCCTCCTGGAAGCAGTGTATTGTTGGGGGCAGGCTTATGGGTGTTGTAGCCAGTTTCCCCATGGCAGTGTTTGGCACACTCTCCTGTTGCTATTGTCCACCTGATGGCCAGGGGGTGATGTCCACCCTCTGCTCATGCCATCATTTTTCCCCTGCCATCATGGAGCTTTCCTCTCAAGCCTGTAAGCCAAAATAAATTTCTTTTATTTGCTGTTCTTGGTTGGGTGATTTCTACCAGCAATGCGAACCTGACTGCAACAGTATCCCACCCCGGCACTAAAATTTTCATGTAACAATTGATGCCATGTAGGCATAACATCATCCACTCCCACAAGGTACTTCTTCCCAAATTCTCATTTTTAACACATATGTAATTTAGATAGTGAAGAAGCAGGTTTCCATATGGCTTATTCCTAGTATCTTTAATTTTGTTTAACCCTCCTCATAACTCCTGCTTCCCTCCATCCCTTCTCCTAACTCTACTGCTGTATACGTTCCTTGACATGAATACCCCACACTCTTAAGAACGCTTTTCATTAAAAACAAGGTGGGCTGGGGAATATGGCTCAGTGGTTAAAGGCGCTGGTTTGCAAAGCCTGCTGCCCTGGGTTCAATCCCCCAGCTGCCTTGTAAAGCTGGGGTCTGGCATTTGTTTGCAGGAGCAAGGGATCCTGGTACACACACACACACACACACACAAGATAAACAAGTACTAAATGAAAACTTAAAACATACAAGCCGGGTGCGGTGGTGTACGCCTTTAATCCCAGCACTTAGGAGGCAGAGGTAGGAGGATCAACATGAGTTCAAGAAAAAGGAATCTTTGCACATTCTTTTTTAAAGTGTATTCTGGGGCTGGAGATATGACTTAGCAGTTAAGGCACTTGTCTGCAAAGCCAAAGGACCCAGGTTTGATTCCCCAGGACCCCCATAAGCCAGATGCAAAGGGGGTGCACACATCTGGAGCTCATTTGCAGTGGCTAGAGGCCCTGGCATACCCATTCTCTCTCTCTCTCTCTCCCTCTCTCTCTCTCTTTCTCTGCCTGCCTATTTCTCTCTCTCAAATAAATAAATAAAAATAAAAATAAAAAAATACTTAAGGGCTGTGAAAATGGCTTAGCAGGCATTTGCCTGAAAAGCCCAAGGACCCTGGTTCAATTCCCCAGTACCCATGTTAGCCAGATGCACATGCATCTGGAGTTCGTTGTCAGTGGCTAGAGGCCCTGGTGCAGCCATTCTCTCTCTCTGCTTCTTCCTCTGTCTCTCTCTCTCTCAAATAAGTAAATAAAATATTTTAAAAAATACTTAATGGGGACTGGAGAGATGGCTTAGTGGTTAAGCTTTTGCCTGTGAAGCCTAAGGACCCTGGATCGAGGCTCGGTTCCCCAGGTCCCACGATAGCCAGATGCACAAGGAGGCGCACGTGTCTGGAGTTTGTTTGCAGAGGCTGGAAGCCCTGGCGTGCCCATTCTCTCTCTCTCCCTCTATCTGTCTTTCTCTCTGTGTCTGTCGCTCTCAAATAAATAAATAAAAAATTAAAAAAAAATACTTAATGGGGGAGGGAGGGTATTACCATAGGATTTTTTTTTTAATAATCATGGAAGTTGTTAATAAAAATTTGAAAGAAAATGCTTAAAGTGGCTCACACCTTTAATCCCAGCACTCGGGAGGTAGAGGTAGGAGGATCACCCTGAGTTTGAGGTCACACTGAGATGACATGAATTCCAGGTCAGCCAGCTTGAGCTAGAGTGAGACTCTACCTCAAAAACAAACAAACAAATAACAATAACAACAAAATTAATGTATTCTGAGTCAGGCATAGTGGTACAACACCTTTAGTCCCAGCACTCTGGAGGCTGAGGTAGGAGGATTGCTAAGAGTTCAAGGCCAGCCTGGGGCCACAGAGCAAGTCCCAGGTAAGTCTGGGCTCGAGTGAGACCCTGCCTTGAGAGAAAAAATATAAAACTGTATTCCGATGCTGGTGATATGGCTCAGTGATTAAGAGCTTGCTGCTTAAGCATGAGGGTCTCTCTGGCCAGAGGCCATTAAGCTTAACTCTCCAGAACCCACACAAAACGCTGAGAGCGGGGTTTGAGTGATGGCTTAATGGCTAAGGCGCTTGCCTACAAAACCAAAGGACCCAGGTTCTATCCCCTAGGACCCACGTAAGCCAGATGCACAAGGTGGCACATGCTTCCGGAGTTCGTTTGCTTGGCTAAAGGCCCTGGCGAGCCTGTTCTCTCTCAGAAATAAAATAAAAATGTTTTAAAATTTTAAAAGCTGGGAGTGTCCATATACATCTGCAACCCCAGTCCACAGGGGTGAGAGATCAGAGAATGGCTGGGGCTGATAGGGAGTAGCTCTGGAGTAAGGAAGAGACCTTGTCTCTAACAATACATAGATGAGAGATAAGAACATCCAGTGTTCTCCTCTGGCCTCTGCACACATGCACATACCACACCTCTCACATACCACACCACACACACTCTACACACATACACAAAATGGTATTCTGGAAAGCAAAACAGTAACGGCACAGTTGTATCCTCATTCACAAACACCCATGCGTACATATATAAAAGGGTGACCACTACCCTCTGAGGACTTTTGCTTTGTTGTGTTCGGAATAATCACACATCTCTCGAAGTCATCTGGGCTTTTCAAACACTTCCTCTCAGGAATATCACAGTCTCTTGGGCATTTTATCTCTGGTATATATTGGTTTTTCTAGGTAGGGTCTCACTCTAGCTCAGGCTGATCTGGCATTCACTGTGTAGCCTCAGGCTGGCCTCAAACTTCTGCCTGTGCCTCCCGAGTGCTGGAATTAAAGACGTGCGCCACCACACCCGGCTGGAACAAGATTTTGCATTTCTCATTTGGTTTGAGAAACTGCTAACATCTATTTGGTGACAGTGAGCAGGATGGTGTGTGATGGTGCTGAATAGATGGATCAGTGGTTAAAGGCACTTATTTGCAAAACACTGATGGCTCAGGTTTGATTTCCCAATACCCACATAAAGCCAAATGTAATATGCATCTGGAGTTCGTTAACAGTGGCAGAAGGCCCTCGTGTGCTTATTCTCTCTCTTTCTGTCCAAATAAATAAATATTTTAAAAGTTGCATAATAGCCAGGCGTGGTGGTGCATGCCTTTAATCCCAGCACTCAGGAGGCAGAGGTAGGAGGATCACTGAGTTGAGGCCACCCTGAAACTACGTAGTGAATTCCAGGTCAGCCTGGGCTAGAGTGAGATTTAATTTAATTTAATTTAAAAATTGTTTTATAGAAGGATTGGGTTTTATTACTGAAGTCAGTGGCCACAAATTGTCTCTTACCACTCAATAAAAACAAGAGATACTTTGTGAAATAACTAATCGTTTAAGACTCTTTTTTTTTTAAATTATTTATTTATTTATTTATTTGAGAGCGACAGAAACAGAGAGAAGGACAGATAGAGGGAGAGAGAGAGAATGGGCGCACCAGGGCTTCCAGCCTCTGCAAACGAACTCCAGACATGTGCGCCCCCTTGTGCATCTGGCTAACGTGGGACCTGGGGAACCGAGCCTCGAACCGGGGTCCTTAGGCTTCACAGACAAGCGCTTAACAGCTAAGCCATCTCTCCAGCCCTCTTTTTTTTTTAAAGAATTTTTTTGTTTGTTTTTTGAGGTAGGGTCTCACTCTGGTCCAGGCTGACCTGAAATTCACTATGTAGTCTCAGGGTGGCCTCAAACTCACAGTGATCCTCCTACTTCTGCCTCCTGAGTGCTAGGATTAAAGGCATGCGCCACCATGCCTGGCTCATTTTATTTTTGTTTATTATTTTAAAATTGTTTTAAACTGGGTGTGATGGCTCACACCTTTAATTCCAGCATTGGAAAGACAGATAGGAGGATCACTGTGAGCTCAAGGCAGGCCTTGGCTACAGTGGTCTTCTGATTGCTCATCTATGTTTATAAATTAGTCTTTTTATTTTTATTTTATTTATTTATTTATTTATTTTATTATTATTATTTTTTTTTTTTTGGCTTTTTGAGGTAGGGTCTCACTGTAGCCCAGGCTGACCTGTAATTTACTATGTAGTCTCACAGGGGCCTCAGACTCACAGTGATCCTCCTACTTCTGCCTCCCAAATGCTGGGACTAAAGATGTGCACCACCACACCTGGTTTATAAATTAGTCAAAGCTTTTTAGGGCTAGGGAACTGGCTCTGCATAAAGTGCTTTCCACACAACTCTGAGTAATGAGTTCAGATCCCCAGATCCCATGTAAAAGCAGGAAGCAGGCTGAAGAGATGGCTTAGCAGTTACAGCATTTGCTGTGAATCCTAAGGACCCTGGTTCAGTTCTCCAGGACCCACGTAAGCCAGATGCACAAAGGGGCACGTGCATCTGGAGTTCATTTGCAGTGGCTGGAGACCCTGGTGCACCCATTCTCTGTCCCTCTATCTCTTTTTCTCTCAAATAAATAAATATATTTTGGGCTAGAGAGATGGCTTAGCAGTTAAGCACTTGCCTGTGAAGCTTAAGGACCCTGGTTTGAGGCTCGATTCCCCAGGACCCACGTTAGCACAAGGGGGCGCACGCATTTGGAGTTCGTTTGCAGTGGCTGGAAACCCTGGCACACCCATTCTCTCTCTCTCTCTCTCTCCCCCGTCTATTTCTTTCTCTGTCACACTCAAATAAATAAATAAAAATGAACAAAAAATTAAAAAAATATATATTTTAAAAGGCAGGAAGAGGTGTTGGATTTCTGTCATCCCAGTGTGCCTATGGTCAAAATTTCCCAGAAGCTCATGAACAGAGCAGGTAAACAAGAGAACCTGCCTCAAACAATGTGGAAGGTGCGGGCTGTCTTTAATCCCAGCATTTAGCCCGGCCTAGAGCAAGAAGCTACCTTGAAAAAAAAATTTTTTTTTTTTTTTTAAAGCTAGGCACGGTGGCGCACACCTTTAATCCCAGCACTAGGGAGGCAGAGGTGGGAGGATGGCTGTGAGTTTGAGGCCACCCTAACATACAAAGTGAGTCCCAGGTCAGCCTGGGTTAGAGTGCTTCAAAAAAAACTTTAAAAAAAGTTGTTTTTTGAGACAGAGTCTCAGGCTGTCCTAGAACTCTTATGTAGTTCAGATTAGCCTCAACCTCAAGGCAATCTTCCCGACTCAACCTCCCAAATGCTAAGATTTTAATTGTGAGACAGTATACAAAAAGCTTTTAAAATCACAAAACTGAGAAATAGTTATAATCTTCAACCAGTAGACTATTTGTTAAAATGTCTAATTTATACTGGGTGCGGTGGCATATGCCTTTAATCCCAGCACTCAGGAGGCAGAGGTAGGAGGATCACCATGAGTTTGAGGCCACCTTGAGATTCCATAGTGAATTCCAGGTCAGCCTGAGCTAGAGTGAGACCCTACCTTGAAAAACAAACAAAAAAAGTCACATTTCTGATGTTCAAGTGCTTTTTGAACAGCCATCAAATTTCAACTAAGACTTATGTTTTACATTGTTATGTAAAATGCCAAGAAAGGGCTGAAGAGATGGCTTAGTGGTTAAGGCATTTGCCTGCAAAGCCAAAGGATCCTGGTTCAACTCTCCAGGACCCACATAAACCAGATGCACAAGGGGACACATGCATCTGGAGTTCGTTTGCAGTGGCTGGAACCCCTGGCATGCCCACTCTCAATCTCTCTCTGCCTCTTTCAAATAAATAAATAAAAATATTTTTTTAAGGGCTGGAGAGATGGCTTAGCGGTGAAGCGCTTGCCTGTGAAGCCTAAGGACCCCGGTTTGAGGCTCAGTTCCCCAGGACCCACGTTAGCCAGATGCACAAGGGGGCGCACACATCTGGAGTTCATTTGCAGAGGCTGGAAGCCCTGGCGTGCCCATTCTCTCTCTTTCTGCCTCCTTCTCTCTCTGTTGCTCTCAAATAAATAAAATAAACAAAAAAAAATTAAAAAAATATTTTTTAAAATGCCAAAAACGTAGTAAAGATATAAGAAATCCATCTGACAAAAATGAAAGGATTGTGGGCTCGAGAGATGGCTTAGTGCTTAAGATGCTTGCCCATGAAGAAGCCTAAGGACCCAGGTTCGATTCCTCAATACCCATGTAAGCCAGATGCACAAGGTGGTGCATGCCTCTGGAGGTCATTTGCAGTGGCTGGAGACCCTGGTGTGTTCATTCTCTCTCTCTCTCTCTCTGCCTCTTTCTCTTTCTCTTAAACAAATGAATGAAATATATTTATTTATTTATTTACTTATTTATTTTAGAGAGAGGCAGAGAGAGAAAGAACTGACATGCCAGAGCCTCAGCTACTGCAATCAAATTTGCAGATGGTGTGTTAGACCTTGCTCGTTTTCTCTCTATATATACATCTGCCCCTTTCTCTTTCAAACAAATGAAATATATATCATTTTAGAGAGAGGCAGAGAGAGAGAGAGAGAGAAAGAACTGACGTGCCAGGGCCTCAGCTACTGCAATCGAACTGCAGATGCTTGCACCACTTAGTGGGTATGTGAGACCTTGTGCTTACCTCACCTTTGTGCACCTGGCTTACGTGGGATCTGGAAAAGAGTAGAACATGTGTCCTTAGACTTCACAGGCAAGTGCCTTAACCACTAAGCCATCTCTCCAACCCCCAATAATTTTTTTTTTCTAATGAAGGGATTATAGGCCAGGCATGGTGGTACGTCTCTGTAATCCCAGCACCAGGAAGGTGGAGGCAGTAAGTTCAAAGTTCAAGGTCATCCATAGTTTTATCCAGCCTTGGATCTTGTCTCATAAAAAAGGAAGGTCTGAGCCGGGCATGGTGGCGCACGCCTTTAATCCCAGCACTCGGGAGGCAGAGGTAGGAGGATCGCCAAGAGTTCGAGGCCACCCTGAGACTCCATAGTGAATTCCAGGTCAGCCTGGGCTAGAGTGAGACCCTACCCCGAAAAACCAAAAAAAAAAAAAAAGAAGGAAGGTCTGGGGTTGGAGAGATGGCTTAGCAGTTAAGTGCTTGCCTGTGAAGCCGAAGGACCCTAGTTCGAGGCTTGACTCCCCAGGACCCACATTAGCCAGATGCACAAGGGGGCGCACGTGTCTGGAGTTCATTTGCAGAGGCTGGAGGCCCTGACACACCCATTCTCTCTCTGTCTCTCTCTCTTCTCAATCTCTGTCTGTCTGTGTGCTTACAAATAAAATAAAATAAAATATTTTAAAAAAAGGAAGGTCTGAAGATTATGTTGTTGCTTAAACCAGCCAGCTCAAAACCCCCGACTCAGTGATTCCTCAATATATGTTGGCCAAGTTCTCATGAAATGTGCTCTGGATCACACATTCATATTTTTACCAGGTGCTAAAGCAATAGTATGTGTTCTTATTATCAGTGGCTGAGAGAATTTTGCACCCTAAATTTAAAGTTTTAAAAAGCATAATTCATATTTGAAGATACTTAGCAGCTGAAATGTATGGATATACTTATGTATATGTATGTATGTATGTATGTATGTATACATAAGAACACACACACACAAATGTAAGTATATATGCGCCATGACCATATGTATGCATATACATCTACACATGCTTAAATGAACTTGGGCCTGGGGAAGTAGCTAAGCATTTGCTGCCTAAGCTTGATGACCACGGTTCAGATCCCCAGAACTCACATTAAGTAGTGCATGAATCTGTGATCCCAGCAATGAGAGAAGGAGTCAGGAGAACCCTGACACTCAAGGGCCAGCTAATCTGGCATTGACAGTGGCAAAAACAAAAGCAAGTGATACCCTGCCTCAGGGAAGAAGGTGAGGAGCGACACCCTGAAGTTGTCTCATGAACTCCACATGTACCCTATAGCATGTGCATGCACATATGTACACACACACACACACACACCCCTGAGTTGTGAAGGCTATGGGTACACAGCTGCACATCTGCCCTCTAGAGATAGCACACGGCTTCCATTGCTCCAGAGTGCGTGTTCATGCCACAAAAAAATCGAACACTTATCACATCTGAAGTCTGAAGTCCAAAGATCTGCAAACTGGCAAAATATAGTACAATTTTGGGGTATTCAGATCACTGGATGATCTTTCTAAAAAACATTTATTTACTTATTTGAGAGAGAAAGGAAAATGAGAGAGTGGGTGTGCCAGGGCCTCTAGCCACTGCAGACTCAGATGCATGTGCTGCCATGTGCATCTGGCTTACATGGGCCCTGGAGAATTGAACCTGGGTTCCCAGACTTCACAGGCAAGCACCTTAACCACTAAAATATCTCTTCAGCCCTAGATGATCTCTTCTTTTTAATTTTTAGAGAGAGACAGAGAGAGAGAGAGAGAGAGAGAGAGAAAGAGACAGACAGAGTGAGAGAATTGGTGTGCCAGGGCTTCAGCCACTGCAATCGAACCCCAGATGCTTGCTCCACCTAGTGGACATGTGTAGCCTTGTACCTGCCTCACCTTTGTTTGTCTGACTTACATGGGATCTGGAGAGTCTAACACATGGAGCCTTAGGCTTCGCAGGCAAGCACCTTAACCACTAAGCCATTTCTCCAACGATCCTCTTTTTCTTTTTGTGACAAAGATGAGTCTATTCGTGTTACTCAGTTTTATATGCTTCCATTCATAAATGCCAAGACACTTTCCTTAACAACCAAGTCTCTCACACATTTACATCATGGCTACCACATGCCACTTGGGATCCTGCCCATTTTTGAAGAGATTTATAGGTATAGGTGAAGCTGTTGGCAGGCACTATTTCCAGCCATAATTCTTCTAGCCTCTGTTCTGCATCACCTCCTCTCAGCCACTTTTTAGTCAGGGCCACCAGCACATTGTTTTCCCCTGAACATAAGCAGCAGTAAACTGTCCAAGTACTTACATACCATTCTTGACTTTATAGCCTAACTTGTTATGTGGCACTGGAGGGATAGAGATTGGGATCTGCTGCATCCTGCAGATATTTAGAGCTCAGCTGAGATTGCAGAGGCACTTTTCATTGTTCACATATGCTTTATTCCATTAGACTTAAAGTGCCATTAGATTAAAATCACCTTAAAGCAATATGAGGCAAAAGGAATCCACTAAAAAGCCAGTGATTAGCTGGGATCTTAACTCACCCTTTTCCCCTGAAACAACCAAGTTCTGTCATATGCAGTTGTAGCAGTAACTGTACTGTTGCTGGGACAAAGGTAAGTAAGGGGCTAGAGAGATGGCTCCGCGATTAAAGATACTTACTTGCAATGCCTGACAGCCTGGGTTCAATTCTCCAATACCCATGTAAAGCCAAATGCAGAAAGTGGCCCATGCATCTGGAGTTAATTTGCAGTGGCGGGAGACCCATGCACTCCCATACTCTGACACACACTCTCTGATTGCCTTTCTACCTCTCACGTGTGTCAAGTAAACAAAATATTTTTTGAGGGCTGGAGAAATTGCTTAGTGGTTAAGGCATTTGCCTGCAAAGCCTAAGGACCCAGTTTCAATTCCCCAGTACCCACGTAAGCCAGATGCACAAGGTGGCACATGTGTTTGGAGTTTGTTTGCAGTGGCTGGAGGCCCTGGCATGAATGACCATTCTTTCCCTCTCTCAAGTGGCGGTGCACGCCTTTAATCCCAGCACTTGTGAGGCAAAGGTAGGAGGATCACTGAGTTTGAGGCCACCCTGAAATTACATAGTGAATTCCAGGTCAGCCTGGACTAGAGTGAAACTCTACTTGGAAGCCCCTTGCAACCACCCCCAGGCGTGGTAGTGTATGCTTTTAATCCTAGCACTTGGGAGGCAGAGATAGGAGAATCACTGTGAGTTCGAGGCTACCCTGAGACTACCTAGTGAATTCCAGGTCAGTTTGGGTGTGGTGATTCGGTTCAGGTGTCCCCCATAAACTCAGGTGCTCGGAACACTAGGTCTCCAGCTGATGGCAATTTGGGAATTGACGCCTCCTGGAAGCAGTGGTTTGTTGGGGGGCTTATGGCAGTTACAGCCAGCTTCCTCTTGCCAGTGTTTGGCACATTCTCCTATTGCTGTTGTCCATCTTATTTGGCCAGGAGGTGATGTCCACCCTCTGCTCATGCTACTGTTTTCCCCTGCCATCATGGAGCTTCCCCTCAAGCCTGTAAACCAGAATAAACCCTTTGTTTCTCACAAGCTCCTCTGGATTAGGTGTTTTCTGCCAGCAATGTGAACCTGACTGCAACACTGGCCTAGAGTGAAACCCTACCTCAAACAAACAAACAAAAAAAGCAAGTGAGGGGAAGAAAATATTTTGACATTCTGGCTGATAGTCTCAAGAAGCTTCATGGTAGGCATCATGGTGCTGAGAAGATGTGACACAGGAGCGCTCAGCACTGCAATATCGATATCACACCTTCCAAGGCTCAAGTTCCATTGTGGAAGAGGTGGCAGAAAGGATGTAAGAGCCAAAGGAAGGGTAGGAGTCCAAAAAACATTGTCCTCCAGACACAAAATGGCCCAGATACCCATGACAAGGATGATGACATCAAAATGAAAGACTAAGTGAGAGGGGGAGGGGATATGATGGAGAGTGGAGTTTCAAAGGGGAAAGTTGGGGGAGAGAGGGAATTATCATGGGATATTGTTTATAATCATGGAAGTTGGTAATAAAAAATAAATTAATTTAAAAAAAAGAAGTTTCAAGTGGCACTAACAGAGAGGGTGGGCATCACCTCTGCCACAGCAAGATAATGACCCAACAGGGAGGTCTCTGATGCCCCCAAAGCATTACAGGCTATTGCTAAGGCTCTTGGTTGCCCAACAGAACTAGATGTCAAGACCCTATTGCTAAGACTCCACATGCTTAAGATGCAGGTCACTGAGAAATCAAGCTAGAGCTGAGGTGAGCTGAGCTAAAAGCCTCCTCCTTGCTGACTAGCTGTGAGGACTCTGGAAAGAGCTATGCAGCCTGTTAGGGGGAGAAGTCATCAGTGGTCTTAACCAGCAGTGGACCCTGAGAGCTTTTTAGCTGACTGGCCAGGTCAAATGCCCCAACTGGTGCAATGGTGGCATGGTTGTGATAGAGGAAACCAACTGCTCTCTGATTGGATTTGAGGCCTGCTCCATGAAGGGAGTTCATGCCTGGTACTGAAAACCTTTTGAAAAGTCAATGGCTGGGTAGTCATAAGTCCTATTGGGGACACTACTACTGTTGTCTGACTAAACGGAAATATTTATGCGCACCAAATTTCCCTGTAAATACTTACATTTATGTCCATATAGTAATGCTATATTTGGTTACAGAACCTTCTCTTTCCAGATGATGATGAACACCTGGGGAGATGCAAAACTCAACAAAGTGCTGAGAAGAGAAAATGGAGTGTTCAGCACTACACGAAGCATCTCTATCACATCCTCCAAGGTTCAGGGATAGGTGAAGCATCTTTATTACACCCTCCAAGTTCAGGGATAGGTGAAGCATTTCTATCACACCCTCCAAAGTTCAGGGATAAGTGAAGCATCTCTATCACACCCTCCAAGATTCAGGGATAAGTGAAGCATCTCTATCACACCCTCCGAGACTCAGGGATAAGTGAAGCATCTCTATCACACCATCCAAGTATCAGTGATACATGAAGCATGTCTATCATACATTCCAAAGAGCAAGGATAGGTGAAGTATCTCTATCACACCCTCCAAGGTTCAGGGATAGGAGAAGCATTTCTATCACACCCTCCAAAGTTCAGGGATAAGTGAAGCATCTCTATCACACCATCCAAGGTTCAGGGATATGTGAAGCAACTCTATCACACCATCCAAAGTTCAGGGATAGGTGAAGCATCACTATCACACCCTGCCTGGTTCAGGGATAGGTGAAAAATCTCTAAAACACCCTCCAAGGTTCAAGGATAAGTGAAGTATCTCTAGCACACCATCCAAGTTTCTGGGATAAGTGATGTATCTCTATCACACCATCCAAGGTTCAGGGATAAGTGAAGCATCCCCTCCAAGGTACAGGGATAGGTGAAGCATCTCTATCATACCCTCAAAGGATCAGGGACAGGTGAAACATCTCTATTGCACCCTCCAAGGTTCAGGAACAAGTGAAGCATCTATGTCACACCCTCCAAGGTTCAGGGATAAGTGAAGCATCCCCATCACAACCTCCAAGGTACAGGGATAGGTGAAGCATCTATATCACACCCATCAAGGTTCAGGGATAAGTGAAGCATCTCTATCATACCCACCAAGGTTTAGGGATAAGTGAAGCCTCTCATTCACACCCACCAAGGTTCAGGGACAGGTGAAGCATCTCTATCACCCCTTCCAAGGTTCAGGGATAAGTGAAGCATCTCTATCACACCCTCCAAGGCTCAGGGATAAGTGAAGCATCTCTATCACAACCTCCAAGGTTCAGGGATAAGAGAATCATCTCTATCACACCATGCAAGGTTCAGTGACAGGAGAAGCGTCTCTATCACAACAAGCAAGGATCAGGAATGGATGAAGCATCTCTATCACCCCTTCCAAGGTTCAGGGATATGTGAAATCTCTCTCTCACACCCTCCAAGGTTCATGGATAAGTGAAGCATCTCTGCCACACCATCCAAGGTTCAGCAATATGTGAAGCATCTCTATCACACCATCCAAGGTTCAGGGGTAAGTGAAGCATCTCTATCACATGATCCAAGGTTCAGGGATAAGTGAAGCATCCCTATCACACCCTCCAAGGTTCAGGGACATGGTAAGCATCTCTATCAAACCCTCCAAGGTTCAGGGATAAGTGAAGCATCTCTATCACATGCTCCAAGGTTCAGGGATAGGTGAAACCTAAGGACTCAGTTCACGTTCTATTCTCCAGTACTCACATCAGCCATGCACATGCATCTGGAGTTCATTTGTAGTGGCTAGAATCCCTGGCATGCCCATTCTCCTTCTCTCCCTCCCTCTCTTTCTCTCATAAATAAATAAATAAATAAATAAATAAAACAGCTTGGCATGGTGGCATATGCCCTTAATGCCAGCTCTCAGGAGGCAGAGGTAGAAGGATCACTGTGAGTTTGAGGTCTGACTGGAACTACAGAGTGAGTTCCAGGTCAATGTGGGCTATAGTGAGACCCTACCTCAAAAACACCCCCCCAAAAAATCAAAGAATAAATAAGTAAAAAAATTTAAATGTTACCTGAGACTAGTTGAGAAGAGACTTCAGTGTAAGGGAGAATAGGAACAAGAGAAAATAGGAAGATATTATAATCAAAACACATATACATGTATAAAGACAGAGGTTAAAGGTGTTTGTTTGCAAAGCCTGATGGCCTGGGGTTCAATTCCCCAGTACCCAGGTAAAGCCAGATACACAAAGTAGCACATGCATCTGGAGTTCATTTGCAACAGCAAGAGGCTCTGTTGTGCTCACTCTCTTCCTCTTATAGATCTAGATTAAGTCACCTGACCTGGGGGTATTATTGTTCAGTGGTTAAGCACTTGCCTAGCATGTGAAAGGCCTTGGATTTCAGCCCAGGACCACAGGAAAGGAAAAAAAAAAAAAGATCTATAAGATTATACCTGCTTTGTGGTTATTAAAAAAAAAAAAAAATCCTAAACAGGGTGAGGTGATGCACGCCTTTAATCCCAGCACTCGGGAGGCAGAGGCAGGAGGATTGCCATGAGTTCAGGCCATCCTGAGACTCCATAGTGAATTTCAGGTCAGCCTGGGCTAGAGTGAGACCCTACCTCGAAAAACCACACACACACACACACACAAATTCCCTTATTTTCAAATGTAAAATTCAGTAGTGGTCTGTAACTATTCTCCAGAAATTTCTTATCATGCCATTCTTAAACTCTACCCATTAAACAGCTCCCCCTCCACATTTTCTTTCATCCCTGGCAACTGTCACTCTACTTTTGGTTTCTATGCAATTGACAACCTTAATAAGTAATGTAAATGAAATCACAGCACTCAGCTTTTAGTGACTCATCTCACTTAGCAAAATGTCTTCAGGATTCAGAAAATATCAGTCTAATTTCTGCTCTTCCTTCCAAGCATTTTTCCTTTTTTGAGATAAGGGATTACTATTTAGCCCAGGCTAACCTTGAGTTCAGGCTTCTGCCTCCTGAGTGCTGGGACTCCAGGCTCGGATGCCTGGTGGGACTGCTAACCACCCATCCGTGTATGAACACTGAGGTTTCTTCCACCTCTGTTATGAATAGCGCTGCTACAAACCTGGATGTATAAATTTCTTTTTAGAACTTGCTTTCAATTCCCGTAGATATATGCCCCAAAATGCCCTCATGGATCATAACTGTTTCTAGTAACTCCATAGTAGCTTCCATTTAATATTCCACCAACAGTTTACAAAGATTCCAGTTTGTCCATGTCCTTGCCAGTATTTATGGAGATGACTTAGCAGTTAAGCCGCTTGCTTGCAAAGCCTGACAGCCTGGGCTTGATTCCCTAGTACTCATGTAAAGGCAGATGCACAAAGTGGCCCATGCATCTGGAGTTTGCAACAGCAGGAGGTCCTGGTGTGCCCATACTCTCTTTCCCTCTCCTTACAAATAAGTAATTAAAAAAATATTTTAGAGAGGTAGGAGGGAGAATTGGCATGCCAGGGACTCTCCACTGCAATCGAACTCCAGATGTTTGTACCACCTAGTGGGCATGTGCAACCTTGTGCTTGCCTCACCTTTGTACATCTGGCTTACGTGGGATCTGAGGAGTCAAACATGGGTCCTTGGGCTTCGCAGGCAAGTGCCTTAACCCCTAAGCCATCTCTCCAGCCCAGTAAAAATATGTTTTAAATTATGTTCTAAAAAATCGTTTCTGTCAGGTATGGTGGTGCACACCTCTAATCCCAGCACTCGGGAAGCAAAGGTAGGAGGATCACCATGAGTTCAAGGCCACCCTGAGACTACATAGTGAATTTCACGTCTGTTTGGGCCAGAGTGAGACCCTACCTCAAAAAACACTCACATACACGTGTAAAAAAAATTTTAAAGTATAGTTAACTAGATCACTGTTACCAGCACTTGAAAAAAATGTAATTTCAAGACTTCTATTGTTTAAATTTCCACTTATTCCTTCTTTTGAACACCTGTCCTTATTCATGTCACTAAAAATCTAACCAACATTATTCCTAATGAAAGCCCATCAGAGCAAGACAAGCGGCCACCCAATAAACAACACAGCAGGTCTCAGCGAGTGAGCTGACACAGGAAAGGACAGACTGCTCTCCCTCGTGGGGTTTCCTTCCCAACCTCCACAGGAGCTCCTTAAAGGAAGATGAGATCTGCTTGTCCAAGGACAGCTGAGGGTGGAGTGGCTCCTCCACCATGGTCACCACTGAGGCTGGCACTCTCATCGGCCCCCTTGACTTTGGAAGATGGCCAATCTTCAACACAGAAGGTTCAGCATCTGCGCCTTGTGACAGTGACGGCCACTTCCTGAATCAATACTCGGCTTCATTAGAAGACGTAAGCAGGTTGGTGCTATGGTATTGTTCAGCGCATTTATTTCCCATCTGAACCCAGGCACACTTTTTTTTATTACTGGTTGTGCCATTTTCTTATTTAATACTTTGCAAACTGACCCCATGCAAACACTTGCGCTCACTCAACAACTATTCATTAAGCATCTACTATGTATGGACAACTGGGGGCATCAGTAAAAAAGAAATAAAACAAAATCCCAAAAGTTCCATGGCATTCCAACACCAATCACACGACTACACAGAACAGTCATTTCAAGGGCCTTAAAGAAACCAATGAAGGGGACATAATCAAAGACTGAATTTTTTGTTCTTCCTACAGATAATACAGAGTGCTGTATCAAAGGGCAGAGGAAACACAGCCAAAGGTGCAGGGAAAAGTATACTGAGCAGTGAGTATAAGTTTTATTGAGGCTAGGGAGATGGCTCAGCAATTAAAGGCACTTGCTTGCAAATCCCGGTGGCCCCAAATCAATTCTCCAGTCACTCTTTACAAACAGTAAGTACAATGAGGTGCGGCAGTAGAAAGTGCAACTTGGCGATTCTTCTTGCTGCATGTGGTCTGTATGTGCGTATGCTTGTTCAACCAAGAGATGAACGGGTCCACAACGGCACTGAAGAGCTCAGCGTGTACAGGCGTATTCATAACATTAAGTAGGGCACAAGCCAAATGTATACTGTTTCATTCTACTCACTAGTTTAAAAAAGTTACTCATCTGTGGTCATGTCAATGGTTATCTCAGAAATGATTCTGAACTGTGCAATAGAACGCCAACTTTTCTGTGACATCTTAAAGTACGTACATGCACGTGTTCATTGCCTTAAAATAAAAGCCAAGCGTTCAGCCAACAGTAAAACAGATGAACTTTGTGTATGGGAGTAGATAGGGCTTGGGTGTAGGCTCAGTGCATGAGGCCCTGCAAAAGATACTCCAGTAGTCTACATGAAAGGTGTTGGCATACATTAATTTACAGAGCTGGGCATGGTGGTGCACACCTTTAATCCTGGCACTCTGGCTGAGGTAGAACTGATCACCATGACCTGGGCTAGCCTGAGACACTGAAGGGCTGGGAATGTAGCCCAATGGTAGAGTGTTGCCTTACATGTGTGTCCCTGGGCTTGGACCTCAGTCAGGAGGTGGCAGGGAGCAAGCCAGAGTGATTTTTTGTTTTCCTTTCCAATTTCGTATTGCCACCAATCTAGTTAAGTCTAAGATCACCAGCAAAACAAATGTCAGAGCAAAGCATTTGCTTAAGAGTAAATTTCGAGTTATGAAATTTGCAGAAAAATGGATGGACCTGGAAAGGATTATACTAAGTGAGGTAACCCAGGCCCAGAAAGCCAAGCGCCACATGTTCTCTCTCATATGTGGATCCTAGCTACAGATGATTGGGCTTCTGTGTGAGAAGGAAAATATTTAGCAGAGGCCAGTAAGGTAAAAAGGAGACATAAAGGGTAGAGAAAGGAAGGGAAGAGGATACTTAATAGGTTGATATTGTATATATGTAATTACAGTGATTGTAATGGGGAGGTAATATGATGGAGAATGGAATTTCAAATGGGAAAGTTGGGGGGTGGGGAGGGAGGGAATTACCATGGGATATATTTTATAATCATGGAAAATGTTAATAAAAATTAAAAAAAAAAGTAAATTTCGAAGTCTATAAATATCTGTAAGCACATGCAATTTGCAGACACATGAAAAGT
This sequence comes from Jaculus jaculus, assembly GCF_020740685.1. Lineage (NCBI taxonomy): Eukaryota > Metazoa > Chordata > Mammalia > Rodentia > Dipodidae > Jaculus > Jaculus jaculus. Next base: position 14,322,063 of record NC_059102.1, on the reverse strand, counting down.
GAAGCCTTGGTGCCTAGAAACAGATTTGGGGTGCACACTTCAGATGCACATAAAGGAAGAACATAGAATATAAAAACCGCATTACACTTTATCCTTCATGAGATGGACATCTACGCTTTAGTAACACTAGTTTAATTGTCCTTTCACATGGGAATATCAAGCAAAGTCTGACACTATTAGACTGTTTCCCAGGACTGCTACAGTCCTTCATAACCTGTCTTATCCTTTTTAAAAAAATTATAGTTATTTGTAAGGGAGGGAGACACCCACAGAGAGGGGGAGGAAAAGGCATGCCAGGGCCTCTTCCTGCTACAAATGAATGAATTTAGATGCACATGTGCCACTTTTGTGCATTTGGCTTTATGTGGGTCTTGGGAAATTGAACCTGGGCAGTCAGGCCATCTCCCCACTGGATTCTCACAAGTAGGATCCTTCTTTCTGGGATGGCACACACCTGTAAGCCCTATACTCTGAAGGCTGAGGCAGGAGGATGGTGAGTTCTGACCACACAGAGACCTTGTCTCAAAAAACACAAAACCACAGCAAGGCGTGCTGGTGCATGCCTTTAATCTCAGCCTTTAGGAGGTAGAGGTAGGAGGATCACCATAAGTCTGAGGCCACCCTAAGACTACATAGTGAATTCCAGGCAAGCCTGAGCTAGAGAGAGACCCTACCTTGAAAAACAACAGAAAACCCTTCCTCCTGTGCTAACCAATTTATCAGCAAAATGTCCACTCCTCAGATGTTGGTGATAAGTTACCACTTAAAGAATTCCAACTGTACCACTTCCTTCCCATGGCTAGTTCCCCTTGTTTGTTACACTCAGATGGCTCCTACTCAGAAACCCGATTCTGCTATAGTGACAGCCCCTCTTCATAAAAAGCAACCCTCCTGGGCTGGAGATGGCTCAGCAGTTAAAGCTCTTGCTGCAAAGCCTAATGACCAGGGTTCAATTCTGCAGTACCCATGGAAAGCCAGAGGCACAAACCTGTGGAGTTCATTTGCAGTGACTAGAGGACCTAGTATGCCCATTCTGTGTCTTCTCTCTGCTTACAAATAAATAAGCTACTAAAAAAAAAAAAAATTAAAAAAAAAAACTACATACACAGGCCAGTAGTAGTGGTTCACACCCTTAATCCCCACACTCAGGAAGCTGAGGTAGGAGTGCCACGAATTTGAGCCCAACTTGGACTACAAAATGAGTTCCAGGTCACCCTGGGCTAGAGTGAGACACTACCTTGGAAAAAAATTGATATGTTCAACCCCCGAAGCCAGATGCACAAAGTGGCTCATTTATCTGGAATTCATTTGCAGTGTCTAGAGGTCCTGGAGCCCCCATTCTCTCTGCTTGCAAACAAAATAATATACACACACACACACACACACACACACACGTAACAAAATACACATACATGGTCCCTTCATTTCTACCCTTTTTTCCTAAACAGAATTTCACATTCAGGGTAATTCTGAAACTAAAAGTCAATTTCATCTTGAGGTATTTATTTAAAGTATCTTCTGATAATTCCTAGCCTATCTCTAATTTTTTTTTTTTTTTTTGGTTTTCCGAGGTAGGGTCTCACTCTAGCCCAGGTTGACCTGGAATTCACTATGGAGTCTCAGGGTGGCCTCGAACTCATGGTGATCATCCTACCTCTGCTGGGATTAAAGACGTGCACCACCACGCCCGGCCTATCTCCAATCTTTCAAAATAAACACATTCTTCAGCAGAAAATGGGAACCAGGCTTCATATTGACACAGCATTTAAAAACTCTATCAGCTGGGTGTGGTGGTACATACTTTGTAATCCCAGTGCTAGGGAAACTGAGGCAGGAGGATCCTGGGCTCAAGGCTACTCAGCAAGGCCCTGTGCCAATTCCTCCGCCCTACAAAAAACAAGAGTGGTGTCCAGGGGTGCCGCTCTATTGCAGGGCATTTGTTGGTCATGTTCATGGTTCTGGGTCCCATTCCCAGCACTGCCCTGCCCCCCCAATATATAAGTCAATATATGTATAAGTAACATATATGAACACAATTACTGGTATATGTATTACAAAATGAGAATATGCACTTAAATATCTCACTTGGGCCCCTTAAAAATGTACATATATTTTGGTGGGTCGTTTTGAGACTGTCTCACTATGTGGCTCAGATTATTCTAGAATTTACAACCCTGCCTCATGAATGTTAAGATTACAAGTGTGAGCCACCACACCTGCAGGAGTGAAGACTTTTTAAAAACTAGTAACAAACTAAGCTTCTGATTCTTTGTAATGCACACCATAAATGCAGATGCTTGTAATTACTAGACGCCTACATGGAAGAAGTTTAATTCAGCACTTAGGACACTGATCATGTTTACTCCCCAGTATGATCTTTCTTCATAGATTGATACTAAAGGCCAACCTGGGCGTGGCAGAGTAACTTTCTGAATTTGCGGTCTCAACCAAGTGTTATGACCATACATTTTTAGGACACAAATTGCTATTCCTATATACCCACAGCTTAATTCTTAATTCAGCAAGGCTAATAGAATTTTAAGAGAGACCATAAAAGTTAAGTCCTGAAATTCAAAGTACTCCTCCTACCTTGCTGAAACTTAAAACCAAACTACTGACTCCATGGCAGCCTGGAATAATTATGTAATAAAACAACAGTAAGAAAAAGCCACTTGTAGTGTCTAGTCTTTATTGAAAGACTTACTTCAACTGTGGTTTACAGCTTTGGCTTTTGCTGGCCAGGCATGCCAGCCTCTCACTGCCAGCAAACAAGGATCAAGTGGGAATGGCACGGGGGCAACACTAGTGGAGCAAAGAAGATGGTAGGCAGAAACGTAACATTTGATAAATCTCAGATGATTATGAAATAAACATTTCCTTGCACGCCAAAGACTCTCTGCTGCTGCTTTTAATATATGTGGGAGAGAAAAGGCAACAATTTTTACTTTACACTGGACCAAGACAGCAGTGATTTCCATTAGTGTTGCTAACTAGTCTGTCTGGCTTGATAGTCACAACATTTCCTAACATGGTACATTTCATTTGGAGAAGTAGCTTTCTACTTTAGAATGTTTAATATGGAAGAACTGGGACTAACTGATCATGAAATCTTTTCCCCATCCAAATTAGGATGAGATACTTTAATCACATGTTTACTATGACAATGTAACTAGCCTGGATGTTTTATTAACTCACACATAGAACACCAAGAGGAAATACTACAGCAGAGTAGCTGTTAGTTGCCATAACAAACCAATTAATTTACTGGCAGAGCAAAAAAATAAAGGCAAACTAAAATTTTAATTCAACAAGTTTTTGTCAATTATCAACTTAAAAACCAAAGATTCATGAAAATCTTAACTCAGGGGTATAATGTAGTCTGTGTTCTTCCTATAAAATACAAAAACTTTTCCAAAAATGTCCCCCAAAGATATTGTGAACAGCAGCAAAAAAAAAAAAGGGGGGGTATATTTAGTAACAGAGAGTGCAATATAGAACTATTGCAGTGAAAATTAAGATGCCATAAAGTTAGGCTCAACAATGAACTTCAGTCCCTGGAAATTTTGATGAATACAAGTGGAGAAAGGGAAAAAGAAATAACAATTTCCTGTGGTCACCAATACATAAAAATCAACATTTAAAAGTTAATTCTAAAACAAAATACTTTTAAAAATGGCCATTTGTGGATGCTAGCTGCATCTTATTAAGGGCTACTTTCTCATTTAGGTACACAGGCCAACGTTTTGAATACACTGCCAAAACATTTGCACCCCCTAGCTGTCACAATTTAAATACATAGGATTTTACCTATTTTACATTCCTGCTTCATAGAAATTTGAGGCATATTTATTCACACACTGAAAAATACCTTGGAAGCACACCTCAATCTTCTGCATCCTCCAACCGGGTTCATTTACAATCTTGCTCACACAGCTAAGCCCTGCTCAGACCCGTCACCACACACGCCCAACAAAGAAAGAAGAAACTCACAATTTTATGCACTACTTAACTGAAGATCCGATTATAAACTGGTACATCAAACTGTCTAAATAAGATGTTTTAGCAATCTTGTTAAAAAAATTTGTGGGCAAAATATATCTAATTTTTAAAAACATCCCAAGATTTTTAAAAAACATTTGTGCTATACAACTTATAACAACCTTGAAATTATTTCACAAGGTTTTAATCAAGGTATTTACAAACCAAATAATGTAAAGCCAAAAAGGGTCTAATTTCCAATGATGGTTTAGAATATGCTAATGCATCAAAGATCTGTATGAAATTAAAATTAAGGCTTGTTTTGTGTAGTAATTTGTCATTTTGCATTTACAAAGCCAGCCTTGGAAACATCAGTCTATCAACCACTGCACTCATGCAGTGTAGTGCTCTGAGTTACCTCAAATAATGACATTGTCACTACTTCTATGTTGAAGCATGCTTTTTTAAACACTGTAGTTATTCATTATTTACAATGTTTTTCATTTAAACTTCAGGTAAAAGTACAAGTATGACTGTCTGACTTTAAAACAAACACCATACTTGGAATTTCCCCCCAAAATGAAATGCAATATTCTACAGTTGTAATAATCAACACTTTTTGAAGTTTTAAAAAATATGTCTTAATGTGGACCACCAGCATTCACTCAAGACAATGCTGTTCCTCATTTAGGTTGCAAATTTCAGTCTGGCTTCAGTTTCTTTAGGCAAAGAGAAAGTAAACATTTCTTCCAAAGCGACTCCAGAATCACGTATTTCTTCTGATTATCATACACTTCTGCTGACTTCAAATGCGGTCCACCTCAGGGGACAGAAGAAGGGGAGGATCAGGGTTCAGGCTGAACTTATGTGATTCCCAGTTTTTCACGATACTCCCTTTTTTGCTCTTTTAAAAACACAGTGAGTTAAAATACTGAACAGCAAGATAAAAATGGAATAGTATCTAAGAATCAAAATGTATTACCCATTTCTCCTATTATATCAAAATTTGTAGTCAGAATTGTCTTTATTGACTTTATTTTAGTTTTGTACACAAAGAAAAATCATGTTCATATCCATCATGAACAAAAACTTAAAAAGGCAGAACTAGAAGACATGTGTCCTTCACCCAAGCAAAGCTGTGCTAAAGGTTCCAAACATTTCCATTCTTAAAATAAATATTTTCATTTTCCGATGTCTACTTTCATGTCTTCAGAGTGTCACAGGAAATCGCAGCCTATCATGAGTTACAATTTTGTTTAGAGTCCCAGCTCACTGCGTTTGGTAACTTGCCATTCCATATCCAGCTTGGTTAGGAGGAGGTATTACAGGAGGGGGAGCTTGTCCTTGGGGAGGCTGAGCACCAAATCCACCCATCCAAGCAGCAGAAGGTGTTTGACTTGAAAAAAGGGATAAAACACATTCAGCAAAGACAAGGAAAAAATACACATTTATAAAAACAAAACAACTAAAAAACTCAAGCATTTAATCACAGAATATAAGTAGAAATCAAAAATCCCCCAAATAAGCAAATCAAAGAAATAAAAACCCAGGTCTTACCGTGTTAGGCAAGTACTTGCACTGACCTACACCTCAGCCCAGACTCTAAGTTTGGCTAAGATAACCACCCACAACTTATCACAGGTTTGAAGAATCCCTGAAAACTCATTTTTCAAAAAACAATAAATGAGCTTGGTGTGGTAGCTCAAGCTAATCCTGGTGCCTAAGAGGCTGACATGGGACTCTTGCAAGCCTGGGGTGAGATTGGGCTAATAGTAAGACTCTGCTGCACCAATAAGAATAAATAAAAAGTGATTCCTCAGGCAGCCCGCCTACTGCTCTTTGCCGTATACTCAATAAACCTGTCTTCTTTCTTAAAAATAAATATGACATCATTTGCCAAGCACAGATTACACAAATTAGAAACTTAGAAAGTTTAACTCATTCACATCAGAACGAGTTAAAAAAAAAAAAAAGTACCCTTTACAATGAAGGTTCACCAGGCTAGTTTGGGAACTGGGGGGAACGGACAACAAAATGCCACAAAAGCTACTTAGTATAACATAAATTTAAGATTTCCCACATATACCAAACAAAACAGATTTTTTATACATGCGAGAATTTAAAAAAAGCCATATAAATCAAATTCTACCAGCTGCTTACCGAGTTAGGTTGCACCAAATATTACCTCAACCTCTCTCTATCCAGTAATCAGAAATTCTTAGCATCATAGATCATATTTTATTAGTTTTGTTACTTTATTGTTTCTAACATAAATAAATCAATATTTAAGCAGATTCTCCCTAGGAGTGTACACTTTTTAAAAAAAAATTCTGTGTCAGAAGAGTATCTGATTCTATACCAAAAAAACCAAACAACTCACTCTACTCCAAATCCTTGCTGATTCCACGGCTGCCCATAGACTCCATAGGGTGGCACTTGCCACCCATTGGCCATGTACTGCCCATACTGCTGTGGGTTCCCATACACTTGGCTCCACTGGCCCCATTGACTATAGTCGACCTAGAAGAAAAAGCAAATTATTGTTTTAGGGAATGAGTAAGAAACACCGTACTTGAAGAAAGAGTGGGAGACAAGGAAGAGAAAAACTAAGTAAGCACCCTTATGTGAATAGGACTCTGTTATTTATCATTGTCTAAGTTTATTGGGGTGGTGACACCTGTGAAAAGAAAGTATTAAGATTCAGTTAATACCGCAAAACAATCAATTTTGAAATAGCATTAACACAATCAACTGAAAGCAGCTATGTGCGTTATTTTACTATTATTTACAATTTCCAAAACTCTTATGCAGATATGTAAGATGGAAACGATAAACAGTGCTAAGAAAAATCGAATTACCTGTTGGAAGTTTTTAGTCATATCAGGAGATTCTTTACCCCAATAGCATTTAACCACATGTCCCTCAATTGTAGTACCATTCACGGAGACAATGGCATGGGCTGCACTTTCATGAGTTGAAAATCTAAGAGTAAAAAATAGGAAAGTTTGTCTTTTAAGAACTCGAGTAAATAATGAAGGACCTCATTAGCTGATACCTTTAAGTTGACATCTTCCTTAAACTACATTATATGAGTAAAGCTGCACATTGTAAAGCACTAAAATAGCTAACTGCTATCTAGAAAGGGGCAAATATCCCAAGTGAAAAGAATGAATCAAATGTAAGAATAGTCACATCACAGGTAGAATAATATTACCTGACAAATGAATAGCCCTTTTCTGGAAAAACTCGTATCTCCATAATTTGTCCAAATGGTGAGAATGTTTGTCTCATGAGCTGATCTATAAAATATATACAAAATTAAGGCTCATACTGATCATAGATTCATGTTAATACAGAAAAGGTGATTAGGAAACCAAGCACTGTACCTGTTAGCCCAGAAGCAATTCCTCCACAGTACACAGTACAATTTTTTGGACTTGACTGGTTTACTACATCTTCAAACCTTAACTGCTTAGTGTTAGCTAGATGCAGAACAATGTGAAAACACAGACTGTTATACAGAGTTTTAACACTATCTTTGGCTGAGAGCATAGCTCAGTGGTAGAGTACTTGCCTATGCACCGAGGTCCTGGATTTGATCCCCAGCACCACACACACACAAATGTTAGTTATTGTATACTGTTAAGATCTTATTCAATGGGAGAAAAAAAAAAACTTTTTCTCAAAGGTATGATTTAATATATATATTTTAAGACATGGATTGTGGCTAGCCTCAAACTCACTAAACAGTCAAGAATAAACTTGAATTTTCTGATCCTGTGGAGTGTTGGGATTACAGGTATGTGCCACAACACCCAGTTCATGCAGTATTTAAGATCAAACCCAGGGACCTCCGGCATGCTGCGCAAGCACTCTTGAGCGCCACCCCAGCTCTTAATACAGAGTTATTTATTTATCTGGGATTCAAAGCTTAAAAGCTCTGAAAATGAAATTTAGGGTAAGTTGAAACACTGATTTAAATAGTAATAAATCAATCCAATGATAGATGATTTGCACAGCTTACTTTCTTGTGTACTTTTAGGTGCGGGCGGTTTTCGCGTGGCCCAATTGGTTCTGATTTGTCGACCTCCCAACCACTGACCACCCATATGCACAATTGCGTTTTCTGCATCCTATGGGGGAAAAAGAAAGAACAATCAGAAACCACCAATAAATAAGATGAAATAAATGCTGTCACTGCTGACCCAATGAACCTCACCAGTTAATGAACTCATTAAATATCCTAAACAAAACTATTCTGAAAATATTAATTTCAATACAAAAGCTATTTTTATTTACAGATTTCAAAATGCTAGTATAACACTGAAATTCAATTGAAGGAAAATTTATATTTCAAATATGTAGGGAAAACTTTACAGCTCTGCTGACTACACCAAAACCACTTTATTTATTTAAATGAAAGAATATTGATGTGTCAGGGCCTCCAGCCACTGCAACTGAACTCCAGACACATGTGCCACCTTGCGCGACCATCTCATGTGGGATCTGGAGAGTCAAACGTGGGTCCTTGGGCTTCTCTGGTAAGTGCCTTAACAGCTACACCATCTCTCCAGCCCCCAAAACATTTTTAAGTTTCTCAAATACACACAGTTAAATAAAAATAGAAATCTTACAAAAGAAAATGTAAAAAAAAAAAAAGCTAGCTGGGTGTGGTGGTGCATGCCTTTAATCCCAGTACTCAGCAGACAGAGGTGGGGAGGACTGGCGTAAGTTCAAGGCCACCCTGAGCTACAGTGAAACTTTACCTCAAAAAACTAAAAAACAACAAACAAAAAAACAAAACTTGGGCTTAGCAGTTACAGCACAGCCTAAGGACCCAGGTTTGATTCCCCAGCACATGATGGTGCATGCATTAGGAGCTCATCTGCAGTGGCCAGAGGCCCTGGCATGCCCATTTTCTTTCTCTCAAATAATAAATAAATAAAAAACAATTTTTTTATGGTTAAGACTGAAAATAACTTTCCTTCTCCAAATTCTCAGATTAGTTGAGTTGTACTAATCTTAGGCTGTACTTCTAACACATATCACCTTTCATTGATGCACAAATGCAACCTTAATGTTCCTTCACAGTGCAGTTACTCTTTCTCCCTATCTTCAACTTTATGAAACAGAAAAAATTATTGTGTTTGTAGTTAAATGAAGCATATTCAAATTTCAGTTACTCTTTTTAACTAAACAACTACATCCAGAATTTAAAACTTAAGTGGAATTAATTGGAATAACATACCAGTTTATTATAAAAAGACACAAAACCATAGCCTTTGGATTTTCCAGTTGCCATGTCTTTAACTACCCGGGCATCCCTGTGAAAAGAAGCACAGCTAAATGAGGGAAGTAAGAGTCACCCTCAAAATAAAAACTAAAAGGAACCACACACACTGTATTGTGAGCATTTTTAAATAAAATTCCAGTTGGCCCTAATTAACTACAGCCATTCCTGAACTCTCCCTAACGCTTCTTTACCTGTTAGAAAAAAGCAGTAGGACAAAAACATGTAATAAACATGCAACCTCATCAGACAGCCTGTGCTTTCTAAGCTAAATACTCAAATTTGAAGATTAAGAGGAACAATAGTTTCCTTTTCTAATATTCTATTTGCTAGTGTCCTCTAAGATTTACTGACTCTATAAGTTACTGTAACAATGCTAACTACTTTACCATGCAATATCTAAATAGTTAAATGTCTTCTGCCTAGTGATACAAAATATATGAAATATTAAAAAATTGAAAAAGAGGAAAAAATAGGAATTAAAAAGGCATACATGGCCTGTTAACAGATTTCTTTATTTTTCTTGGTCAATTCTCTACCATCATTTTGGAGTTTGGGCAGCTGTAAATTTTGAAAAATTGACATTTTCAGAAATTTAAGAAAGGAGAATAAAAAACTAACAACAATGCTAAGCACACCAGTACGAAAACAACAAATTTACACAGAAATTTTAGTGAGTAAGTTAAAATGATTGGAAATATAGAACTCCACTGAATATAGAATGTTAAAATGTAAATACTAAATATGTATATATAAATAATGTATAATAAGAATAAATAGAAATGAGAAAAAAAATCTACAACTGAGTTCCAGTGTGCACAGTTCCTTGCAGTTAGCCTTCAAGATCCTGTCCATTCTTATGAGCAATTCTGCAAAATAACCAGAATGCTATTACTTTTAATTGTGACTTGGACTGTAGAAAACTGCAGCTCTCAGGTATAAATAAAGATCAAGAAATAGCAACCTGTATTACTTTTATACTAATTTTTAAAACAGTATTACTTACCACATTTAGATTTAAAAGCAAAGCAAATATCAAAATAGAAAATTAAGAATTAAATCTTTCTTTCAAATAAATTAAATCCATAGAACAACAAGTTACATAGAAAAGTTGTTGTTCTTAATTAAAGCATATTTCTGTAGTTACACTACAATGTTTAATAAAAATCTACAAGAAATATAAGTAAGCTGATTTTAATCACATATAAATTATGACAATTTATAGAATTGTAACCACTTGTAATTTTCCAATATATCTGATTAGCATCAAATTCTGACCATAAATTTTGTTTAAAAAAAACAACAACCCATATTTATCCCCTCACTAGCAAAATCAATTACCATTAACAAAAAAATCAAATCAATCTCACATTTAATGTTCAAACATGAAACATTTCATTACTATAATTGTACTAATTTTCACTTAATGCAAAAATATTAAGACACATTTATCATTATATTCAAACATGAACATTTCCAATTTCCCCACAATATACTCAAGACTTTACCTACTTTCCCAAACTTAATGAACTTCTCCAATAAAAGTTAAGTACACAGTACAAATCATAATTATTTTTATTAATCCATTATCCTTAACCATCAAGATTTAAACATATTTGACAAAAAGTTAGACTTTATAATTTTTATTACCCTAATATTTGCTTTAAGATAACAAACAGGATTACTTAATCTTTAAACATATCATACACAGGATTATAGGAAAACACAACCCCACACATTGAAATGACATCAACATTTGCAACAACATCTACTCAAAAAACAAACCAAACCAAAAAAAAAGAAAGAAAAGGAAAACAAAAAGCAAAATAAAAACACACTAACTAGAGAAAGAAAACCTGAATTCCAGTACAAGTTAATCATATGCACTTTTGCCCATCACTACTGAGTATAACACTGTTATGATACTTACGATATTTTACCAAAGGGGGCAAATGCTGATTTGATATCTTCTGTTGTAATTTCTGGACTCAAATCCCCAACAAACACATGGAAGTGATCTGAAACCAAAGCATTTGGTAATCAAATACTTCAGAAGTCAGGCACTAAATCTTTTTAGGGCACTAAGGAGGAAAACACCCTAGTTAAGCTGGTGGTGCTGCCAGGATAACTGCAGAGCTGCCACAGTAAAAGGCAGCAGGAGTACTTACTGGAAGTATCTTTTTTCTGGCTACTTGGTGTTGTTGCCCAGTTTACTTTGACCTCCTAAAAATAAAGATTATATTTAATACAATTATTAGGCGTGTCATTATGAGCAGCAACACTTACCACTTAATAAATGATTTATCAAGCGGGGTTATTTTTGAAAGAGCACCAGGCTGACAAAGCCCGACGTCCTCTCAAAAGCGTGCTGAGAGAGAACACATGCAAACACACTCACAAGGCGCCACCGTTCTACTCTTACCTTTCCCAAAATTTTTCTCCCATTCATAGCAGCTAATGCAGCAGCTGCATCTCTGTGTTCATAAAATTCCACAAAGCAATATGGGTCATTGCTTGTATGCTGCAAAACAGAAAATCCAACAGAAGAGTTGACCCTTCTGCTATCGGGTTGCTGAGAAGAAAATCCAGGAGAAAGCATTACTGACAGCTAGGAATGTACAAGGTGAGACCGCAAAGCTTATGAAAGCCTAACTTAAAGACTTACAGGTAAACCTGACTTTGTACTCCAGAACACTGTTGTACTCAAGTAGAACCCTAAAAGCAGTATTGAATCATGACCATGAATATTAAAATATATGGCTCTAACAAAGTATGCTAAGAATAAAAAAGCTATTAGGCCAAACAAAACCTCAAACTCAGATTTAGTAAGGATCACTCCTTAGCACTCCCATTCTCTTTCATCATCATCTTTATTATTATTATATATTTTCATTTAAAATTTTTTTATTGACGACTACCATAATTGTAGACAATAACCCATGGTAATTCCCTCCCTTCCCCACTTCCCCCTTTGAAACTCCACTCTCAATCAGTCTCTTTTATTTTGATGTCGTCATCTTTTCTATTATGATGGTAGGTGGTGTCAAGCACTGGGAGGTCATGGATATCCAGGCCATTTTGTGTCTGGAGAAGCACGGTGTAAGGAGTCCTACCTTTCCTTTGGCTCTTAAATTCTTTCCACCACCTCTTCCACAATGGACCCTGAGCCTTGGAAGATGTGATGGAGATACTTCAGTGCTGAACACTCCTCCGTCACTTCTTTTCAGTACCATGGTGACTTCTGTGTTATTATTATTATTTTTGTTGTTTATTTCTGCAGTAGTTTCATTCTAGTCCAGGCTGACCTAGAATTCACTATGTAGTCTCAAGCTGGCCTCCAATTTACAGCACTCCTCCTACCTCTTCCTCTCAGGTGCTGGGATTAAAGGCATGTGTCACCACACCCAACATTATTTTGAACTTTTTATTGGTAACCTTCATACACAGACAATATACTATAATCATAACCTCCTCCCACAACTTTCCCTTCTCTCCCTTTTCTCCCTCCCTCTCTCACCCTCTCTATGAGCTTTTTGAGGCAGGGTTTCACTCTAGTCCAGGTTGACCAGGAACTCACTCTGTAGCTCCAAGCTGGCCCTGGACACATACAGATCAATACCTTTGCCTCCCCAGGAATGTACCGCCACACCCTGGCTGAATCCCGTTAGTCTCTCTTCTGTTTTTCTGTCTTCTTTTCCTCCTATTATGCAGGTCTTATATAGGTAGCATCAGCCACTGTGAGGTCATGAACACCATGGCCACTTTGTGTCTGGAAGACAATGTTGTAAGCAGTCCTCCCCTCTGGATCAAAACAAGGGCTGCACTAAATGAGACATCTCTGTCAGACCCTCCAAGGAACCACTGTGGAAGAGGTAGCTGAAAGAATGTAAGAGCCAGAGGAAGGGAAAGAGTGCTTTCAATACCATTTTTCAGACACAAATGGCCATGGTACTCATGACCTCACAGTAGCTGACTCCACCTAAACATGACCTGCATAATAGGAGGGGGAAAATGACATCAAAATAGAAGAAGGACTAGATGGAAAGAAGGGATTCAATGAAGGGGGTATTTAGGAGGGGAAACATGAGGGCTATGGGAAGGGATTATGATGACCATGGTAGATGTATGGAGGCTGTCAATAAAAATTTAAGAAAAAAAGCTGGGTGTGGTGGCACACACCTTTAATCCCAGCACTCAGGGGAGGCAGAGGGAGGAGGATCACCATGAGTTCAAGGCCACTCTGAGAATACAGAATGAATTCCAAGTAAGCCTGTGCTAGTGAGACCCTTCCTCAAAAAGCAAGCAAACAAACAAAAAACACAAGAAAGAAAGAAAACTAGGACTGCTGTAACACGGTACTGCCAGCAAGACTGGATTACATGTATTCCATTTTGAAATGAAGAATGAGAATCAATATAGAAAGATGCAAGATTTAAGCTAGTTACTGAAATGAATTCCCCTCTCCCAAAACAATGTAGCAAGGCATGACTGTACACACCTATAGTTCCAGCACTTGGAAGCTGAGGCAGGATGAGTAGAAGACTGAGTTCAAGGCCAGCATGGGCTACACACACACAGTCTGCCTTCAAAAACCCTAATGCACTGGAGTTTCAATATACTTTGAATTTGTTCTTCTAGAGCCCAACAAATATAGTAATGATCTGGAAAATTGCTGAATCTTTGTCTAAATAGTCCAAGACAGGGCTGGTGGTGTCATTCAGTGGTAGAGCATTTGCCAAGCATGTATTTAATCCCAGATCCTCAAAACGAAATACATAAACACGTAAATCTAGGATAAAGCTACAATTAAACATAAATATCACTATGAAAAAAGCTCTAGTCGGGGCTGGAGAGATGGCTTAGCGGTTAAGCGCTTGCCTGTGAAGCCTAAGGACCCCGGTTCAAGGCTTGATTCCCCAGGACCCACGTTAGCCAGATGCACAAGGGGACGCACGCGTCTGGAGTTCGTTTGCAGAGGCTGGAGGCCCTGGTGTGCCCTTTCTCTCTCTCTCTCCCTCTCCCTCTTTCTCTGTCAAATAAAAATAAAAATTAAAAAAAAAAAAAAAAGCTCTAGTCCAGGCATGGTGGTGCATGCCTTTAGTCCCAGCACATGGGAGGTAGGAGAAGCACCATGAGTTCAAAGCTAGCCTGAGACTATAAACTGAAATAAACTGGAAAAAAAAAAAAAAGGTGGCTCAGTGGTTGCCAGTCAGGGTTAAACTCCTTGGCACCAAATGCAAAATGGGGCACAAACATCTGGCCTTTGTTTACTGTCAAATTTTTTAAAGCATTCTATTTACTTGAGAGAGGGGGAGAGGCAGATAAGAGAGAGAGAGAATGGGCACACCAGGGCCTCCAGCCACTGCAAATGAACTCCAGATGCATGTACCCCCTTGCGCATCTGGCTTTCTGTGACAATGGGGAATCAATCAAATCCAGATCATTGGGCTTTGCAGTTAAGTGCCTTCACCACTGAGCCATCTCTCAAGGCTCACAAACACATTTTTTAAAGCTTTATTAATTGGCAAATACATATTTATAAAGAACCTGCACTGGGGAAATGGCTCGATGGAGCACACGATGCACAAGCATTGAGGACCTGGGAGTCTCTCTCTACTTTAGCTTCTGAATAAACTTCGCTCTGCTTTATCTTGAAAACAAACAAATAAATAACAGGGGCTGGGGAGATGGCTCAATGGTTAAGGTCACCTGCTTGCAAGGCCTGATAGCCCAGGTTCAATACCCCAGACACTCACATCACCACATGCACCACAACCAGATGCACTGAGTGGCAGGAGGCCCTGGTGAGCCCCTCCCCTCTCCTTCCTTTCAAAGAGATGTAAATATAAATATATTTCTTAAAAAAATCATCAAACAGCCTATAATCCCAGGTTTGATGCCAGCCTAATCTGCATGAGTTTCATGCCAGACAGATGTATGTTAGCAAGGCCTTGTCTTAAAAAAGATCAAAAATAAAAATAGTAGAACAAAGGAACAGAGAAATTTTCATAGAACAAAATAAACCTAAGATGCTCAAGATTCTGCATCACAGCTCAGATGCTTCCCACTTATACCACCACCAGACAACACTCCAAAAATCAATTTGGTCCTTATCTTCATTAGTTTTATCACCAATTTTTGTTGGATGACATGTCAAGACAGAGAAATAGGAGATTTTACAACTATTTACAAGTTCAGATCTACAACTTTTTTTGTTTTGTTTTTCGAGGCAGAGTCTCACTCTAGCTCAGGCTGACCTGAAGTTCACTATGTCATTTAAGGGTGGCCGTGAACTCTTGGTGATCCTCCTACCTCTGCCTCCCGAGTGCTGGGATTAAAGACATGTGCCATCACGCCTGGCCAGATCTAGTACTTTTTTTTTTTTTTTTTTGGTTTTTCGAGGTAGGGTCACACTCTGATCCAGGCTGACCTGGAATTAACTCTGTCATCTCAGGGTGGCCTTGAACTCATGGCAATCCTCCTACCTCTGCCTCACGAGTGCTGGGATTAAAGGCGTGCGCCACCACGCCCGGCTCAGATCTAGAACTTTTAACACATAACTGTGAAGTCATTTCAAGTCCCTCTACCATATATTTAATAACACAGGTTTTAAAAACAAGTGTTTATCAAATGTCTCTCAAATCATCTTCTAGTTTCCTCTAAAACTATTCCTGCAGCCTCCAACCTTGAGACAGAAAGCGCATGGTGAACTCCCCACTGGCCTCTGTGTCATCCCTGAGCCCTTTTCTGTTCTTGACTTCCACAGAATTCAAAATAACCCATTACTGTACTCCTGCCGTCAAATGTTCTCTTCTCTGGGTCTTACCATACACTTGGCGTCCCTGCTTCCTCACTGGCGCGTCTTTTGAGAGGCCATTCTTCCTCCTTAATTCACACTCAGCGGGCACTGCAAATACTGAAGCTCCAGGCCTCACACATCAGTCCTCTACTCTGCCATTCCTCTCTAAGTGATCATTTCTAGTCTCAAGGCTTCAAATACTACTGTATACTTTAGAGCCAGTCTCTCCAGAATTCCCAACTAGTTTATTCAACTGCCCACATATACTGTCCGCCTGGATATCCAATGTACATGTTAAATTTAACATTACCAAAACAGAATTCATGATTCCCACCACACCCCCATCCATTTTGCACCTTCCTGTCATTTCCACTTTAGTAAGTAGCATTACCACCCACACAATTGCACTTACAAGAATCTTGAGTTCTTTCCTGACTTTTTATCCTTTCTCTTATGTCCCACAGCCAATCTAGTCCCAATTCTACCTCCAAAATATACTTCAACTTTACCCACCCTATTTCTTCACCACCACTGTGAAGCACAAGAAACTATCACCTTTCTACCTACTAGAGAAATGCCACTATCTTTCCTGCTCCTACAATGCTCCATAGAACACTCATTTTCCTAGCACTATATTCTTAAAAAAAAAAAAAAAAAAATCAAATTAGATCACCCCTTTGCCCTGCTTGCCCCTTCTGGTCTGCCAAGTTAAACTCTGCTGGTCTGTATTTCCCTGTGTGACTTGGGAGCTTGTCTGGAGGTTCTCGCCGCTACTCCTATAACCTTGACCGGAGACCAAAGTTCGTCCTCTTTGACCAAGCACACAGCTTCAGGAAGGACGCACTGGAGGTGGTGCGGGAGGAAGGGGTCAGCCGCCTAGCCAGCTGTATCAACCCTGGCAATCAATGGGTGACAAATGCTACAGCCAGATCACCCTCACATCCCCTTAATGTGACCTGGAATCCTATTAGTGAGCCACATTCCCACCTATTTATCACTCAAGCAAGCTCTAGGCGCCTGGGTCCCAAACACAACGAGCTCTTTACCAAGTTAAGGTACCTGTTTTTGTCTCCCTCAGCTACACTCCTTAACACAGATGTCCCACCTTGCTATTCCTATCTCAACCAACCCTCCACACATCATCACAGAACTGTTTTATTATCTTCATGGCTCTTGCTCCTGTTTGAAATCTCATTTGTCTGGTTCTCCATTATATTTTCAATACCTTTAGGACTGTCTAAGAATACTTTTCCTAACAAAAGGAGGAATGTGTATCAAAGTTAGGAATAAAAACAATGGAAAATAGATACTAGAACAGAATAAGACTTAATACTTAGAAAAGAAAGTTAAAAACCCAATACATTTTACAAGTTTTTAACAGTTTCTCATTTTAGGCCAAAATGACAACTCCTTAGCACAGCTTACACTCTTGCCACCCCATTTCAAGTATCAACCATGCTTCTACTGGATACAGTTTTCTGTTTTTCCTCTCTTTCACACACTCCCGTTCTATGTACCACAGTACATCAACACTGTTCTAACTACAATCCCTTCTTCCTGACACTCCTTTCTAGCCATGTTTATTATTTGTTTAGGTTTCAGCCTCTGCACTTCTGCAGGAAGCCTCCCATACCTAAGACCATACACTGGATACCCTCCCAAAGTGTTTCCACAACACTTTAATAAGCCACCTGTGCTCCCATCACTATGATTCTTTATTTTCCGTCCTCCTCCTGGCCTGTAAAAACTCATGGGGCTATGAACTGTCTTACTCATCCATCATTGTACCCCTAGCGCTTACCACAGTATCTGGTACACAGCAGATCAAAACAGATAATGGTGAATGAACATAATGACAGGAATATGACTGACACATGGCTCAGGGGACATAACTAGTCGTAACTGAAAAAAGGTAAAAAGTAATTTTTCTTTGAAACTAGGACAACAGCTTTGGATTTTATTTTGGTGCTGAGGATTGAACAAGCAAACATTCTACCACAGGGCTATATTCCAGCCTCTCAAATTTATTATTACAACACTTTAAACTTATGTACATAAAGTTGCTCAGATATTAGTACTTACTAAAGATGCATGTCACTCACTATATACTTACTAACCTAATGTTCTTTGATATATGCCAATCCCTAAACTTTAAATGTCTACAATCTGAGTTAACCTTGTGATTGGAGTATATCAAATGCCATCAAGCTTTTCATCTTTCTCGCATAAGCTGTTTACAGGCAGGATCACCTGAGAATAGCTAAGTCATAAGGTAACTGTGTAAGGAGAGTAACGGCATCAGAGCTTTGCTTTCTTACAGGAAATGACATTCTAAGACCAGTTTATCAGCCAAATCTCATCAACAGAATAATGAAGCCTAAAATAAACTTTTAAAATGATGTTAACCAACCCATCACCTGAAAATGTTAAACGTCATGCTAAAGGACAACATTCTTAACTGGGAAGATCTTACCTCTGTTATCATTTTACAGCTCTTACAGGGTCCGATCTGACTGAATAACTGAAGTATTAGTACTTCGGTCACATCTCTGGAGAGGTTACCTACATATCTGAACAAGAAGAGAAAAAAAAATCAGCAACATTTCTTTAGCTCCAGTTCTAATGTCTTATCATTTAATTCCTTATTTACTTCATTTTACCATTCTCTGTATTTATTAACTTTTCTCCCAAGAAAGTCTAGTCCTATGGAAGATTAACCCTTACTTAGGAAAGCAACTGTTTTTTAGTTACTAAAATACCATGTCAAAAGGCATTAATAAAGGAGCTGGAGAGATGGCTCAGTGGGCTGAGTGCTTACCTTGAAAGCATGAGGACCTGAGTTCAATCCTTAATACCCACATAAAATGCTGGGTATGGTGGCATGTACTACCCTGTAATCCCAGCCCTGAGGGGACAGACAGATCCCTGAGATCACTGCGTTCCTCCTATCTCTGCCTCCCAAGTGCACTACCATGTCCAGCCAGATTTTATTTTTGACTAAAGAAAACTTAATGATGGTGTATCTTCATTGATTTGTTTAAGGGAAGAAGAATTAAAATAAAATTACCTAGTGAAAAATATTTATCTGCATTAAGAAAATAGTCTCTTTTTGAAAGAAAATCAACACTTAGCCAGGTGTGGTGGCACACACCTTTAATCCCAGCACTCAGGACAGAGGTAGGAGGATCGCCATGAGTTCGAGACCACCCTGAGACTATATAGTGAATTCCAGGTCAGCCTGAGTTAGAGCCAGACCCTACCTTGAAAAAACAAAACAAGAAAGAAAAGAAAATCAATACTTGATGAACACCACTTAGGGCTATGTCTTATACTATGACTGAACTTATCTCAAAAAGTTGTCAGACTAAGTCTAGGATTCGACAACTAATACCTCAAATGTGCATTTGTTATGCACAATCTCATAAAATTTAACAGTTTCTTCTGGAAAGTAAAAGGACATTTATTTTTCTAACCACAATATATAACATCTGGAAACTGAATACTTAAGACCAAAACAATCCTTGCAACAAAGCTGCCACATGAAATACGTAACTGTTTTAAGACAGAAAACTAAAATTAAGTAAAACCTAAAAAGATCCAATTAAGAATTGAATCACTAGTGGCAGGGTGTGGTGGCACACGCCTCTGATCCCAGCCTTGGGAGACAGAGGTAGGAGGAATGCTGTGACTTCAAGGCCACCCTGAACTCCATAGTGAATCCTAGGTCAGCCTGGGCTAGAGACCCTACCTCAAAAAACAAAAAAACAAAACAAAAAAAACCACACACACAAAAAAGTGACCCACTACAGGCCATGCAGCAGCAGCAAAGGATTACAGAATTATGAGATAGCCAAAGACAACTGCACCTTTTTTACTCATAGTGGTTTTTTTTTTTGGGGGGGGGGGCCAGTATCCATGGAATCATTTCTATCAGAGACCTATATATAAGAAAATGAGAGCTGGAGAGGGCTTAGCAGTTAGGACACACTTGCCTGCAAAGCCAAAGGACCCAAGTTCAATTCCCCAGGACCTACATAAGGCAGATACAAAAGGTGGCAAATGTAACTGGAGTTTGTTTGCAGTGGCTGGAGGCCCTGGCACCTCCATTCTCTACCTGCCTCCCTCCTTCCCTCTCTAGTAAATCAAAATTTAAAAGAAAAAGAAAGAAAATGGATACATGATCATGATTTTCTTCTTTCAAAAAAATTTTATTTATTTAGAGAAAATATGAATGGGTGCACCAGAGCCTCTAGCTACTGCAAACAAATTCCAGATGCATGCGCCACCTTGTGAATCTAGCTTTACAAGTGTACTGGGGAATTGAGCTCAGGTTTTCAGGCTTTGCAATCAAGCACCTTAACCACTCTCTCCAGCCCCTCCATGTGATATTATAAACAGTATGTCTAACCTAAAGGGCCAGTTTGCATATTTTATTCAAAGAGTATCTTAATTTGCCAAGATATAAAGGACACAATTCATTATACAGTTTCACTTAAATATACCCTAGTTTCAACCTGGATGTGGTGGTGCTTTAATCCCAGACTCTAGAGGCAGAGGTAGGAAGAGTGCTATGAGTTCAAAGGCAGCCTAAGACTATACAGTGAATTCCAGGTCAGCTTGGGCTAGAGTGAGACCCTACCTCCAAAAAACAAAAGTACCCCAATTTCAGACTGTCTTTTCTACTCAGTGTTCTGTAACTCACCATATCCACATATGCCCTCACTCACCATAAAACTTAATCAAATTTTATAGGTTTTAAAATACTGTGCTTAGCCGGGCATGGTGGTGTATGCCTTTAATCCTAGCACTTGGGAGGAAGAGGTAGGAGGGTCCCTTTGAGTTCCAGAGGGCACAGAGTGAGACCATACCTCAGGGAAAAAATACTGTGCTATACTGCTTAAGTACTTTTACATTATCATAAAACAACCTATCCCAAAATAATTACTCACAAAGACACTGAAGACAACGTACAACACTGAACACATGTCCAAGGATCACCCTGTCAAGCAGTTCCACAGTTCACTGAGGCTGCAGTTAGTAAGCGCAAAGTTTCTAAATATGCCGTTTCTACCGAAGAGCATATACAAAGTGACTGAGGTCAAGTAAAAAGAGAAATCACTTACAAAATGCCAAAATGATTTTCATAACTCAATTAAAAGAATAAAAAGGCAGACCTTACAGTCTTACTTTTTTCATCTAAAAACAGGAACTGCAGATACTAAAGCATCACAAACTGAAAATAATACCTTCATCTCCAAAACCAAGGTTCAAATCCATCTAGAGACTAGAAACTTGACCATTTCACAGCAGACAGAAGTTCATATAGCCAAACTACTTCCTATGTCCAACTGGCAGGAATTAAGAACATCATGCCTTGTGGAAACTAGTAACAGTTTTTCTGTACTGAATATGCTACCTCTGAAAATGGTGGCCCTACTGGGATTGAAATTACAGCACTTTTACATAAAATACTGTGACTATATTTCCATTAAAATATCACCTTTTACAATTATATATTTATTTGCCGGGCGTGGCGGCGCACACCTTTAATCCCACACTCAGTAGGTAGAGGTAGGAGGATCATCACCAGTTAGAGGCCACCCTGAGGCTATATAGTGAATTCCAGATCTGCCTGAGCTACAGTGAGACCCTACTTCGGAAAAAAAAAATAAAATAAAATATATATATATATTTGAGGAGAGAGGGGGAGAGAGAATTGGAGAATTGGGCATGCCAAGGCCTCTAGCCACTCTAAATGAACTACTGATGCATGTGCCACCTTGTGCATCTGGCTTACTTAGGTACAGGGGAATCGAACCTTAACTTATCCTTGGGCTTCACAGGCAAGCTCCTTAACCACTAAGCATCTCTCCAGCCTCCAAAATACCACTTTTGCTTTTTTTCTTGACAAGCTCCTGTGCAAGGGGAGAATTTGCAACAATAACTGTCAACAGACCTCTAAAGCATTCCCAGGATTTCATTTAGGAAGGAGGTAGGGAGGAAGAAAAGGTGCAGGCAGCTCAAATAAGTTGATCAACTATGAGGAATACACAGATATACACACATTAGAGAAAAAAGAAATATGACTACACTGAATAAGAAGCATGACTATAACCACAATACAACTAAATTCACGGGATGGCTAGCTAGTCTTCTAATTTATTACAATACTGTCAGTTATTTTCATTTACTTGGTTCAAGGATGTTTAGAATATATTCAAATCATCTGCTTACTATCTTTTTACTGAACATCAGGAAAAATGCATAGTTTTAAGACAGTACTGCACAGCATAGTTATCCTAGACCCACAATCCCTAAGGTTTTGGTACATCAGATAGATGAATAAAAAAACCATACACACATGGAACACTCTTACAATTAGTGTCACACTGTAAATTCAAGTAGCATGGATCAAATCAGCACAGTGATTTGATAAAACACAAATGTATGCCCTACAAGGTACCAGCGTACCCCATCACATGAATTCCTGTGTTTCTTTTTAAGATCACAAGTTACCACCAAATAAATGTCAAATGAGAATAGAAAACAGACCTTTAAAGCAACCATATGACAAACGGGACTTTAGACTCAACATCAAGGCAATTCTATACCACTTCAAATACCATCAAATCAATTAGTAATCCTGTAGGTAATGAACATTTTAAAAAACCTACCTAAGCTATAAATGTCATATGGTTTTCTGCAGAAAGGAGTATTATGTCTTAGCTTGTATGTGTCTGCAGGGAAACAAACCTCACTACTAACACACAGGCATTTTCAAGTAAACAGGTTAAGATCAACTTTATTAGGAGTCCACTTCAAAAACATAGTAGACATTGGAAAACCTATTCAAGAGCACAATGAAAAAGACAGAATCTCCAAAAAACAAAATAAAACTATCAAAATTTTACAGTTGAGTATACACTGTATAGATGAATCAACAAACTGCACCAAGTTATGACATCTGCCTGTAGTTTACACCAATCAGTACTTAAAAAAAAAAAAAAAGGACTTGGGCTGGAGGGATGACTTACCCGGTTCAATTCCCCAGGACCCACGTAAACCAGATGCAAAAAGGGGCGCATGGGTCTGGAGTTCGTTAGCAGTGGCTGGAGGCCTTGGTGCACCCATTCTCTCTCTCAAATAAATAAAGTATTTTTTTAAAAAAAGGACTTTGTACTAACTTTATGAAAGAAGTAAGATACGTGTAAAACAGTTGTGTACCTTTGTTCCAGGCAGTTTAAGCAGAAGAGACAGATCTAGGAAGATTTAACAATCCTTGTATTTAAAACACAGGCACACAGTAAACATGGGCTGACACACAGGAACCATAAAGCTGAGATGTTCATTTATTCATGTATACATCTTTTTTGTTTTGTTTTTCGAGGTAGGTCTCTCTCTAGACCAGGCTGACCTGGAATTCACTATACAGTCTCAGGAGGGCCTCGAACTCATGACGATACACCTACCTCTGCCTGGGATTAAAGGTGTGCGCCACCACCCCCGGCTTTATACAACATATTTTTAAGCAACTAAACACAGACAACTGTGTTTCAGAGAAAGGACAAGAGACTGGAGACACCGGTCTACTGGAGATCTGAGAGTGGACTCAGAAATAGTTGTAAGAATAAAAGAATTTGAAAAAAGCATACTATGTAGCAGGACAAAGCCAGGGATTCCTCTTCTAAGGAACAACCAGACACAGTTAATGACTTGTGCCACAAGAATTTACTAATTATTCAGGAATTTGTAATGCCACTTCAGGTATTTTATTTTTATTGTTTATATGAGACAGAAAGGGGGGGAGACAAAGAGGGAGAAGGAGGGATGAAGGGGGAAGAGAGAGAGAGCTAGAGAGAGAGCGC
This sequence comes from Jaculus jaculus, assembly GCF_020740685.1. Classification (NCBI taxonomy): domain Eukaryota; kingdom Metazoa; phylum Chordata; class Mammalia; order Rodentia; family Dipodidae; genus Jaculus; species Jaculus jaculus. The sequence goes on along the minus strand of NC_059102.1, from coordinate 14,298,131 downwards.
GAGCGCGCACCTTGGTCTTCAGTCACTGCAAATGAACTCCAGATGCAAGCGCCACTTTGTGCATCTGCCTAATGTGGGTCCTAGGGAGTTGAACCTGCGTCCTTTGGCTGTGTAGGCAAGGCTATCCCTCCAGCCCCATTCGGATATTTTAGATAAAATGTAATTTATCGTTCTTAAATGCTTGCTTGCTAGCCCTTAAATCTACCTTTCCCACATGTTTCCGTCAAAGCTCACACTGCTAACTAAATACCCTCGACATCAACAGAAGATGAACAAACTTCAAGTTTGTCTCAATTATCTCTTTTGTGAAGACAGAAACGGAAAACAGCACAAACCATAAAGAATTAAAGTAAGCTTTCTCTCAGACAGCTGATGTATTCTCAAATTGCCAAAATAGGATACAAATACTTTAGTGAGATGTTGAGAGAAATAGGAATAAAAAGCATAAACAAAGCTGAAAAAAAAGTATATCAACATTTATTTTTTTAATTGAACATACTTTGGTAGGGAGGAAGTTTTGAGAAGGTAGTTGGGCACCGTACGTGCTCATCCACCTTCATTCAGTCCCCAAAAAGCACTTCCCCCATCAGCCAAGTGAACTCTGATCATCCTACCAATACCAGGCAGACTGGCAGGAGGAACAAGCGGTAATCTGGCTCCCGTACTCCAGGCAAGAGTAGTGAAGCCTCCAGAGGCTGGGAAAACCGAAGGATTTTAGAAACCACTCCGACTTAGAAAAGATGCAAAAATAAAAAATAAAAAGGCGTGCTACACTATTTGGGACGGTATACAAACGCTGAGTCATCACCGTGCACCAGGATAGGAAGGAGATTCCTCCAATTAAGCGGTTGGAAAGGAAACACATTCATTAGATTGGGCTTCGGATGAAATACACGGGCAAGATCGCGGGAAAAGCACCCCAAAAAGACACGCAACGAATAGCGAGTGAAAAAAAAAAATGCCACTGCATCTAACTCGAAGCACAAAAAAAAAAAAAAAGAAAGAAAAAAGAAAAAGAAAAAAAAAAAAAACCACGGATTTAGAGAAAGGAACATCCAACCGAGCCGAACGGACTTTCAGCACCGGTCTGCCAGTTTGGCGTGGAGGGGAATCAGTCAACTCCGCGATCGCACTGGGGGAAAGAGATGCTCCCGCGACCCACAAGCATCCCTGGTGCACTTCAAAAAGTAGCGGGCCGCCGGGCGGGTGCTTCTGACAGCGCGGGGCACGTGGGGCAGAGAAAGAGACCAGGGGTGGCCGGGGAGCCGCCGAGTGCCCGGATGCCCCCGAGGGCTGCGCTCGTGGGGGGGACGCCGCGGGGAGCGGTCCAGGCCGGGCACGCCGCGGGCCCGGCGGCCGTCCGCCTCCTCCAGCCCCCCGCCGGCGGCGACCCCGGTGCTCCGTGGGCCTGACAGCCGCAAGCAGCCGAGCACGAGCCGGGCCCGGGGCGTCGGGGCGGGGAGCCGGGCGGGTGGCGCAGGACCCCCCTCCCCCAGCAAGTGGCTGCGTTTGGGGACGCGGCAGGGAGGGCTTCCTCCCAGGGGACAAAAAGGGGGGGTGAGGACCGACGAGGAAGGCGCCCGGCGTCCCCCGAGAGCCCGCAGAGCCGCGGCCTCGGCTCCGCGCAGCGCCCGGGCCGCTCCGCGCCGCCTACCCGCCGCGCCCCGCGCCCGCGCCCACCCGGGCTCCCTCCCGGCTACTCACAGAGTGCGGGGTTGTCCGTCGTCTTCCATCATGGTGGGTGCGACGGAGCGATCCCGGGACAAGGGGGAGGGCAGGGCTGGGGAGGGGAGGGGGCGGGGAGGAGGGGGAGGGGAGCCCCGGGCACCGGCTGGGGGACAGAGGAGAAGCTACCGAAGCCTGCTCTCGGGCTCTCTGCCCCCAGCCCCGCTCCGGACACTGCGCTCCAACCAGGAGGAGCAGGAGGAGGAGGAGGATGAACAAAATGGCCGCCGCCACCAGCCAGGCAGGAAACGCGGCAGGGCGCAGGCGCGGCCCGCCAGGTCACCGCTTCGGGCCACTCGCCACGGCTTGCCCGGCGGGACGGGAGGGGGGTGTGGGGGGGGAGAAACAAAACGAAACAAAACAAAAAACAAATCAAGAAGGGACAGAAAGCCAAGACCGCGGGGAAAGACTCTGTAGCCGCTCGCGAACAAGTTACTTTGTCGCGGCGGACCGGCTGGGCGGCAGGAACCCAGCGTGTTTCAAAAGAGACCAGGGAGCGAGAACTGCCGGGAAGTCAAGTCTCTGGGAATTGTGGTCCCCGGGAAAGAGCGAGGGAAGCGCTTCTCCAGAGGCCTTCTGGGAACTGTAGTCCAAAGAAGGTCCCGAGCCCGTCGGGACGCGGAGGAGGGACTTCTGGGTAGTGTAGTTTGTACGGGAAGACGTGGGGCGTCCAGGAAGTCGGAGTACGACCACAGGGAGGGAGGAATAAAAGCGGCTTTAAGAGGCGGGCGGTCGACCTGGGAAAGGCATGCTCGGGAAAAGTAAACTACAAGTCCCAGGGTGCCTCGCGCCGGGGGCTGTCCCAGGACCGTTCCTGACATCCTAAGGCTCTGGTGCTGGCGCAGCGTGAGTTTCTGCTCCGCCTCCGTCTAGCCAGAGAGCGGTTTCTTCAAGTGCGGCTGTGGTGGTGTGCCGGCTCCGCGTGGTGTCCCGGCTAGGTGCCTGGCCTCTCTGCCTCTCCTCCGTGCATTAGAACGGCTGCCCGGCGGTCGGGAACCGCCGCCGCACGCGACCGACGGCCCGAGAGGGACAGCCCTGAAGGGGCCGGGCGGACTTCGGCCGGCCTCCTCTGGGGCCAGCGGGGCCCTTTGTGTTTTCCCACAAACAGATGCCGTGGCGGGCGTGCTGGCTTAATCCCAGCCTTTGGGAGGCCGAGGTGGGAGGATCGCTGTGAGTTCGAGGCCGCCCTGAGACTACATAGTGAATTCCAGGTCAGCCTGAGCTAGAGCAAGACCCTACCTTGAAAAAATAAATAAAAAAAAATTTCTTGAGCACAGACATGCACAGACTTACACATCAATTCATGTGTGAAAGTCATGAATGAAGATGTAAAAGCCGTATTTAAACTAACCCTACCTATACACCCCACCACCGATTCCTGGTGTGCACTTTCTTTTTACAGCACCCTTCATGAGAAACTTCCTGAATTTATACCTGTTCTGCAGATTAGTAAAAGGGGTTGTGAAGAAAATTCTGAGCTGACTGTTCCCAGTTAACCGTGCCTTGAGAGTAGGCATGTACTGCAGACCTTCTCTGGGCAAATGGCTGAGCTAAGTAACACCAAACAAACCTTGTAGGTGCAGTCAGCCATGAGACAAGGTATGGTGGTTTGTGGGGAGGAGACTTCAGCCTAGAAGACTTCATAGAAGCTATGGCAAGAGTAAAATCCCATTAGAATCAATGGAAGAGCCAGATTTGGTGACAAATACCTGTAATGTCTGCACTGGGGAGGCTAAGGCCCTGGGATCATGAATTCAAGAACAGCCTGGGGCTGGGAGATAGCTCAGTGATTAAGGCACTTGCCTGCAAAGCTGAAGGACCCAGATTCAATTCCCCAGTACCCACATAAGCCAGATGTACAAGGTGGTGCATGTGTCTGGAGTTTGATTGCAGTGGCTGGAGGCCCTGGCATGTCAATTGTCATTCTCTCCCTCTCCCTCCCTCTCCCCCTCTTCCTCCCCCCCCCCCGTCTCATAAATAAATAAATATCCTTAAAAAGTATATTCTTAGGCTAAAGAGATGGTTTAGTGGTTAAGGCACTTGCGAAGCCTAAGGACCCATGTTTGATCTCTCTCCAGATCCCACATAAGTTAGACACACAAAGGTGACACAAGCACCATCTCGCACATGCACACTAGGTGGCCCAAGCACAAATTTTCTCCCTCTTTCTCTCTCTAAAAATATATATATCAGGGTTGGAGAGATGGCTTAGCAGTAAAGGCACTTCCCTGCAAAGCCAAAGGACCTTGGTTTGATTCTCTAGGACCCACGTAAGCCAGATGCACATGGTAGCTCATGCATCTGGAGTTCATTTGCAGTGGCTGGAAGCCCTGGCTGCCCATTCTCTCCCTCTCCCTCCCTCCCTCTTTCTCTCTCTCTCTCTGCCTCTCAAATAAATAAAAACCAAATATAAATATATATATATATATATCAGCCCGGCATGGTGGTGCACACCTTTAATCCCAGCATTTGGGAGGCAGAGGTAGGAGGATCGCTGTGAGTTCAAGGCCACCCTGAGACTCCATAGTGAATTCTAGGTCAGCCTGAGCTAGAGTGAGACACTGCCTTGAAAACTCAAAAATAAATAAATAAATGAAATATATATCAAACAACAGGACTAGAGGAGAGACTCAGTCAAGTGCTTCCTTTTCAAGCATGAGGACCCAAGTTGGATCCCTGTGGGAATGACACCAGGTCACTTGGCCTCCACATGCAAACGTGCATGTTCATGTGTACACACAGACACACCTGCACACAAGCACCAAAAAAACCTTTCTTAAGCGAAACAACACAAGGATTAGTGATAGTAACAAAGGGGTTTAGAGACTAGAACTCATGCTTTCACATTTTGTGAGGAGAGGTGTTAGTGAGACATGTGGCTAGGTTTTGAGCTACTGAAGCTAGAGAGATAGGCATGGGGACTGCAGACGCATGCCCAGCCCATGGGGACCAGGATAGCTATGAATGTGGCCCAACACAAAATCATAAGCCTGCTTAAAACAATATCAGGTTTGTTTTGCAATTTTTTGTTTTGAATCTCGATTGCTTGGTTCTCAGTTGTGAACTTTGTAGATGACAATGTTATATTCACAGTGTCACCCAAAGTTCAATGTATGCATGGCCTTGCTATTTGTACACATGGATAGCTTCAGTTTTACTACGGTTTGTGGCTTCCAGTGTGTTATCTTCAAACAATGCTTACTACTGTTATTTATTTATTTATTTATTTATTTATTTATTTATTTTTAGTTTTTCAAGGTAGGGTCTTGCTGTAGTCCAGGCTGACCTACAGTTCACTATGTAGTCTCAGGGTGGCCTTGAACTCACAGCGATCCTCCTACCCCTGCCTAAAGGCATGTGCTACCATGCCTGGCTCTGCTCTGGATGTTAATTTTTCTTTTCAAATTATTTTTATTAACTTCCATGATTATAAAAAATTATCCCATGGTAATGCCCTCCCTCCCCTCACTTTCCCCTTTTAAACTCCATTCTCTGGATGTTACTTTTGATAGTGGTGATTGTCAAGTAACACAGCAACAGTGTTTTAACCTCCCATCGTGGGCAATAGACACATAATTGGGAAGACTGGTAAGTAGTCTTACTTGGTTATTAAGGACACTTCCACCCCTGCACCATGGTTGGTTCATTCCCCACCATGTTTTTCAGTGCAATTCGTGCTGCTTTGGTAACAGATGTGGGAAGGCCCAAATCTTGATTTCTGTTTTCCTGTCAATTTTCATAATAAACATAAGTGTAGTCCCTTATGTATATATTTTTTTCTTGGTTTTTCTATGTAGGATCTGGCTCTAGCCCAGGCTAACTGGAATTCACTGTGGAGTCTTAGGGTGACTTCAAATTCATGGGTGTCCCCCTACCTCTACCTCCCAAGAGCTGGGATCAAAAATGTGTGCCACCATGCCCAGCTTTTTATTTTTTTTTTAATATCTTACTTTTTATTTGAGAGGGAGAGAGAATGGGCATTCCAGGGCCTTCAGCCACACAAATGAACTCAAGACACATGTGCTACCTTGGGCATCTGGCTTACATGGGTCCTAGGAAACTGAACCTGGCAAGCAAGCACCTTAACTGCTAAGCCATCTCTCCAGTCCTCTGTGTATCTTCTTTGACATGCCCCCTCTCTTGTTTAATAGTATATTGATGATACCTTGTTTTTTTTTTTAACAACTCATGTGTTTATTTTATTTTATTTGCTTATCTATTTTTTGGGGGGGTTTCAAGGTAGGGTCTCACTCTAGCCCAGGATGACCTGGAATTCACTAAGTAGTCTCAGGGTGGCCTCGAACTCTCAGTGATTCTCCTACCTCAGCCTCCTGAGTGCTGGGATTAAAGGCATGCACCACCATGCCCAGCTTTTTTTTCTCTCAATTTTTATTAACATTTTCCATGATTATAAAAAATATCCCATGGTAATACCCTCCCCCCCCCCCACTTTTCCCCTTGAAATTCCATTCTCCATCATATCCCCTCCCCATTTCAATCAGTCTCTCTTTTATTTTGATGTCATGATCTTTTCCTCCTCTTATGATGGTCTTATGTAGGTAGTGTCAGGCACTATGAGGTCATGGATATCCAGGCCATTTTATGTCTGGAGGGAGCATGTTGCAAGGAATCCTATCCTTCCTTTGGCTCTTACATTCTTTCCGCCACCTCTTCTGCATTGGACCCTGAGCCTTGGAAGGTGTGATCAAGATGTTACTCAGTACTCCAGTCACTTCTTTCCAGCACTACACCTTCTGAGTCATCCCAAGGTCACTGCCATCTGTAAAGAGAAGATTCTCTACCCAAAGTGAGAGTAGCGTTAATATAAGGGTATAAATATTAAGAGAAGTGCTTACTGGGCAGTTTGATAAGCATAGTATATACATTTTACCAGACATCAGCAGATGTTACACCCTGTGGTGGTTTGATTCAGGTGTCCCCCATAAACTTCAGTGTTCCGAATGCTAGCTCCCCAGCTGATGGATATTTGGGAATTAATTATTTGGGGGCGGGCTTATGGGCTTTATAGCCAGTTTCCCCTTGCCAGTGTTTGGTACACCCTCCTGTTGCTGTGGTCCACCTTATGTTGGCCAGGGGGTGATGTCCACCCTCTGCTCATGCTATCGTTTTCCCCTGCCATCGTGGAGCTTCCCCTCAAGCCTGTAAGCCAAAATAAATCTCTGTTTCCCAGAAGCTGCTCTTGGTTAGGTGATTTCTAACAGCAATGCGAACCGGACTGCAACAGTAAAGTGGTACCAAGGAGTGGGATTGCTGCTAGACACCTGACTATGTGGCTTCAGCCTTTTGTAGCTGATTTTCAAGAGGAAAGTGGAAGGAGTTGAAACCTTGGCCTAAGAGATGCCTTGCAGTGCTGTAAGTACAGCTTAATGGACTATTCTGGTCTGAGCTCTAAGACCTGAATGCAGTAAGAACTATGGACTGTGAGGTTTGGCTTATGAGGGTGAGAAAGAGCTTTGCCTGGACTGAGCTAGCAGTTTGTGTGAGAAACTTGCTCTTGTGCACATGTCCTGAGAAGTTGTGCAGGGTTGCTTAGCGTAGAAATGAACTGGTGTGTGCAGGGGGATATGGCACAGAAAGGAAAATCTTTGGGTGAACTGTTGCCCATTCAGCTGCAACTGAGAGATTACAACCTTTGAGACTGGGCTAGCTGACCTGCTCTGGGGCAACAAGAAGAATGTAGACTCTTTTGAAGGGAACTGAGTGCTCAAGGAGTCCTGTTCTTCAAAGTCTGCTTTAATCCCCCTGGATTAACAAATTGGCACCTACCTGGTATCATGGAGTATAAGAAATGCTGGAAAGAGGGTCATTGAGTTTGCAACACGGTCTTGTGTTTTGGAAATGGCCATGGGCAGTGTGAAGTGGGTTTGCTGGTTGCCTGCATAGAGACACCATGGGGCCATGAGGACGAACCGTGGCTTGCAGTGGAGACCCAGTGGAGATGCCGGGACCATGAGATGGCTGTCGAGGAGCTGCCGGCCCCGATGAAGTTTCCCAGGACTGTGAGTAGCCTAGCTGGAGGGGTGGAATTGGAATGCCAGAGACTTGTTGCTGGTTAGAATTATCGGACTTGAAGATTTGTCACTGGCTAGGGTTGCTGGACTTGAAGCTACAGAGTTTGATGTTTGCCCTGATTGTTTTAAATCTTGTATTGGTTGAATGTTTCTTTGCTATGCCCAATGCCATCTATTGCAGTGTGAATATTTATTCTGTGCCATTCTGGGTTTTTTGAGGTTATTTTTTGGTATTATGGCTCAGTTAAAATATCTTGGACTATGGGGATGTATGAACATCATTGGAATTGATTAAAAACTATGGGGACTTTTAAAGTCAGACTGAATGCATTGTATTTTACATCATGTATGGATATCAGTTTATGGGGGCCAGGGGCGGAATGTGGTGGTTTGATTCAGGTGTCCCCCATAAACTTAAGTGTTCCAAATGCTAGCTCCCCAGCTGATGGATATTTGGGAATTAATGCCTCCTGGAGGGAGTGTATTGTTGGGGGCGGGCTTATGGGCTTTATAGCCAGTTTCCCCTTGCCAGTGTTTGGCACACCCTCCTGTTGCTGTGGTCCACCTTATGTTGGCCAGGGGGTGATGTCCACCCTCTGCTCATGCCATCGTTTTCCCCTGCCATTGTGGAGCTTCCCCTCGAGCCTGTAAGCCAAAATAAATCTTTTTCCCAGAAGCTGCTCTTGATTGGGTGATTTCTAACAGCAATGCGAACCGGACTGCAACACACTCCTAGGGCTCATGACTACCCCTGTTTTAAGTTTTCAGTATCAGGGATGTATTCCTCCCCCACCCCCCGCGCCCAATGGAGCGGGCCTCCAGTCCTTTTTTTTTTTTTTTTTTTTTTTGACGTAGGGTCTCACTCTAGCTTAGTTGACCTGGATTTCACTAAGTCGTCTCAGAGTGGCCTCAAACTCACAGCATTCCTCCTACCTTTGCCTCCCAAAAGCTGGGATTAAGGGCGTGCGCCACCACTCCTGGTTCATGTGCATATTTTTTATATTTTATTCATTTAACTGTGAGGAAAGAGAGAATGGACGCACCAGGATGTATTGCTACTGCAAAAGCAACCCAAAACTCCAGATGCCTGTACCATTTTGTGCATGTGGCTTTACATCAGCATGGAGGAATCAAACCATGGCCACAGGCTTTGGAAGCTTTTAAGTGCTGAGCAATCTTGCCAGTTCCTGTTTTTATTTTTAATATTTATTTGTAAGCAGAGAAGTAGAGAGAAGAAAAACAGACAGACTTAATGGGCACGCCAAGGCCTCTAGTTGCTGCAAATGAACTCTGTATGCATGTGCCACTTTGTGCACCTGGCTTTTTTGTGGGTACTGGGGAATTGAACCTGGTGTCATTAGGCTTTGCAGGCAAGCACCTTAACTGATGAGCCTTCTCTCCAGCCCCTGTTTTTATTTTTTTATTTTTTATCACCTTTCTCACAGATATTTAAATTTGCTTTTCAATTTTTTCATTATTAGGAATTTTTTCCTTGCTGTTTTTCCTTTTTTTCTAATTGCTTTTCTCTTCCCCTATGTTACTTGAGAAAGAGAATGGGCATGCCAGGGTCTCTAGCCACTGCAAATGAACTCCAGATGCATGTGCCACTTTGCACATATGACTTTAGATGGGTAGTGGGGAATAAACCAGGAGTGGCAGGCTTTGCAAGCAAGCACCTTTAACTGCTGACCCATTTCCCCAGCCCCATTTAACCAGTTTTTAAAATTTTCTTTATTATTATTTTTTATTAACAACTTCCATGATTGTGAACAATATCCCATGATAATGCCCTCCCATCCACTTTCCTCTTTGAAACTCCACTCTCCATCATATCCCCTCCCCCTCTTAATCAGTCTCTCTTCTATTTTGATGTCATGATCTTTTCCTCCTATTATGATGGTCTTGTGTAGGTAGTGTCATGCACTATGAGGTCATGCATATCCAGGCCATCTTGTGTCTGGAGGAGAATGTTGTAAGGAGTCCTTTGGCTCTTACATTCTTTCTGCCACCTCTTCCGCATTAGACCCTGAGCCTTGGAAGGTGTGATCGAGATATTGCTGAGCACTCCTGTCACTTCTTCCCAGCACCATGGTGTCTTCTGAGTCATCCCAAGGTCACTGCCCTCTGAAAAGAGAAGGTTCTCCACCAAAAGTGAGAGTAGCGTTAATATATGGGTGTGAACATTAAGAGAAGTGCTTACGGGGCAGTTTGATAAGCATAGTATATACATTTATACAGACAGCCACAGATGTTATACCCCTAGGGCTCATGACTACCTCTGTTTTAGGTTTTCAGTATCAGGATGTATTCCCTCCCATGTAGCGGATCTCCAGTCCAATTAGAGGGCAGTTCATTTCTACCATGATAGACCTGCCGCTATTGTACCTGTTGGCTCATTTGGTCTGGCTGGCCAAATATAGGGCTTGCAGTGTCCACTGTTGAGTATCTTCACTGATGGTTTTTCTCCTATTGAGCTGCATGCAGCATGGCTTCTTCCAGCTTTCTGGTCTACATGGAGGAGGTTATCAGCTCAGTTCCAGCAGGATTTCTCAGTGGCCTTGCAGCCCAAGTATGAGTCTTCAGCAATAGGGTCTTGCCATCAATTCCTATGCAAAGCCAAGGGCCTCGGCAATGACCTGTAATGTTTTGGGGGCATCAGGGACCTCCCTGGCCAACTCACTGTTAACCAGTTTTTAATGAACATTATATATAAGATTACTGTTGTACCTCCTCAGTTGTTTCTTCCTCTACATTTGCCCATTTTCCTTATTACTTGGTGGTATTTAGCTTCCTGCCCTAGGTGTTTTGTGGGGAGGGGTTGTCCAGTTTTAACCTGGCAATAATCAGTACCAACATGGGCAGTTGTGCCTTTAATCTTTCCCCACTATACTGGCTCAGTCGTCCTGTAAACCTGGACTGCTTCGCCTATCTGCTGACCTTCATAGTGTTTGTGCACAACCGGAACTTCAACTTCAACATCGTTTTGGATGGGAAGGGCATAGAGTGAACATTGTAACAACTTCTAACAGTTCTTTTTTTTTTTTTGGTTTTCGAGGTCGGGTCTCAATCTAGCTCAGGCTGACCTGGAATTCACTATGTAGTCTCAGGCTGGTCTCGAACTCACGGTGATCCTCCTACCTCTGCCTCCCATGTGCTTAAAAGCATGCACCACCACACCTCGCTGTTTGTTTTCTAGCCAGGGCTGATCTGGAACTCATTCTGTAGTCCCAGGCTGGTCTTAAACTCACAATAATCCTCCTACCTCTATCTTCTGAGTGCTGGGGCTAAAGGCATGTGTGACCACATCAGGCTGAACATTATAGTTCTTTCTCAGCTCTATGGAGAGAGGGATAGACACAGTCTCCCTCCAATTGTGGGGAGGTGCAGCGAAATGCCTTTAAAAGGTTCTTGTTTCTGTCTGAAGTTACGAAGTGATGGAAATACATTTTGGTGGCTGCCACAGACTCGATACAGTGTCTTCCCTGATGCTGTTGCTGCTGCAGAGGTTTGTTTCCTCTTCATGGGGTGTTGCTAAGGATGGAGCCTTGCTCAGTAAAGATATAGCAAGATGAAGACTCCACATGCTTGGGTTGCAGCTCTCTGAGAAATAAAGCTGGAGCTTAGCTGGAAGCCTCCTTCCTGTTGTCAGGATGCTACAAAGAGCTATGCAGCCTGTTGGGGGAGAAAAGTCATCAATGGTCTTAACCAGCAGTGAACCCTGCAAGCTCTATGGCTGGCCAGCCAGGCCAAATGTACCAACTTGTGCAATGATGGCATGTCTGTTAAACCAATTGCTCTATGATTGGATTTGAGGCCTGCTCCATAGGAAGGAATTCATGCCTGGTACTGAAAATCTAATCAAAAGCCTATGACTGGATCATAAGCCTTAGTGGGGAAACGCTACTACTGTTGTTTGGCTAAATGGATATATAATGCCCACCAAAGTACCCTGCAAATACATATGTTTATGCCCATATATTAGTGCTGCTTTCACTGTAGCCCAGGTTATCCTGGAATTCACTATGTACTGTCAGGGTGGCCTTGAACTCACAGTGATCTTTCTACCTCTGCCTCCCAAGTGCTGGGCTTAAAGGCGTGCACCATCACGCCCGGCTGGTGTACAGTTTTGAGTGTTTATATTAAACATTTAGGGGAGATGGCTCAGAGGTTAAAGATAATTGCTTGCAAAGCTTGCTGGCCTGGATTCAATTCCCCAACTACCCATGTAAAGCTGGATGGACATTCATTTGTAGCGGCAAGAATCCCTCCCCACACACACGCATGCAAATTAAAAAATTTTAAGTACTTGGGCTGGGGAGATGGTTTAGTAGTTAAGGCACTTGCCTGTGAAGCCAAAGGACCCAGGTTTGACTCCCCAGGATTCATGTAAGCCAGATGCACAAGGGGGCACATACATCTGGAGTTTGTTTGCAGTTGCTAGAGGCCCTAGCATGCTCGCTCCTCTCTCTCTCTCTCTCTCTCTCTCTCTCTCTCAAATAAATAGGTAAATTTTAAGTTCCTTTTTCAAAAAGAAAAAATTTTTAATTTTTTTTCAAAATTTTTTATTTTTTTTATTTGAGAGTGACAGAGAGAGAAAGAGGCAGAGGGAGAGAGAGAGAATGGGTGCGCCAGGGCCTCCAGCCACTGCAAATGAACTCCAGACGCATGTGCCCCCTTGCACATTTGGCTAATGTGGGTCCTGGGGAATCGAGCTTTGAACTGGGGTCCTTAGGCTTCACAGGCAAGTGTTTAACCACTAAGCCATCTCTCCAGCCCATTAATTAGTTTTGTACTCAGCAAATACAATCAATTTGGTACCATTATTAGGCTCATCCATTACCTACCCCTTCCCCTTGGCCCCTCCTTGTTGAAGTATATGGGTCATGCATTCTGGAGTTAGCCCACAGTTATGGGTAGGATAAATGTCTGCATATCATGACCCAACATGTAGCTCTGACATTCTTTCTGCCCCCTCTTCTGCAAAATTTCCCTGAGCCATGTTGGGTTCATTTTTGGTCTGCTTCAGTGATGAGGTGTTGGGGGCCTTTGGATCTCTGGATCTCTGATTTGGTAGGAGTTGATTTTTCTCTGTGTTGATCTCCTTCACCCTTGTGCTGGTACCCGGTTCAGCAAGAAAACAGCACCCTTGCTTGTTTCACCAATTGTTCTTACTTTCAGCCGGGGGCCTTTTGAGGTATGATGGGGTGGCTCTCTTCTCAGGATCTACATCTATATGAAAAAGAGAAGCAGATTCTCCAACGGAGAGGGAGTTAGCACCAGACAAATGAGATAACAGAAAAATGTTAATTTTTAATTTTTACTTTTTTTTTTTTTACTCTAGCTGCTG